>NC_041392.1:201935442-202051274 GCF_002162155.2 Triticum dicoccoides
GCCGGCGCCGTGGCAGAGCGGGGCAGCGGGCGTCGGTGCACGGGAGGAGAAAGGCGGCGCCTCCCAGGCGGCGGCGCGAGTAGATGGGCCCGCGCGGGCCGGCCTCGGGCACCGCGGGCCGCGGCGGAGAGAGAGAGCCGGCCGGGTGAGCTGGCGGCACCCGATTGGCCTGGAGCGACGGCGGGGATGACATGGCGAGCTCCTATAGGCCGGAGTGAGGTGGCGGGCGGGCGGTGGACACGTCCGGCGCGGCGTGGACACGTCCGGCGCGCGGAGCTGTAGTTTTTAGGGTTTCGAGGAGGAAGAAGATCCGAAAATGGAGGGGTGTATATATAGGCATAGAGGGAGCTAGGAGAGTCCAAATGAGGTGCGGTTTTCAGTCACGCGATCGTGATCGAACGCTCTAGGACATGGAGCAGAGTTTGGTGGGTTTTGGGCCAAATTGGAGGGGTGTTGGACTGCAACACACACGAGGCCTTTTCGGTCCCTTGGTTAACCATTGGAGTACCAGACGAAGTCCAAATGTTACGTAACTTGACAGGCGGTCTACCGGTAGTAAACCAAGGCCGCATAGCAAGTCTCGGTCCAATCCGGAAATGTTTAAACCCCACACACGAAAGAAAGCTAGAATTGACCACCGGAGGAGAACGAAGCGCCGGAATGCAAAACGAACAACGGGGAAAATGCTCGAATGCATGAGACGAACACGTATGAAAATGCAATGCACATGATGACATGATATGAGATGCATGACAACGACAACAACACACAGAGACAAAAACCCAAACCCGAGGAAATAAAGATAACTTAACGCCGAAAACGGCAAGAGTTGGAGTACAAATTGGGAAAGTTACATCCGGGGTGTTACAGTATCATAGGCGCATTCTGTCCAGTGAGTGGATGACATCTGTCCCGACGATGAGCCGACACGTGTTTCCTCTAGCCAATGATGATTTTACACGTGGAAAATCCCCATTGGTCGGGGCTGTTAACGAGTTATCGGATCCAAAACCCGACCCGATAGCTTAACGATGTTCCGTTATGGTGGATGCCACGTGTCAGTCACCCTTGACGAAAGCACTTCTATGACGCGTGATTTATCGTCATGGAAGTGGACACTTCCGTGATGATAATTTTGGTAATGTCATGGAACACTTCTACGACAGCACAGGTATAACTATCTTGATTCTGTCATAAATTTGTCATTGATGTACATGCATGACAAAAAAAGCGACCTAGTGTGACAAACACGTATCATCACGGAAGTGTATTTTTTTGTAGTGTTTTCTATCAATTGCTCGACAGTAATTTGTTCACCCATCATAGAATTTGCTATCTTGTGAGAAGCGACTAGTGAAACCTATGGCCCCCGAGTCTTTCTTACATCATATTATTTTCTTATCAACTTGCTATTTCTATCGCCATTTATTTTGCAATCTTTATTTTCCAATCTATACAACAAAAATACCAAAAATATTTATCTTATTATCTCTATCAGATCTCACTTTCATAAGTGACCGTGAAGGGATTGACAACCCCTTTATCGCGTTGGTTCCGAGGTTCTTGTTTGCTTGTGCAGGTACGAGGGACTTGCGTGTAATCTCCTACTGGATTGATACCTTGGTTCTCAAAAACTGAGGGAAATACTTATGCTACTTTGCTGGAAAACCAACGCATGCTCAAGAGGTAGTAAGAAGGATTTCTGGCGCCGTTGTCGGGGAGATCTACGCACCAGTCAAGACATACCAAGTACCCATCACAAACTCTTATCCCTCACATTACATTATTTACCATTTGCCTCTCGTTTTCCTCTCCCCCACTTCACCCTTGTCGTTTTACTCGCCCTCTTTTCCGTTCGCCTCTTTTTTCTTGCTTCTTGTGTGCTTGTGTGTTGGATTGTTTGTCACGATGGCTCAAGACAATACTAAATTGTGTGACTTTTCCAATACCAACAATAATGATTTTATTAGCACTCTAATTGCTCGTCTTACCGATGCTGAATCTTGTGAAATTAATACTTCTTTGCTAAACATTGTTATGAAAGATCCGTTTTCTGGCCTTCCTAGTATTGATGATGCTACCCATCTAAACAGCTTTGTTGATTTGTGTGATATGCAAAAGAAGGAAGATGTGGATAATGATATTGTTAAATTGAAGCTTTTTCCGTTTTCTCTTAGAGATCGTGCTAAAACTTGGTTTTCGTCATTGCCTAAAAATAGTATTGATTCATGGAATAAGTGCAAAGATGCTTTTATCTCTATGTATTTTCCTCCCTCTAAGACCATCTCTCTTAGAAACGATATTATGAATTTTAAGCAACTTGATCATGAGCACGTTGCATAAGCTTGGGAGAGGATGAAATTAATGATACGTAATTGCCCTACTCATGGATTAAACTTATGGATGAGCATACAAAAAAATTATGTTGGATTGAATTTTGCTTCTAGAAATCTTTTTGATTTGGCCGCGGGAGGCACTTTTATGGAAATCACTCTAGGAGAAGCTGTAAAACACAATGTTTGGGAAACTGGTCGACACCCTAAACAGGGTGTGGCGATCTCATTATATAGAATTACCAAAGGGTACAATACAATTCTAGATGTATACAAGGGTCTACGTATATATACAGTCTAACACCCTCCCTCAATCTTAACTATGGCCTGAAGTACCAAGCAAGTTAAGACTGCGCCTACAGCCTACAAACTGTGGTTGTGGAAGAGGCTTCGTGAAGATGTCATCAAGTTGATCTTTTGATGAGATGAACTTGATACTGAGGAGCTTTAGTGCAACACGTTCTCGAACAAAGTGATAGTCTACCTCAATGTGTTTCGTCCGAGCATGAAACACTGGATTAGATGAAAGATAGGTAGCACCAATATTGTCACACCAAAGCACTGGAGAATGAGCAGGAGAGACTCTCAACTCTCTCAACAAGGACTGAACCCATATGATCTCAGTAGTTGCATCAGCAACGACTTTGTACTCAGCTTCAGTACTGCTGCGAGACACCGTAGCCTGCTTGCGAGCATTCCAAGCAATCAAATTAGGACCAACAAACACTGCATATCCCCCCGTGGATCGCCTGTCATCAGGACACCCAGCCCAATATGCATTTGAAAAGGCTGAGATCACATAAGACGGTGCAGGCTAGAGAAGCAACCCATAAGAGGCAGTGAGACAAATATAACGCAGAATGCGCTTCACAGCTGACCAATGATACATCCTGGGTGCATGAAGATACTGACATACACGGTTGACTTAATAAGAGACATCTGGTCTGGTGATAGTAAGATACTACAGACCACCAACAAGACTACGATACTCAGTAGCATCATCAGGTGAAAGAAGATCTCCATCAAGGGCAAACAACCGATCAGTAGCAGACATCGGAGTGATCGCATGTTTACACTTCAGCATGCCAGCATGACACAACAAATCCACAGAATACTTCTTCTGAGTAAGAGTCAACCCAGCAGAAGAACGTGAAACCTCCAGACCAAGGAAGAAGTGCAGTGCTCCTAAGTCCTTGACAACAAAATCCCCACTCAAAGCAGCCACAAGACGATCCGTAGCAGCAGCAGAGGAACTGATGAGGATGATATCATCAACATAAACTAGGAGATACATCGTAACCTTAGGACGTTGAAGAAGGAACAAGGACATGTCAGCAGTGGAGGGAAGAATACCAAGAGCCCAAAGAACAGAGGAGAGGCGTGCATGCCACGCATGGGGAGCCTGTTTAAGTCCATATAGCGCCTTAACAAGACAACAAATATGATGAGGACGTGCAGGATCCACAAAACCCAATGGTTGATGCATATAAACTTCTTCCTCCAAGACTCCATGCAGAAAGGCATTCTGCACATCAAGCAGACGAAGAAACCATCCACGAGTAACAGCCAGAGACAGCAGCAAATGAATGGTAGTAGGCTTGATAACTGGACTGGACGTGTCTTTGTAATCAAGACCATACCTCTGTTTGAAACCCTTGGCAACAAGTCGTGCTTTGTAGCGCTCAATAGAACCATCAGCATGTCTCTTGACTTTAAAAACCCATTTGGAATCAATAATGTTAACACCAGACGTCAGGGGAACAAGATGCCAAGTCTCATTCTGAAGCACAGCCTGAAACTCCTGTTCCATCGCGGCATGCCAATGAGGAATACCCAGTGCAGCCTGAAAATGGCGAGGCTCGGCAGTGGGATCCGCAGCAATATGAGCCATGCAAGCAGCGAGCCATGCGACAGTCCTGTCAGTGCATTTCTTTGGCTGAAAAACTCATGTCTGACTGCGCGTGCGAGGATGAAGCACAGCAGCAGCCGGCTGTGTTGGCAAGGTTGGGCTTGGCACAGGCGACTGCAGAGGCGAGGCCAAATCAGCCTGCGAGCCAGCGCCAGAGCTGCCTGGCACCGGGGAGAGCTGCAGCGTCGGGCCAGGTGTGGCCGGCCGGTCCACGGGCGACGTCGGGCCAGGCAAGGCCAGCCCATCTGGCGCAGAAGAGCCAGCGGTCGGGCCAGGTGTTGCGGCAGGCGGCCCAGCCATCGGGCCAGCGTCCACCAAGTCAGGCGGGGGCGACTCGCGTGGGGCAGGCGGGGCGAGTCAGATGACGGCGACGCCCGCGGGGCGGCTGCACCCGTTATGCATGCCCCATGCAGAGAATCCACGTCCCGCTCCGGAGCATCATCCAGCACCTGTTCATCAAGTAGCTCAAGACGAGCACCACGTCCAATACCTGCAGTATAATTAGGAAGCAACACAGGAGCATTCGCAACATCCACAAATTGATCAGGCAAAGGTGTGGTAGAGTGGACAAGTGGCATAGGAGTTTCAGAGTTGTTCGGAAGTGCATGGAAAGTAAATACATTCTCATCAAAAACGACAACACGAGAGATGTAGACATGATTGGTGCGAACGTGCAGGCATGTGTACCCTTTGTGAAGGGAACTATATCCAAGAAAAACACACTTTTTAGACCGAAACTCTAACTTACGTTTATTGTATGGACGCAAATGGGGCCAACATGCACACCCAAACACTCTGAGAAAAGTGCAGTCTGGGATTTCGTTGAGCAAGAGTTCAAGAGGAGTTTTCATATTCAGAAGTCGTGAGGGTAGCCTGTTTATCAAGAAACAAGTGATGGAGAAAGCATCACTCCAAAACCGAAATGGGATGGAGGCATAAGCTAGCAAAGTAAGGCCAGTCTCTACAAGATGACGATGCTTACGTTCAGCAGTTCCATTCTGCTAATGTGTATGAGGACAAGACACACGGTATGAAATCCCAAGCTTGTTGAAAAAGGTGTTGAGGTTGTGATATTCACCCCCCCTCCAGTCGGATTGAACATGAATAATTTTCTGCTTAAGGAGACGCTCAACATGTGTTTGAAACTGAATAAAAACATCAAACACAACAGATTTTCGCTTAATAAGATAGAGCCAAGTGAACCGACTATAAGCATCAATGAAACTGACATAATAATTACGGCCACTAACGGACGTTTGGGCATGACCCCATACATCAGAAAACACAAGCTCAAGAGGATGTTTCACAACACGACTAGACTCTGAAAACGGAAGTTGGTGACTCTTGCTCTGCTGCAAGGCATCACAAATTGTTTTAGCAGTTTTATTGGACACAACTGGTAGTTCATGACGATGTAGCACATGACGAACTATAGGGGCAGCAGGGTGACCAAGACATGCATGCCAATGTGTATACGACACACGAACACCGCTGAACGCTTGAGGAGAACACTGCATAGGAGATGTGGGCGGCACGTCAAGTGCATATAAACCATGGCGAAGACGGCCACTAAGCAGAACGGCCCTCGTGTCCCGATCCTTGATAAAGAAACGAAAAGGGTGAAATTCGGCAAGGACATTATTATCACGGGTAAGTTGAGGAATAGACAACAAACTACGTGTAGTAGTGGGAACATGAAGAACATTAGACAGATGCAGTTTGCGAAAGTTGTGTGCAAGAAGTGAGGCCTGACCAACATGGGAGATGTGCATACCTGCTCCATTGGCTATGTGCACCTGATCATGACTGCAATATGGTTCCTTGGTGGAAAGCTTGGCCATCTCGTTGGTGAGGTGGTTCGTGGTTGCCGTGTCCATATACCACATAGGATCGATGGAGTAGGACGGAGTACGCCCATGATCATGACTTGTCACCGCAACAGCCTGTTTTGCATTCCCTTTGCCATTATTGCCCAGACCGAGAAAGTCTTACTTGTAGCGTCGATGACACCGGGAGGTGATGTGGCGCTCAATGCCTGTCAGGACCCTGATTCCAAGTCACATCGATTTAGCCGGTAACACCTCATATCACATTGCGGCCTCACGCACGGTATCCCCACGGGTGTCGCCTTACCATGGCCTGGGACCGTTTGCGCCTTTTGGCTCACCTATATGATAGTGTCGCTAGCATCCATATGACAGAGAACCCAGGCCGACATGCCTAGTCGTGAACCCAAAGCGGCGCAGACCTATGGGGACAGGCATACATGAATCACATCGAGCATGTCGGTCATCAGCGAGTGAATCCGGGCTGTAGCACTGGGCTAACAGGACTCCGGGGAACCCGGGCTGTAGCAGGCTAGGCAGGACTCCGGATGTCACCGCATGACATTTCCCCGAAGAGATAGACATAGGAACGAAGTGAAACACATGTCGGCCAGTCAAGCGTCCTGAACAGTAGTGCTGGGCTAGCAGGACTCCGGTGAACCGGGCTGTAGCGGACTACTATGACTCGAGGAACACTAGACTACATTTCCCCATAAGAAAGGCTGCCAAGGATAAACAACTAGATTGTCGGATCCCACTCATACCAAGCATTTCAATCATACACACAATATGCCCGATATGAGTACATACAACATGGCATCACAACAAAACTCTACTACTCAAGTACTTTATTTAAAGGCTCCAGAGAGCCATACATAACATGTTCATACAGGTAGGGGTCACATGAGCCGACACTCAAGTCATACAAGCACATGCAGAAGCAATAGTCTGAGTACAAACACTCGAAAGTAAGAAGGCTTCTCGAAGCCTGTCTATCTACATAGGGCCCTCCATGGCCAGGATCACCACCTGGGTGGCTAGTCACTCGTCAACATCAAGGTCTACATAAAACCCATCGGACGGGGCGGTGTTGTTAGCTGAAAACAGTAATTATGCAAACATGAGTACAAAGGTACTAGGCAAGTCTTACATCAGATCCTACTATACATGCTCATTCTCGAGAAGGTGGTGGGGTTATTGCAGCAAGCCAGCTTTGACCCTTGGCTAAACTATCCTACGGAACTCCACTAGTAAAAATAGTTTTCGCACACGAGTCCACTACTCACCAACACAATACTCCACCGGGGATCCTCCCTCGACATCCTACGAGAGGGCCATCCTCGGTACTCACACTTATCTTGAGTCTTTTAGTAGTATCCATTAACTTGTCTATGAACTGTATAGGCAACCAAGTAGTCCTTTACCGCGGACGCGGCTATTCGAATAGGTTTTTTATACCCTGCAGGGGTGTACTTCTTCATACACGCTTTCACCACTTACCGCCGTTTACACGACATGTACTCGGCAACCTTCAAGCGAAAGCCCAACGAGGGTGTCGGCCACGGCCTACCTAAACACTCAAGTCTCTAGTGTAGGTGTATCGCCTATCCAGGTTCCATCCGCAGGGAGTCCGGCCGAGGTTTCCACATACGGCCCCGAACGATGTGAACAGGGTTCCCGAGACACCAAACGGGTGACTCGGTACACCGTGCCACGGTGTATCTACCGCAACATAGCCCATCCCTAGGGTCAGCGCTACGCACGGCCGCCAACACATAACCTACAAACACCAGAAACTATTTGCAACTCCTGGACAGAGTACTAGGGTGATTAAGAAGCCGAGAGGGTCCATTGGTTTCGGGCCCAATGTATGGTAGTAACTGCATCTTAAATCACACATACAGATCTCAGTTCTTATGGACGGCCTCAATGAAACAACCCACCATGTACTCCTACATGGCCTCTCATCGATACCTTTACCAAAACATGTTCAACACATCCCCCACATTACCGATATAATCATTTCACTCTAGCCCATCACCCAGATGGACCAGACCTGACACAACTCTAAGCATAGCAGGCATAGCAAGGTAGGAAACACATACATGGCTCAATCAACTCCTACACATGCTAGTGGGTTTCATCTAGTTACTGTGGCAATGACAGGTCATGCAGAGGATAAGGGTTCAACTACCGTAGCACATGGCAGTTTGAAATGCGTTGTCTTAATGTAGTAAACAAGAGCAGAAGCAAGAACATGGGTTTGTATCGGAATGATCAATGGTTGTTTGCCTGATGTAGTGGTAGTAGGGTACTGCCCTTCAGACGGACACTCGGGGTTATCCTCGGAGGAAGAACCTACCACGAAAGGCACACCGAACATAATCAACACATGACAATATGCAACAATATGATGCATGCTATGACATGGCAAGATGAAAGTGTCTTGGCCTAATTCAAGCTAAAACAGAAGGGGATGAACTCATTTGAATCAAAGATTCAAATGTTAGCTCATTTAACATGGCCTTATTAGTGCATTATCTTATTCTGCTTAAACAGCAAGGTTAACTTGTTTTGTCATGCATGGAACCATTACAGATGGATAGATTGAATTTTTTTGATCATTTTTCATATATAACTTGTTTGATTTGGAGCTATGGTTGATTTTCTATGATTTTTAGAAGTTCTGGCTATTTTCTGGAATTTCCTATATAAAAGTAATTCCAGTAATTGAATTAATGCATCAGCATGATATAGGTGTGACGTCAACGGGTCAACTGGGTCGGCCAGGTCAAACCTGACTGGTGGGCCCTGTCTGTCAGTGTCTCAACTGATTAACAGAATTATGTTAGTGTTAATTGGATGTTAGTGGGGCATGGGCCCACATGTCAGTGACTAAACTAATTAAATTTAGTTAAAACTAATCCTAAACTAATTAGTAGGCCGGCCCCACCTGTCATATACTCAGGAGGGGAGTCAACCTGGGCCCACACGGGGTCAAACAGAGTCAAACTCGCCAGCGTCTAGCCGCCGGCGAGGCCAGATGCGGCGGAGGGCTCGGGTTTTGCACTCCGGTGACCAAAAGGACGGCGGAGACCATCTACGTGTTGCGGGGAGTGAGCCGCGTCGGGTGGTGGTAGTAGCCGGAGCTGGGGTGGCCGGAAACATCGCCAGCGTCGACCTTGGCGGCGGCCGGAGCTCGGGTGAGGTTGAACTAGTCGTTAGCAGGCACGGCGAGGGGCGTGCGGGGGTGCTACGGGCTCCTGCGAGCGCATGGAAGATGAAGGCGTGCTCGGTTGCGTCCCGACGTGGCTGTGGCCACAACGGCGACGTGCGGTGGCGGCGGCGAGCTTCGGCTTCGATGGCCGGGGTGGTTAGAGGACGCGGACAAGCGCGGGGAGAGGGGGAAACGGTGGCGGAGCTCACAGCGGTTGCAGGGAAGTGAATGGCGAGCTCAGGGAAGGGCTGGAGCGAGCGGGGCGGCGAAGGGGATCTCCAGCGACCGAGGTTGAAGACGAGCTCGGTGCAGCGTCTCCGGGGTGAGCGAGCGCTCGGGGATGGGTTGAGGCGAAGCAGTGGACGACGACGGAGCTTCTTGGCACGGCGAGGCAACGAATGGACGGCGGTGGCTGCGGTGGAGCTTGTCGGCGGCGACGGCTGCGCTCGGCAGGGAGATGGGGAGAGAGCCAGAGAGGGGGAGAGGCCACGAGAAGAGTGGGGAGAAAGAGAGGTGGACGTGGGGTCGGCGTGGCACTCGTAGACGCCTCCAGGGCGTCGGCGGAAGCAGGAGGTGGCCGGCGTGTGGCCGTGGGCGCCGGCCACGCGCTTCTCGTCCTCCTGACAAGAGGAGGAGGACGACTGGCAAGAGCCAGTGGACTGGGCCGAGCCGGGTGGGCTGGTGGGCTGCGCCAGGTAAGTCCCTGTTCTTTCTCTCCTTTTCTGTTTTTTATTTATTCTATTATTTCTGTAACTTCGGGACTTTATTAAAAATGCCAGGGCATTACCATAAATCATAAAATTAATCATGGCTACTGCTTAGAATATATCCAACAGCAAACATTTTAGTTTATGATTATTTGAGCATTTAAAATATTTTATAGCATTTAAATGCCCAAATGCAAATACTATATGGATTAATCCAATGGACCTTAGATGTCCTAGAAAAATGTGCACCATTTTTGTCAAAGGTTTTAACCCAAAACAAAAAGGGTGGGCTTTTTAGAAGGGCATTTTAGGTTCATTGAAAAAGTTTTTAGTAAACCCTAGTTGTTCCAGGGGGGTGGTGGGGGTTCTGTCATCCCCATTTCAAATTTAAGAGAAAATTAAACATGATGCACACTCTAATGCTTGAACTAGCTAGGGTGTGACAACTCACCCCCACTCAAAAGAATCTCGTCCTGAGATTTAGGATCGTCCGAAAAGAAGGTGGGGTACTCGAGTCGAAGACGATCCTCCCTTTCCCAAGTGGCTTCTTTCTCGGAATGGTGTGACCATTGAACCTTGAGAAACTTGATATTATGACATCGAGTGGTACGCTCAGCTTGATCAAGGATACGAACGGGATATTCCCGATATGAGAGGTTATCTTGTAGATCAAGCGTTTCGTGGTCCACTCCACGGATAGGATCCATGAAGCAATGCCTGAGTTGAGAAACGTGGAAGACATCGTGAACTCTGGAAAGATGCGAAGGTAGTTCCAATTGGTAGGCAACTTCTCCTCGTTTGGCAAGAATGCGAAAGGGTCCGATGTAACGAGGAGCCAATTTGCCTTTGATACCGAAACGATGGGTTCCCTTTAACGGAGTAACCCAAAGGTAAGCCTTCTCGCCAACTTCATAAGTCATGAGCTTATGTTTACGATCATATTGGCTCTTTTGACGAGATTGGGTTGTTTTCAATTTCTCACGAATAACGCGAACCTGCTCTTCTGCCTTCCGAATCATATCCGGGCCAAAGAGTTGTCTTTCCCCGGTTTCTGACCAGTTAAGAGGCGTTCGACATTTTCGTCCATAGAGAACTTCGAAAGGAGCTTTGCCCAAACTAGCTTGATAACTATTGTTATAAGCAAACTCCGTGAATGGCAGGCTTTTCTCCCAACCCATTCCGAATGAGATGACAGAAGCTCAGAGCATATCTTCTAGAACTTGGTTGACTCGCTCTACTTGACCACTTGATTGAGGATGGAAGGCGGTGCTAAAGGAGAGACGAGTTCCCATAGCATTTTGGAAACTTTCCCAAAATCGAGAGGTGAAGAGACTCCCAGGGTCTGAATTAATTTCCAATGGGACACCATGAAGAGACACTATTCGGGAGATGTACAAGTCAGCTAGCTGGCTAGCAGAGATACTCTCACGAACAGGTAGGAAATGGGCTACCTTGGAAAGATGGTCGATCACGACAAAGATGGCATTATTCCCTCTCTTGGTCCTGGGAAACCCAGTGATGAAATCCATACTGATTTTATCCCATTTCCACTCAGGAATAGCCAAAGGTTGAAGGGTGCCAGGAGGCCGTTGATGCTCTGCTTTAACACGACGACAAATGTCACAATTAGCAATATATTGAGCGATTTCTCTCTTCATCCTAGTCCACCAAAACCTCTGGCGTAGGTCTTGATACATTTTAGTACTACCGGGATGAATGGTGAGAGGGGATTCATGAGCTTCCTTAAGGATCAGCCGCCTCAGGTTTCGTGCCTTGGGAACCACTAAGCGGTTTCCAAAGTATACGACACCCTGATCATCAACGAAGAAACAATTCGCGACTCCTTTCTTAATGCTTCTCTTAATACGGGAGATTCCCGGATCTACCTTCTGTGCCTTGATGATCTGATCCGTAAGGGTAGGTTTCGCCACCAGGGTGGATAGGAATCCTTGAGGAACAATGTGAAGATTGAGCTTACGAAATTCCTCGTGGAGAAGTGGTTGACTTTGGTGTAACATCAGGTTGTTACAATAAGATTTACGACTTAGCGCATCAGCCATGACATTGGCTTTGCCCGGGGTGTAAGTTATTCCTAAGTCGTAATCCGAGATCAACTCGACCCAACGTCATTGCCTGAGATTCAAATCCGGTTGGGTGAAGCTATATTTCAAACTTTGGTGATCAGTGAAGATCTCGCAACAATTACTGAGGAGGTAATGTCGCCAAGTTTTGAGTGCATGGACTACAGCTGCAAGCTCTAGATCATGTGTGGGATAGTTTTCCTCATGTGGGTGTAATTGCCGTGAAGCATAGGCAATTACCTGATGGTCTTGCATGAGTATGCAACCTAGTCCTTGTCACGAGGCGTCGCAATAGATAATAAAGTCCTTGGAGAAATCTTGTGGTACCAGTACGGGAGCAGATGTCAGGCGTCTTTTCAGTTCCTGAAAGTTGAACTCGCACTGTGGGGTCCACTCTAACTTTTTATCTTTCTTGAGGAGTTCAGTTAGAGGTTTAGCAACCTTGGAGAAATTCTTGACGAAGCAGCGGCAATAGCTCGCTAAGCCAAGGAAGCTCCGAACTTGCTTGACCGTCTCAGGTGGAGTCCAATCGAAGACGGCTTGAACTCGCTCGGGATTGACAGCAATACCCTTACCAGAGATTACATGACCTAGATAGGTCACTTCTGGCAACCAAAATTCACACTTGGAGAATTTGGCATAAAGGCGATGCTCTCAAAGTTTCATCAATACCAGCCTTAGATGTTCGGCATGTTCCTCTTCATTCTTGGAGTAGATGAGTATGTCATCGAGATAAACCATGACGAATTTATCCAAATACTCCATGAAGACCGAGTTCAGTAACCGAGAGAAGGTGGCTGGGGCATTGGTTAAACCGAAGGACATAACGGTGTACTCGTATTGGCCATAACGGGTAACAAAGGCCGTTTTGGGAATGTCCCCGTTTCTGATTTTGATTTGATGGTAACCTAACCTCAAATCCATCTTGGAAAAGACTGAGGATCCAGCAAGCTGATCATACAGATCGTTGATCCTGGGAAGCGGATACTTGTTCTTGATAGTGACCAAGTTGACAGGTCGGTAATCTACAACCATCCGATCCGTTCCATCCTTCTTCTTGACAAAGAGGACGGGGCAAGCCCAAGGAGAGGAACTAGGACGGATGAAACCCTTTTTCAAGGACTCGTTGAGTTGGTTCTTAAGCTCGGCTAGTTCTAAGGGTGCCATCTTATAGGGTCTTCTAGAAATTGGAACTGTTCCTGGAACAAGGTCTATCACAAACTCGACATCCCTGTCAGGTGGAACACCTGGCAGTTCTTCTGGAAAGACATCCGGAAAGTCTCGGACTACCGGAATATCCTCAAGGTCTGGAAGGGGGTTGGCATTTAGGGAGTAAAGCTGGCGCTTGGCCAGTCGAGTTAAGACATTGACTGTCTTGCCCGACGGGTGAGTAAGTTGAACGGTTCTAGTGGCACAATCAATCTTAGCATAATGAGTTGACATCCAGTCCATACCCAAGATGATGTTTATGTCCGAGGACTTGAGAGCTATTAAGGATGCAAGGAAGACAAGTCTATCGACAAGAATTTCATTCCCATGGCTTACTCTAGAGGTTTGCCATTTGGAACCTGGAGTTTGAATTACCATGGAAGTGGGCATGTCACAGAATGTCGTGTTATGCAATCGAGCATACTTCTCGGATATGAATGAATGAGATGCTCCAGTATCGAAAAGAACAGATGCCGGATGGCAATTAACAAGGAGCATACTAAGGACGACGTTAGGATCCTCATGAGCCTCCTCGGCTGAGACATAGTTGACATGGCCACGTCAGTGGTGACCGTCTTGGTGTAGAATGTCTTGCCCGCTGGCTTACCACGGCCAACGGACTTTCCAGACTGATTGGGGTTGTTGTTCTGGGGACACTCTCGACTATAGTGACCCGGCTCTCCACACTTGAAACATGTCACAACATTAGGACATGGAGCAGCATTAGCAGCGGGGTCACCATAGGGCTTGGGCGGTGCAAACTGCTGGTTGGGACGAGGCGCCTCAAAGGATGGCCTCGGAATGAACCTGGGTGGCAGTGTCGTGCTTGGAATCCACACCCGACGCTTCTGAGCTCCAGAGCCGGATGAAGAGCCAAAATCACGTGAGTGCTTGCGTGAAGTGTCATAGTCAGACTGGCCTGACTCAGCACTGATGGCTTTATTGACCAACTTCTGAAAGGAGGTGCACTCGTGCAGACGAAGATCGCGGCGAAGCTCAGGGCTAAGTCCCTTGCGGAACCTTGCCTGCTTCTTAGCATCGGTAGATACTTCTTCAGGAGCATATCATGCCAGATTCCCAAATTCACGACTATATGCATCCATAGTCAGTCTTCCTTGGGTGAAGTTGCAGAACTCCTCCCTCTTGCGATCCATGAGACCTTCCGGAATGTGATGCTCACAGAAAGCCTCAATGAATTCAGCCCAAGTAGTGATTTGACCGACCGGGCGCATAGCTTCAAAGTTTTCCCACCAAAGGCTAGCTGGGCCTTCGAGGTGATAGGCAGCATAGGTAACCTTGTCGGCTTCGGCTATGTTGGCAGAATGTAGCTTGTGGGTGATGCTGCGAAGCCAGTCATCTGCGTCGAGGGGCTCGACGGAATGGTTAAACTTTGGTGGGTACAGCTTGATAAAGTCATTGATTGACAGCAAGTCATTTCGCTGATGGCGTGCAGTGTTCTGCTCAATCCGCTCTAGCAGACGGTTAGTCTCATGCTTGTTTCTTTCCGCCTCCAGCATCACTTTGTCCAGAGAAGGCGGGTGAGGCAGATTTTCACCCCTAGCTGCACTGGCTTCCCCCTGCTCTAGGGCAGCAGGGTTGCTGCGGGTGTTGACCATCCAAGGAGAAAACAACACAACGGTTAAGATAAGGATGGCACAACTTAGCAAGGAAGTGCAGAATGTAATGGATAACATGGAACGCTAAGATGTTCATTGCACGACATGGTAATATAGAAACTGCCATATATATACCATTGGTCATACACACCGTACATACTTTAGTACAAGCCCAGGCTAGAGTACAACTACGGTGGAAGACATTACATCTCATCGGAGGCATTCCAAGCTCCTATACATTATTTTCCTACACCTCTGGAGCGTGATACACACCAAGTCGTATCCCACGGTCACGTAGGACTGTGGAGAATACAACTACTACAATACTAGTGGAACTACTACTAGCTCAGACGGCTCTGTAGTAATCCTCATAGAAGTCGCCACCAACACCTGGAAGTGGAACATGTTCATCTGGGAACAAATAGTCCCGCGGAGCTTGCGGACCAAAGGGACTCAGATGTGGCCTTGGTCCCACAAGTGGTGGCAGATGGGGACCACGAGGTGGGGTGATGCCTCCCACATCGCGCCACTCCATACAATCCGGCAATCCAGACCGTACAGGGTACAGATCCCTCAGATCCACGTATCATGCTTGTACCGCCGGTGCAAACCGAGTCAATGTGGCCCAATGATCAGCACGAGAGTTAAAAAGCTCCATATGCAAGGCCCGATTTTCGCGGTCCTTATCCTCAAACATCTCAGCAGTGGTGCGAAGTAGTGACTCCTCATGTGTGGGGTCAGCATAGATAGCCTGGAGATACCCTTGCGCTCCCGGAAGTGAAGCTGGCATATAACGGAAGTCGGTGTTCCGAAGCAGGCCAGTCCGGACTCGCATGATGGTCATCATGGAATAGGCAGCATCCTGCACAGCCATCTCAACAGTAACCCCGAGTCCATAGGAACAGTGAAGGGGCTCAGTGGCTCCAGGATAAGAGGGATATATCCTGACGGTACAGAGGTACTGGCTCTGGTTGAAGTCTCTGAACTGCTCTTCGATAGTGTATTCGGGATACCAACGGTAACCCGTCTCGATCATTACCCGAACTAACATAGCAGTATGACCGGGCACATCGAGGCACCGGGTCAGGCGAACCACTTGGTTTTCAGCACGAGTGGCCATCTGAAAGCACAACCACAAGGCAAAGGCATTAGAACTTCTAGGGAAATTTGGACAGCATAACAGCTGTAAATGCTCAGAAAAGGATTTGAGACATCCACAACAGTTTGCAATACCACTCAACAACATCGTATCAAGGTTCTGATTCAACTGACAACATACTAAAAGTAGTAGAAACTGTACTGAGGCTTGTAACAACAATCCTATAAGCTACTACGGATTAGTAACACGTGAACCTGATAGAAGAAGAGAGCCTAGTCCTTAACCCACGTTGAATGAGAAGAGAATGACTCAGATCAGAGGGCATAAGGTAAAGGAGTAAAAGAGCCTTACGTTCCCTCGCACAATCAATTCCCCTACATATAGCTAAAGCATTTCTAGACTCGACATCGACCAGTTTGGCTCAACGAACCTACAGGCAGTCCGGCTCTGATGCCAACGTTGTCAGGACCATGATTCCAAGTCACATCGATCTAGCCGGTAACACCTCATATCACATTGTGGCCTCACGCACGGTATCCCCACGGGTGTTGCCTTACCATGGCCCGGGACCATTTGCGCCTTTTGGCTCACGTATATGATAGTGTCGCTAGCATCCATATGACAGAGAACCTGGGCCGACATGGCTAGTCGTGAACCCAAAGCAGCGCAGACCTATGGGGACAGGCATACATGAATCACATCGAGCATGTCGGTCATCAGCGAGTGAATCCGGGCTGTAGCACTGGGCTAACAGGACTCCGGGGAACCCGGGCTGTAGCAGGCTAGGCAGGACTCCGGATGTCACCGCGTGACATTTCCCCAAAGGGACAGACATAGGAACGAAGTGAAACACATGCCGGCCAGTCAAGCATCCTGAGCAGTAGTGCTGGGCTAGCAGGACTCCGGTGGACCGGGCTGTAGAGGACTACTATGACTCGAGGAACACTAGACTACATTTCCCCATAAGAAAGGCTGCCAAGGATAAACAACTAGATTGTCGGATCCCACTCATACCAAGCATTTCAATCATACACACAATATGCCCGATATGAGTACATACAACATGGCATCACAACAAAACTCTACAACTCAAGTACTTTATTTAAAGGCTCCAGAGAGCCATACATAACATGTTCATACAGGTAGGGGTCACATGACCCGACACTCAAGTCATACAAGCATACAAGCACATGCGGAAGCAATAGTCTGAGTACAGACACTAGAAAGCAAGAAGGCTTCTCGAAGCCTGTCTATCTACATAGGGCCCTCCATGGCCAGGATCACCACCTGGGTGGCTAGTCACTCGTTGACATCAAGGTCTACATAAAACCCATCGGAGGGGGCGGTGTTGTCAGCTGAAAACAGTAATTATGCAAACATGAGTACAAAAAGGTACTCAGCAAGTCTTACATCAGATCCTACTATACATGCTCATTCTCAAGAAGGTGGTGGGGTTATTGCAGCAAGCCAGCTTTGACCCTTGGCTGAACTATCCTACGGAACTCCACTAGTAAAAATAGTTTTCGCACACGAGTCCACTACTCACCAACACAATACTCCACGGGGGATCCTCCCTCGACATCCTAGGAGAGGTCCATCCTCGGTACTCACACTTATCTTGAGTCTTTTAGTAGTATCCATTAACTTGTCTATGAACTGTATAGGCAACCAAGTAGTCCTTTACCGCGGACGCGGCTATTCGAATAGGTTTTTTATACCCTGCAGGAGTGTACTTCTTCATACACGCTTTCACCACTTACCGCCGTTTACACAACATGTACTCGGCAACCTTCAAGCAGAAGCCCAACGAGGGTGTCTGCCACGGCCTACCTAAACACTCAAGTTTCTAGTCCAGGTGTATCGCCTATCCAGGTTCCATCCGCAGGGAGTCCGGCCGAGGATTTCACATACGGCCCTGAATGATGTGAACAGGGTTCCCGAGACACCAAACGGGTGACTCGGTACACTGTGCCACAGTGTATCTACCGCAACATAGCCCACCCCTAGGGTCAGTGCTACGCACGGCCGCCAACACATAACCTACAAACACCAGAAACTATTTGCAACTCCTGGACAGAGTACTAGGGTGATTAAGAAGCCGAGTGGGTCCATTGGTTTCGGGCCCAATGTATGGTAGTAACTGCATCTTAAATCACACATACAGATCTCAGTTCTTATGGACGGCCTCAATGAAACAACCCACCATGTACTCCTACATGGCCTCTCATCGATACCTTTACCAAAACATGTTCAACACATCCCCCACATTACCGATATAATCATTTCACTCTAGCCCATCACCCAGATGGACCAGACCTGACACAACTCTAAGCATAGCAGGCGTAGCAAGGTAGGAAACACATACATGGCTCAATCAACTCCTACACATGCTAGTGGGCTTCATCTAGTTATTGTGGCAATGACAGGTCATGCAGAGGATAAGGGTTCAACTACCATAGCACACAGCAGTTTGAAACGCATTGTCTTAATACAGTAAACAAGAGCAGAAGCGAGAACATGGGTTTGTATCAGAATGATCAATGGTTGCTTGCCTGATGTAGTGGTAGTAGGGTACTGCCCTTCAGACGGATACTCGGGGTTATCCTCGGAGGAAGAACCTACCACGAAAGGCACACCGAACATAATCAACACATGACAATATGCAACAATATGATGCATGCTATGACATGGCAAGATGAAAGTGTCTTGGCCTAATGCAAGCTAAAACAGAAGGGGATGAACTCATTTGAATCAAAGATTCAAATGTTAGCTCATTTAACATGGCCTTATTAGTGCATTATCCTATTCTGCTTAAACAGCAAGGTTAACTTGTTTTGTCATGCATGAAACCATTACAGATGGATAGATTGAATTTTTCTGATCATTTTTCATATATAACTTGTTTGATTTGGAGCTATGGTTGATTTTCTATGATTTTTAGAAGTTTTGGCTATTTTCTGGATTTTCCTATATAAAAGTAATTCCAGTAATTGAATTAATGCGTCAACATGACATAGGTGTGATGTCAGCGGGTCAACTAGGTCGGCCAGGTCAAACCTGACTGGTGGGCCCTGTCTGTCAGTGTCTCAACTGATTTACAGAATTATGTTAGTGCTAATTAGCTGTCAGTGGGGCCTCGGCCCACATGTCAGTGACTAAACTAATTAAATTTAGTTAAAACTAATCCTAAACTAATTAGCAGGCTGGCCCCACCTATCATAGACTTAGGAGGGGAGTCAACCTGGGCCCACACAGGGTCAAACAGAGTCAAACTCGCCGACGTCTAGCCGCCGGCGAGGCCAGACACGGCGGAGGGCTCGGGTTTTGCACTCCGGCGACCAAAAGGACGGCGGAGACCATCTACGTGTTGCAGGGAGTGAGCCGCGTCGGGTGGTGGCAGTAGCCGGAGCTGGGTGGCCGGAAACGTCACCGGCGTCGACCTTGGCGGCGGCCGGAGCTCGGGTGAGGTTGAACTAGTCGTTAGCAAGCACGGCGAGGGGCGTGCGGGGGTGCTACGGGCTCCTGCGAGCGCATGGAAGACAAAGGCGTGCTCGGTTGCGTCCCAACGTGGCTGTGGCCATGACGGCGACGTGCGGTGGCGGCGGCGAGCTTCGGCTTCGATGGCCGGGGTGGTTAGAGGACACGGACGAGCGCGGGGAGAGGGGGAAACGGTGGCGGAGCTCACAGCGGTTGCAGGGAAGCGAACGGCGAGCTCGAGGAAGGGCTGGAGCGAGCGGGGCGGCGAGGGGGATCTCCGGCGACCGAGGTTGAAGACGAGCTCGGTGCAGCGTCTCCGGGGCGAGCGAGCGCTCAGGGATGGGTCGAGGCGAAGCAGTGGACAATGGCAGAGCTTCTTGGTACGGCAAGGCAACGAATGGACGGCGGTGGCTGCGGTGGAGCTTGTCGGCGGTGACGGCTGCGCTCGGCAGGGAGATGGGGAGAGAGCCAGAGAGGGGGAGAGGCCACGGGGAGAGTGGGGAGAAAGAGAGGGGGACGTGGGGGTTGGCGTGGCACTCATAGACGCCTCCAGGGTGTCGGCGGAAGCAGGAGGTGGCCGGCGTGTGGCCGCGGGCGCCGGCCACGCGCTTCTCGTCCTCCTGGCGAGAGGAGGAGGACGACTGGCAAGAGCCAGTGGAGTGGGCCGAGCCGGGTGGGCTGGTGGGCTGCGCCAGGTAAGTCCCTGTTCTTTCTCTCCTTTTCTGTTTTTTTATTTATTCTATTATTTCTGTAACTTCAGGGCTTTATTAAAAATGCCAGGGCATTACCATAAATCATAAAATTAATTATGGCTCCTGCTTAGAATATATCCAACATCAAACATTTTAGTTTATGATTATTTGAGCATTTAAAATATTTTATAGCATTTAAATGCCCAAATGCAAATACTATATGGATTAATCCAATGACCTTAGATGTCCTAGAAAAATGTGCACCATTTTTGTCAAAGGTTTTAACCTAAAACAAAAAGGGTGGGCTTTTTAGAAGGGCATTTCACGTTCATTGAAAAAAATAGTAAACCCTAGTTGTTCCAGGGGGGTGCTGGGGGTTCTGTCATCCCCATTTCAAATTTAAGAGAAAATTAAACATGATGCACACTCTAATGCTTGAACTAGCTAGGGTGTGCCAATGCCCCACAGCTGGCAGGCCTGCTGAGCACCACAACAGGGACAACACGCCACCGGCCTAGCACCGCCAGTGATGGATGGCAGGGCAGCACGGGCCTTCGGAGATGAGGCCACCGGCTTCCCACCAGGCGACGGCGATGGCTTCTGTGGCTTACCGCGGGTCGCGGCGTTGGCAGAGATGAAGCTCGGAGAGGCACGACGCGCTTTGATGCGCTGCTCACGACCAAGAAGATGCACATATAGCTCTCATGGCGGAAGTGGCGCCTCACGACCATGAATATTCTCGACGAGATTGTCATAATCATCATCAAGACCGTTGAGCACGTGGGTGCTGAATTCCTCATCTCCAAGCGGCTGACCAATTGAGGCCAATGTGTCTGCGAGACCCGACATCTTGGTAAAATAGTCAGTGATAGAGAGACCATCAAGTTTAGTCTCCCCCAAGTGCGTATAGAATGATCATGCGCCATAGACAATGAGGCGAAGCTGCTGTGAAGCGCCGACCAAGCATCTTGCGACGTCACGGCGAAGATGACCAGCAACGACACGCTCGGGGTGAGCGATGACTGGATAGCAGAGAGAATCTCCCGGTCCTGAGCCACCCACACGTGATACGCCGGATGATACGGCGGCGGGCACGGGATGGAGCCATCAACGTACCCCTCCAAGTAGCGGCTTCGGAGCAGAGGTAGCACCTAAGCCCGCCATGAAAAATTGTTATCCGGCGTAAGCTTCACCGGAAGGAGGTGTGAGAAGTAAAACGGCGAAGGTGCGGTCGTGTGATCCGCATGAGGCTGTGCAGGTGGCGCATAGCAGCCCATCATCGGGTTCGTCTCCGGGTTGGGGGCGAGCGCCAGTTGCGTACCCGTGTATGGCGACGCGAGATGGGCTCCTGCAGGAGCAGAGCCAGTGCCCAAGCCAGTCAGGGCTCCAGCCCCATGGACCAGCGAGGACGGCTGCGCCCCGTAGGGCTGCACGTGCGAGGACGGCTGCGCCCCACGGACCAGCAAGGAAGAAGCAGCGTAGGCTGCATGGGGGTGTGCCAAGCCAGCGTAGGCAGGCACCGGCGGCGCGCCGTAGGGTGGCGGCCAGGCAGATGACGACGAAGGCGCGGTGCTGAAAGTCGAAGCAGGGGCGCCGCCGCACCAGGGAGCGCCATAGGGCGACAGAGGAGATGCGCCATACAGGGGTGTGGGACCGCGGAACCCGGGCGGCCCAGTGACGACGGTCGAGAGAGAGCCGCCCGATGCAATCGGCGAAGGCAAGGCACCCGTCCCGCTCGACCCGATCGGCGAACTTGCGGGCGGCTGCCGCCAGGCAGTAGCCAGCGGGCACGAGGCCATGAAGAACGACGACGAGGCGAGCACTTGGGACTACGCGGCATCGGCGGCAGCGTCAGGGGCAGCGGAAGACATCGAAACCCTAAACTGATACCATGTAAAACATAATGTTTGGGAAACTGCTCGACACCCTAAACGGGGTGTGTCTATCTCATTATATAGAATTACCGAAGGGTAGAATACAATTACAGACGTATACAAGGGTCTACGTATATATACAGTCTAATATAAGCTACTAAACTCCTAGATAATATTATGGTTAATTATTCTCAATGGCACACCGAAAGATCTACTAGTAAAAAGGTTCATGCTATAGAAGAAATTAATGTTTTAAGTGTAAAGATGGATGAACTTATGAAATTTTTTGCTAATAAGAGTGTTTCTTTAGATCCTAATGATATGCCTTTGTCTACTTTGATTGAGAATAATAATGAATCTATGAATGTGAATTTTGTTGGTAGGAACAATTTTGATAAAAACGTGTATAGAGGAAACTTTAATCCTAGGTCGTTTCCTAGTAATTCCTCTAATAATTATAGTAATTCCTACAACAACTCTTGGAAATTTTAATAAGATGCCCTCTGATTTTGAGACTAGTGTTAAATAATTTATGATTTCGCAAAAGAATTTCAATGCTTTTCTTGAAGAAAAATTGCCTAAGATTGATGAGTTGGCTAGGAATGTGGATAGAATTTCTCTTGATGTTGATTCTTTGAAACTTAGATCTATTCCACCTAAGCCTGACATCAATGAGTCTCTCAAATCTATGAGAATTGCCATTGACGAGTGCAAATAAAGAACTGGTAGGATGCTTGCTAAAAAAGATTGCTTTATAAAAGCGTGTTCTTCTAGTTTTCACGATAATAAGGATGAAGATCTAAAAGTGATTGATGTGTCTCCTATTAAATCTTTGTTTCCCAATATGAATCTTGATAATGATGGGACTGGATATGAGTCAACTTTAGTTAAAAGGCGTCCCAATGATTCGGAGTTTTTAGATCTTGATGCAAAAATTGGTAAAAAGTGGGATTGAAGAGGTCAAAACTTTGCATAGCAATGAACCCACTATTTTGGATTTCAAGGAATTTAATTATGATAATTGCTCTTTGATAGATTGTATTTCCTTGTTGCAATCCGTGCTAAATTCTCCTCATGCTTATTATCAAAATAAAGCTTTTACCAAACATATCGTTGATGCTTTAATGCAATCTTATGAAGAAAAGCTTGAATTAGAAGTTTCTATCCCTAGAAAACTTTATGATGATTGGGAACCTACTATTAAAACTAAAATAAAAGATCATGAATGCTATGCTTTGTGTGATTTGGGTGCTAGTGTTTCCACGATTCCAAGAACTTTGTGTGATGTGTTAGGTTTTCGTGAATTTGATGATTATTCTTTAAATTTTCATCTTTGCGGGTTCCACCACTAAGAAACCTATGGCAAGGATTAATGATGTTCTTATTGTTGCAAATATGTCGGGGGACTGATCCACGAACACCTATGGGACCGATGGGCCGAGTCCCTTTCGGTTCGGAGGGGCAGAGGTCGCACGAAGAGCGGATCGAGGCGGAGCACACGAGCAGTTTACCCAGGTTCGGGCCGCACGGATGCGTAAAACCCTACTCCTGCTTTGTGATTTGTATTGAGTTCTTGCTCGGGAGCGCGGAGTGCTACAGTACACCCCAGCAGCTAACGAGACCGAGCCTGAGAGTTTTTCTCTCCCCCCTACGTTGCGCACGGGCCTCCTTTTATATGCTCAAGGGGTCACCGACAGGTGGCAACGTAGACAAGGGTAAAAATGTAAAGGTGTAGCGGTAGGTATAGCTACCTGCTACAGTGTATCATACCTAACCCTGACGGCAGGGGACAAGGGCATTAAATGCCCGTCTGCGTCGCCTAAATAGTGCAAAAGGGACCGTCAGGGACGCCACCGCTTGCCACGATGGCAATCTTGTCAGCGCCGCTTGCCACCGCGCACTGCTGGCTGCACAGCCTCCCGCCACGCACGCCTAGAAGGGTCCCAGAGCGACACGTTGGTGGATGTGCTGGAGCGCGGGCATAGAGTGGTGGCTTGCCGTGGCAAGCGCCTTGCCGCGGTCGTTGTCTTGTCGCGTCCGGGAGCTTGCCGCTCATCGGGCCTTGCCGGGACGCGTGGTGCGTCGCGGCAAGTTCCTTGAGATGCCTTGGTCGGCCTTCCCGGCAAGCTCCTCTTGCCGGGGTCCTGAGATGCCTTGGTTGGCCTTCCTGGCAAGCTCCTCTTGCCGGGGTCTTGAGATGCCTTGGCTTGGATACTTTGTTCTTGAATGGCTCCAAAGGAACCACAGAGGACCTTGGCGGTCACCCGGCAAGCCTTGCCACGGGATGCTGCGACTGCCCGTGCACAAGTTCGGGATACTAGGGTACCCCTACTCTAGTACACCGACAGGAGACCCCGGGCCTGGGCCATACATGGTGCCGAGCGCTGTTGGGCCAGGTCCAAATCAGGGCACGGGCACGCGCGGCCTGGGTTACGCCGTATCTCTCTCCGTATCCACCGCGCCCTCCCTGAACGGCACGCGTTAAATGCGGCATCGTGGGAGAGATGGTGGGTGGTTTCTTTATTTGGTAATGCGCAACGTCCGCCCCCTCCCTCTTTATAAGCAGAGGAAACAGGGGCAGTTCTCCTATTTGCTAGTTGCTGCTTCAATCTCGGAAATCTCTGCCGCTCCCTCATCTTCCCAAAGCCGAAAGAGAGCAGCGCCCCGCCCCCATCGCCACTAGCACCACCAACGCCGTCGGCCTCCTCCACCACTTCCGCCATGGCTCGGAAAGCTGACAAGGGGAAGGTCATGAAGTCGACCGAGGCACAGCGGCTTGCGGCGCTGTGAAAGGAGCGGGCGGTCTTCCCCCCCAAGCTCGCCGCGAGGGAGCTGAGGGAGAATTACTACCTCTTCTGGTCGACGGAGACGCGCGCACATCCGCGCACGAAGGTACTCCCCGCCGCCGCTTGGAAGGCAGCTCCAAACGGATACCCTTTCTTCGCCTTGTTCTTCTATTGCGGGCTCTGCCCGCCCTTCTCTGAATTCTTCTGCGATATCATGAACACCTCCGGGTTCCACCTCCTTGATTTCACCCCCAACGCCGTTCTGACCATGGCAGTTTTCGCACATCTCTGCGAAAACTTTGTTGGAGTCCATCCCAATGTATCCATTTTCCGCCACTTCTTTATACCCCGAGTAGAGAGAGGAGAGCCTTTATCCGGCGGAATCGCCTGGATCTCGAGGGCCGGGAAGAAGGAAACTTATTTGGAGGGAGAATTCCGCGGCAAGTGGGAGGAGTGGAGAGCAGACTGGTGCTGGATTGACGAGGAGAACCCGCAGCCATTCACCACCCGGCGCCAAGCCCCAGTAGCACGCGGCAGCGACTGGAGCGACGTGGCCCTGGAAGACGACAGGCTGAAGATTGCTGTCACCCGGATCTTGCGCCTCAGGCTTGCCGGGCTCACTGTGGGTGCTGTTGGCGCAGATTTTCTTCGCTGCCGCATCGCCCCACCTGCAGGAGCGAGGGAGACCCGCCTGGGAGTTGAAGAATGCGGCGGATATCATGAGGCTGCGGCCGAGCCTCAACTTCAACTTCACTGTTCTGGAGCTCAATGCGATGCTGCAGGAGCTGTTCAAGTATGACCCCCAATATCCCGAAGTGTTCAGGTTGCCGGGGGGCGTCATTCCGCTGTGCAACAACTCCTCGCTCGACCGCATCCGTGCAATGATGCCACTGTGCGACTCGCATGGAATTGTGCCAACTTGGCAAGAGCCTGCAGATGACGTCGTGCAGCAGTTCTTCGATGGTTTGGTAGAAGTGCCGATCCGCCCCGACGAGAAGGACAGCCTCACCCGCAACACCACCGATGCGGAGATGGCGCTCATCGCCACTAGGCTGGAAGAGGCGGCAGCAGCTGCAGCCGCGGGCGAATTTGGATTCACCGTGGAGGAGGCAGATGCAGCAGAGGCGGCAAGCCGTGCCGAGCGAGGGGAGTCCGCCAGCGAGAAAAGGCTTGCCGGGCATGACGTCGAGCAAAGCGAGCCCGTCAAGGATACGAGCGGCTCGCTGGACATCAACTCCTCTTCATCCTCATCTTCGGGCAGCTCGCTGCAAGCAGAGCCTCCATCCCCACCAAGAAGGCGTCTCCGCAAAGCCGGTGACGTAGCGGAGCGGCAGGCGGGTCAACAGTCGCTGCGCCGCGTGACACGCTCCACCGTGGCAAGCACTGTTGCTGCGGGAGCACCTCACGCTGCAACGGCAACTGGAGTGGGGTCTAGCCGGACCACCGCTTCTGCTCCTGCCGCTTCTCACGCCGCGACGGCAACCGGAGCGGGGTCGTCTTAGACCACCGCCACCGTCCCCGCCAAGCGGCCAAGGGAAACTACTCCTCCGCCTCATCGCGCCGGGCGTGAGCCGGATTTCGACTTCTCCGCGTTCAGCTCCGACGAGGAAGAAGAAGAAGAGTAAGATTCTCTTGTTGTATTTGTAGTTCTTCAATCCTTGTTGTCTTGTCTTGTATCTCATTTGCTTTACTCTGAACTTGTTCCTCTTTAGGAATCTGGCCCAGAGAGCAGCAAAGAGAGCCAAGGTCCCGGTGATCGTTATCGAGGACGAGCCCACTGCGACAGCAGGGGGTGCGCCCGAGACAACCTTGCCGGACCCAGCAACTTTCCTCCAGAGCAGCCCCCAACGTAAGTATATGATTTGCTTTCCGCTGTGAGGTGCGCATGGATACTCTGTCTTTGCTGATATCTGTTTGTTGGTTTGTGTAGGAGCATAGCAGCCCCACCAGGAGCCAAGGGAGAGTCCTCCGGCAAGGGAGAGCTTTCCGGTAAGGGAGAAGTCTCCGGCAAGGGACAGCACCAGCGGCCCCCCGACGACGGAGACCACGACTGCAGATCCCGGTACAGGTAATCCTTTCACTGCAAGATTTCCCTTGGGTTCTTCTTCTTTCGATCTTCTTCTTGGGTTTTTGTTGGATTTTGCTTGACTCTTCTCCCTCTTCCGGCTGTCAGACCCATCTGCTATGGAGCCGATGGAGACCGAGGTTGCCGCCGACGACGCCGCTGCCACCGAGGGAGCAGCCGGTGCTGACGATCCCGCCGGCGCAGAGGCCGCCAAGGCTGCCGACGCAGTAACTGCCGAGGGGTCCGGCGATCGCACTGACGGTCCCGAGACTGCAGGAGTGCCAGGCGCTGCGCCGACCGTCGACCCGTCCGCCGCTGCTGCAGCGCCAGGCTCCGAAGAGCCCCAGCCCGGCGTCTACTTGAAGGCCGGCGATGACGTCTTCATCAACCTCCCCTGGGCGTCAAGCTCCAGGGCGCCGGTTGAGGGAGAGATCTTCGACGGGGAGGTGCTCGCCTCCGCTGGGTTGACGCTGGTTGATGCACCGAGCAGCAGCAACGAGCCTGAGGAAGAGCAGCTGATGCGGAAGTTGTTGTCGCTTTACCGCGCGCGGCAAGCCAAGCTGGAATCCTGCGAGGCGCTTGTCGCGAAGGCGGGAGCAGACATCGAGAAGCGCGCGGAGGAGCTCCGGGGTCTCCACCAGGAAGCTCTCCAGTCCTTGGCAGAGGAGCGGGAGCAACTTGCCGAAGCGCAGAAGGCCTTCCTCCTTGAGAAGGCTGAAATCAGAGAGCAACAGCGGCTTGCCGCTGAGAAGCTGTCTGCGCAGGAAGGCGAGCTGGCGCAGCGGAAGGTCAATCCTGACGCCCACGAGGAGGAGCTTGCCGCGCGCGAGGAAAAATTTGGCGGAGCCCTCAAGCAAGCGGAAGATGCCGCCGCAGCCGCCGAGGCCGCCAAGAAGGAGCTGGAGATGAAGGTGGCGCAGCTGGAGGCCGATCTCGTCGAGAAGGGCAAAGAGCTCAGCGCCGCCAAGGTCTCCAACGTGGATCTTGAGTTGAAGCTGACCACTTTGACCAAGACGCTGGACGGCACCAAGGAGCAAGAAGCGGTCTTGAAGGAGGAGATCAGGGCCGACAAGGCGCTGCTGGAGAGTGCTGCCGCCACCCAGAATGCTTTCAGGGAGACTGTGGAGCACTGGACGGAGAGTCTTGTGAGTGTTGCCGCAGACATTGACAGGGAGCTGGCACAGCTGGGGATGGAGGATCTCGGGTATCCCTCCGACGAGAACCTCCAACCCAGCGCCAAGCTTGTCTTGTTCTTCAAAGGCGTGGCGACGGCCCTCCAGCGACTCCGGGAGACGATCCCAAAGCAGCTGGCCGACGAGTCGTGCAAGATCTGCACGGGAGCTCTTCAAAAAGTGTTGGTGAAGGTGGCCTTCCGCAATCAGGGCCTCAACCTCACCAACGTCCTCAAGACCCTGCCACCAGATGCTGATCTGGAGGCGCTCAAGACCCTTGTCGCACCCATTGTGGACAAGGTGAGCGGGATCAAGAGGATCGAGGGCGATCGCGTAGACTAGGCCGCCCGTTTTCTTCTTTTCTTGTCGCTGCTGGTCATGTTATGAGAACAATCTGTTAGAGCTGCGACAAGATATCTTGTAATATAACTCTAATCTGGGTAATGATTGCCATGTTATTCCCTTTACTTGATTCCTCCCTTTGTATGTTTTTGACCTACGCTTTTAGGGAACTTGCCGGTGCAGGCACCTGAGCCGCGGGCGCTGAGTGCGGGACGTCAGCAGCCTGCTGGCGGTGCCGCTACCGACAAGAAACCTTGTCGCAACTAGTTGCAGCTCACTTAAGTTGTTGAGCGGACTCGAAACAAAGTAAGGGCGCAACTAGCTACGAGTTGGTTCCTCCGCGCACAGGTTTTCCATACAAAGTGCGGTCGTTCAAGGGAGATAACTTAAAAATTTTAAAAATCTGATTGCTCAAATTTTGGCACTTAGCTTTTCTGTTGTTTGCTTCCCGGCAAGGCGAAACTTCCTTGAACGACGCCTGGTCCATACCATTATCTTCTCCTTTCCCCCCCCCCCCCGGCAAACTTGTGGGCGAGGGAACCTTCCTTTCCTTGAGAAAAAAGAAAGAAGAGAAAATAAAGATATGGAGCCTTACGGCTCGTTATTGCTTACCGGGGAGTAGGTGCTGCACAAAGTGTCAGATAACACATGCAAAAAATAGAAAGCATGAAATTGACAAGATGTGCGGAGCACATGAGCTTTACTTATGCACGGGGTCTACGCCCGGCTTTGTACAAAGGATTACATGCAACAGCGGCAAGACTTGTACAAAAGGTGGTTGCCGGAACAGGTTCCGGCAACCGCGCCTTACGGATAAAACTTACGAAGATGCTCAATGTTCCAGGAGTTGCTCACCGGAATGGCATATTCGGTCTCGAGGCGGACAACGCCAGGCCTAGTGACTCGTTTCACCCGGTAAGGTCCTTCCCACTTCGGTGTCAACTTGTTGGAATTCTTGGCGGACTGAACACGCCGAAGAACAAGGTCGCCTTCCTCGAGACTTCTGGTGTTAACTTTGCGGCTATGGTAACGGCGCAAAGCTTGCTGGTAGCGAGCAGCTCGTACAGCAGCCTGAAGACGGTCTTCCTCAAGGAGCAGCGCGTCATCTTGTCGCAGCTGCTCTTGCTCAAGCTCATCATAAGCGAGCACTCGAGGTGACCCGTATACGAGTTCCGTGGGGAGAACTGCCTCTGCTCCATAGACTAGAGCGAAAGGTGTCTGGCCAGTGGCTCGATTTGGCGTCGTCCTGATCGACCAAAGAACCATCGGCAGCTCCTCGATCCAGTTTCTTCCGCACTTGTGCAGCCTGTCGAAAGTTCTGGTCTTGAGTCCGTGCAGCACTTCAGCATTTGCCCTCTCCTCTTGACCGTTGCTTCTCGGGTGAGCAACAGAAGTGAAGCAGACCTTGGCGCCAAGATCTTGGACGTACTGCATGAAGGTGCGGCTCGTGAATTGTGTGCCGTTGTCGGTGATTATCCTGTTAGGGATTCCGAAGCGGCAAACAATTGACCTGAAGAACTTGACTGCTGACTGTGCTGTCACCTTCCTCACTGGTTCCACTTCCGGCCACTTTGTGAACTTGTCGATTGCTACGTACAAGTACTCAAAGCCCCCGACTGCTCGGGGAAAGGGGCCAAGGATGTCGAGCCCCCAGACCGAAAATGGCCAGGATAAAGGGATCGTCTGGAGAGCTTGAGCTGGTTGGTGTATCTGCTTGGAATGGAACTGGCACGCTTCACACTTGGTTACTTGTGCAGATGCATCCTGGAGGGCTGTCGGCCAAAAGAAACATTGCCGGAATGCTTTGCCGACAAGTGCTCTTGCGCCAATGTGGTGTCCACATATGCCTCCATGTATCTCTGCCAACAGCTTTTGTCCGTCTTCCCGGGGAATACACTTCAATTTCACACTGTTGAGTCTTCTTCTGTACAGTGTCTTGTCGACGAACTGGTACATACTTGACTGCCGGGCTACTCTTTCCGCTTCTTCTTGCTCTTCGGGAAGTTCTCCTGTCTGAAGGAAACGGACAATCTGCAGCGCCCATGCTGGAGCCTGTGGCTCGACAATAAGGACTAAAGGCAAATCTGCTGCTGCGAGACCATCCGCTTCTACGGCGAGAACCTGCGGCTCTGCCGGAGCTTGACGTTCCCCGGCAAGCTTGTCGGAGCAAAACTTGTCGGGAGCTTCTGCTTCAACGGAACAAACCCTAGGGCTTGCCGGAGCAGACTGCTCCTCAGCGCAAGGCAAATCTGCTGCTGCGGGAACGTCCGCTTCTACCGCGAGAATCTGCGGCTCTGCCGGAGCTTGACGTTCCCCGGCAAGTTTGCCGGAGCAAAACTTGTCGGGAGCTTCTGCTTCAACAGAACAAACCCTAGGGCTTGCCAGAGCAGACTGCTCCTCAGCACTCTTGGCGTTGATCTTGGGGACCTTCTTGGCGGCGGCTTCGGGAAGCTCTGCCGGGAAATAGTCACCAGAAATCAACTTCCTCTTCTTGCTTTGCCCAGTTGATGGTGTTACAGACGGCTGAGTCAGCTTGAGCACAAAGATCCCTGGTTCCACAGGTAACTTAAGTGCGGCGCACTTTGATAGGCCATCGGCAATGGCGTTCTGAGCTCTTGGAACATGCTCCATCTGTAGGCCGTCAAAGTGCTCTTCTAGCTTTCTCACTTCGTCGACGTAGGCTTCCATCAACGGACTCTGATAGCTCTTGTTCACTTGGCGGACGACAAGCTGTGAGTCACCCCTGACAATGAGCTTCTTGATCCCAAGGTCTGCCGCGATCCTGAGACCGGCAAGCAAGCCTTCATACTCTGCAGTATTGTTTGTCGCTTGCTCCTTGGGGAAGTGCATCTGGACTATGTACTTGAGATGCTCTCCGGTGGGTGCGACAAGCAGCACGCCAGCGCCGGCGCCTTGCAGCGAAAAGGCACCGTCAAAGTACATTAGCCACTCTTTGCTTGCTTCCTTGACGGGGATGCTCGTTTGAAATTTCTTCATATGGTGTTGGCGTCCATTCTGCTATGAATTCTGCCAATGCTCTGCTTTGGATATTTGGAGTACTCTCAAACTTGAGGCCAAAGCTTGACAGTTCCAGTGCCCAATCAACAATCCTGCCTGTCGCTTCTGGATTCTGTAGTATCCTCTTCAGCGGAAAGCGAGTGACAACTGTGATGTCATGTGCTTGGAAGTAATGGCGCAGCTTTCTCGAGGCCATGAGAAGGCCGAAAAGCAACTTTTGCACGCCAGAGTACCTTGACCTAGCCCCCTGCAGAAGGGAACTGACAAAGTAAACTGGGCGCTGCACCATTCTCTTTTGTATCTCCTCGTGCGTCTGCGCAGATCCATCCTTGTCGGGACCAGAGCTTGCCGGGGAAGCCCCTTGCTTGTCGCTGGATGCGCCTGCCGTGGTTGCTGGCTTGTCATCTGCCTCCCTCTCTGCCACTAACGCAGCACTAACCACTTGATTGGTTGCCGCTATATAGAGCAGCAACTTCTCTTGTGGCTTAGGTGCGACAAGTGTTGGAGTGGAGGACAGGTATCTCTTCAAGTCTTGCAGCGCAGCCTCCGCTTCCGGAGTCCATTTCATTGGACCTGCCTTTTTCAATATTTTGAAAAACGGCAGGGCGCGCTCAGCAGACCTAGAGATAAACCTGCTGAGAGCAGCCACGCAACCGGCAAGTCTTCGTACATCCTTGACGCGCTTTGGTGCTTCAATCTGCTCAATGGCCTTGATCTTGTCCGGATTGGCTTCGATTCCCCACTGGGATACGAAGAACCCGAGAAGCTTGCCGGAGGGAACTCCAAACACACACTTCTTGGGGTTGAGCTTGAGGTTGATCTTGCGCAGATTTGCAAAGGTCTCTTCTTAGTCTTGAATCAGAGTTGCTTTGTCCTTGCTCTTGACCACTATGTCATCCATGTAGGCTTCCACATTTCTGTGTATTTGCGGCTCAAGAGCGACTTGGACTACTCTTGCAAATGTTGAACCAGCATTTTTCAAACCGAAAGGCATCCGTATGAAACAGTATGTGCCACATGGAGTGATGAATGCGGTCTTCTCCTCATCCTCTTTTGCCATGAAGATCTGATGATATCCTGAGTATGCGTCAATAAATGAAAGCAAATCACATCCGGCCGTGGAGTCAACAATCTGGTCAATGCGCGGCAAAGGAAATGGGTCTTTGGGACAAGCTTTGTTAACATCTGTAAAGTCGATACAAAGTCTCCATTTCCCGTTCGCCTTGCGCACAACTACAGGATTGGCCAACCACGTAGGATGGAGCACTCCTCTAACAAGGCCTGCTGCTTCCAACTTCTTGATCTCTTCTGTGATGAATTCTTGGCGCTCCACTGCTTGCTTCCTAACCTTCTGCTTGACGGGCCGCGCATGAGGACAAACGGCAAGGTGGTGCTCAATTAATTTCCTGGGAACACCGGGGATGTCAGACGGTTGCCACGCAAACACGTCGACATTCACCCGCAGGAAAGCAATGAGTGCGCTTTCCTATTTAGGGTCAAGAGTGGCACTGATGGTGAAGGTACCACCAGTGCCGTCCTCCTCGGCGGGCACCTTCTTCGTCTCTGGCGGAGCTGCCATTGTCTTCTTATACTTGCCGGTGGAGCTCGATGGCGCGTCCTCAACGGCAGCGCAGCACTCCGAAGAGGTGCGCTTGCCGGAGTGGGCATTAGAACTCTTGTCGGACTTGGTCTTCTTCTTCCCCCCAGGAGCTTCAACGGCAAGTGACTGGCGATCTGTTGCGGCTGCCGCTTCCCGGTAGATCTTGTCAGCGCAAATAAGAGCATCCTTCTTGTCGCCAGGGACAGAGATGACGCTTATCGAGACTGGCATCTTTAGTACGTTGTATGCATAGTGAGAGGCTGCCATGAACTTGGCGAGTGCTGGACGGCCGAGTATCCCATTATAAGGCAATGGAAAATCGGCAACGTCAAAAGTGACCCTCTCAGTCCTGAAGTTCACCTTGCTGCCAAATGTTACTGACAACGTGACCCTCCCCTTCGGCTTGCTCCTTCCCGGGTTGATTCCTTGGAATGTGCCGGTCTCTTCAAGCTCGCTGTCAGGGATCTGGAGTTTCTGGAGTACAGCGGAGGAGATCAGGTTCAAGCCAGCCCCGTCGTCAACTAGCATCTTAGTGACCTTGAGGTTGCGGATAGTTGGTGAAACCAACATCGGCAAGCACCCGACCGCAGTTGTGCGATCAGGGTGGTCCTCAATGTCAAAGATGATAGGCGTGCTAGACCATTTCAGAAGCTTGCGTGACTCGACAGGTGGTTCCACTGCATTGACTTCCTGCACCCACTGCTTGAGTTGGCGGTGCGAAGTATGCAGAGAAGCACCACCGTCAACGCACAAGACCTCTGTGGCTTTCTGGAACTCCTGCTCGCTGGTCTCGACATCATCCATGTCTTCGTCGTCATCGTCATCTTCATCCTTATCGCGGCCGCAGGGAGGTCTGTCTCCTTGCCGCTGCTTGGCCTTGCCACGGCGTCCTCCCCGGCAGGCGTGTTTCTTGCCAGATTCTCCAGCGCCTCCTTGGGCCCTCTCCTTGTCTCGTCGCTCGTACTCAGCCTTTTGCTGCTGGACAAGCTGCTCGACCTTCTTGCAGCTCTGGAGGTCATGGCCCTTGGTGCGGTGAATCTTGCAGTACTGCTTGTCGATGCCGTCCTACTTGTCGGCGACTGCCACAGCCTGTAAATTGGTGCATGCGGCAATCTCCTTGCCGGAGCTACCAACTTTGGCCTTCTTGGCGCCACCTTCGTTGCCGGACTGCTCAACGACTAGCACATCTTTGCCTTTCTTCTTCCTGTTCCATCGCCGGTTTTTCTTTACCGGGGCAGCATCCTCGCTGTCAGATCCTCCTGCTCCTGCATTCTCTCCGGGGAGTTTCCTCCCTTCCTCAGCACGTGCACACTTGTCGGCCAGGGCATACAGCTCACTGATGTCTCTGATCTTGCACATCGCCATCTCCTCCCGCATCCTGCGGTTACGCACGTTCTGATGGAACGCGCTGATGACCGCGGCAGGGTGGACATCTGGGATGTTGTGCTGTACACAGCTGAATCTCTGAATGTACTTGCGCAGGGGCTCTACTTCCTTCTGGGCGAGCAGATGAAGGTCACTCTCTTGGCCATGAGGTTTGTGGCCACCTATAAAGGCGCTGACAAACTGATGGCATAGGTCTGCCCAGGAGGATATGGAGTTGTCCGGCAAGTGCATGAGCCAGGACCTGACGTTGGGCTTGAGCACCAGCAGGAAGTAGTTGGCAAGGATCTTGTCGTCCCACCCCCCGGCAGCCTGCACCGCGATGGTGTAGATGCTGAGGAACTCCGACGGATGCGACTTGCCGTCGTACTTCTCTGGTACGTCTGGCTTGAAATTCTTCGTACTGGGCCACTGGACTTGCCGCAGCTCACGAGTAAACGCAGGGCAACCTACCGCGTACGGCAAGTCGCCTGGTTCTCCTGGCGCATGCATGTCGACAGAGGGCCCAGCGCGCTGGTCCGATTGACGTCGCGCTTCTCTTCGGCGCTCGAAGCGAGTACGAGCGTCTTCTTGCTGTCGTTCGTAAAGAACTTGGTGCTGATCGCGACGAACCCGTGGATCTGATGACGCGGTGGAGTCGCTGTCAAGGTGGATCTGGCGAGTCAGCGATCTTGGCCTTCGGGGCGGGGAGTGCACAGTGGTTGCACCCCCACCGGTCTTGTCGTCACCGGCTCGTGCCTGGCTGACTTGCCGCGGCTGAGATGTGCTCGGCTGCTGCTGAGCGTCGCCGTTGGCGAAGCCGATGAGACTCTGAATGGTGGCCCTCCAGTCGTCAATCTTGTTTGCCGTTGGAGGGTAGTCCAGGAGCAGTTGAGCTCGCGCCAAAGCTTCTGCTGCAGTGGCAGGTGGCGGTGGTGAACGGTGCGAGGAGTGGGATATGCTCGGACTTCTAACTATGTTAGAAGGAGCAGTATCCTGTCCAGGCGACCGTGCTTCGCTCGTGCCAGCATGTTGGCGTGCATGCTGGACTTGAGCACTCTGAGATCCACCAGCTCGATCTTGGTCCAGCAAACGCATGGTACTGTGAGTACCATGACGCTGCCGGTCCCGCGCCTCCTGAGATGGGCGCGGTGCATGTACGGACGCCGAGCTCTTGGAGTGCGCCCGGTCGTTGTGGGAGCCGGCTACGCCGCTGATGGGCAGCGCATCCTTGTCCTTGGACCTGGCAGCACCGTGAGCTCCCTCGTCGACGCCCGTTCTTCCGCCGGCGTCTGCCCCATCAGCCGTTTGTTCCGGCGGTGGTGGGTTCGGCGCGGACGGAGCAGCCGCCTCCGAAGCCTTCTTCTTCGGCGGCATGCCGATGAAGATGATGAAGATCTAGCTCGTGTGAACGCCGGATCTGGTTCACACAACCTCGACGCCCCCCTACCTGGCGCGCAAAAGATGTCGGGGGACTGATCCACGAACACCTATGGGACCGGCGGGCCGAGTCCCTTTCGGTTCGGCGGGGGTGGAGGTCACACGAAGAGCAGATCAAGGTGGAGCACACGAGCAGTTTACCCAGGTTCGGGCCGCACGGATGCGTAAAACCCTACTCCTACTTTGTGATTTGTATTGAGTTCTTGCTCGGGAGCGCGGAGTGCTACAGTACACCCCAGCAGCAAACGAGACCGAGCCTGAGAGTTTTTCTCTCCCCCCCCCTATGTTGCGCACGGGCCTCCTTTTATATGCTCAAGGGGTCACCGACAGGTGGCAACGTAGACAAGTGTAAAAATGTAAAGGTGTAGCGGTAGGTACAGCTACCTCCTACAGTGTATCATACCTAACCCTAACGGCAGGGGACAAGGGCATTAAATGCCCGTCTACGTCGCCTAAATAGTGCAAAAGGGACCGTCAGGGACGCCACCGCTTGCCACGATGGCAATCTTGTCAGCGCCGCTTGCCACCGCGCACCGCTGGCTGCACAGCCTCCCGCCACGCACGCCTAGAAGGGTCCCAGAGCGACACGTTGGTGGATGTGCTGGAGCGCAGGCACAGAGTGGTGGCTTGCTGGGGCAACCGCCTTGCCGCGGTCGTTGTCTTGTCGCGTCCGGGAGCTTGCCGCTCACCGGGCCTTGCCGGGACGCGTGGTGCGTCGCGGCAAGTTCCTTGAGATGCCTTGGTCGGCCTTCCCGGCAAGCTCCTCTTGCCGGGGTCCTGAGATGCCTTGGTTGGCCTTCCCGGCAAGCTCCTCTTGCCTGGGTCTTGAGATGCCTTGGCTTGGATACTTTGTTCTTGAATGGCTCCAAAGGAACCACGGAGGACCTTGGCGGTCACCCGGCAAGCCTTGCCGCGGGATGCTGCGACTGCCCGTGCACAAGTTCGGGATACTAGGGTACCCCTACTCTAGTACACCGACAAAATAGGAATTATGTGCCCGTAGATTTCATTGTTCTTGATATAGATTGCAATCCTACATGTCCTATTATTCTTGGTAGATCTTTCCTTAGAACGATTGGTGCAATTATTGATATGAAAGAAGGAAATATTAGATTCCAATTTCCATTAAGTAAAGGCATGGAACACTTGCCTAGGAAGAAAATTAAATTACCTTATGAATCTATTATGAGAGCCACTTATGGATTGCATACCAAAGATGACAATACCTAGATCTATTCTTGTTTGTATGACTAGCTAGGGGCGTTAAACGATAGCGCTTGTTGGGAGGCAACCAAATTTTATTTTTGTTTCTTGTTTTTTGTTCCTGTTTAGTAATAAATAATTCATATAGACTCTGTTTATATGTGGTTTTGTGTTTTTAATTAGTTTTTGTGCCAAGTAGAACCTTTGGGAAGACTTGGGGGAAGTCTTTGCGATCTTGCTGTAAAAAACAGAAGCTTTAGCGCTCACAAGATTAGCTGCCATTTTTTTTACTGGAGAGTGCGATTAGGTTGATTATTTTTTCAGATGATTAGTAGACAAATTACTCACGTCCACCAATTTATTTCAGAATTTTTGTGGTTACAGAAGTATTCGAAACCTACAGATTACTACAGACTGTTCTGTTTTTGACAGATTCTGTTTTCCGTGTGTTGTTTGCTTATTTTGATGAATCTATGGCTAGTATCGGGGGGTATGAACGATAGAGAAGTTGGAATAAATTAGGTTTAACACCAATATAAATAAAGAATGAGTTCATTACAGTACCTTGAAGTGGTGGTTTGTTTTCTTATACTAACGGAGCTCATGAGATTTTCTGTTGAGTTTTGTGTTGTGAAGTTTTCAAGTTTTGGGTAAAGATTTGATGGATTTTGGAATAAGGAGTGTCAAGAGCCTAAGCTTCGGGATGCCCAAGTCACCCCCAAGGTAAAATTCAAGGACAACCAAAATCCTATGCTTGGGGATGCCCCGGAAGGCATCCCCTCTTTCGTCTTTGTCCATCGGTAACTTTACTTGAGGCTATATTTTTATTCGCCACATGATATGTGTTTCGCTTGGAGCGTCTTGTATCATTTGAGTCTTTGCTTTTTAGTTTGCCAAAATCATCCTTGTTGTACACACCTTTTGGAGAGACACACATGAATTGGAATTTATTAGAATACTCTATGTGCTTCACTTATATCTTTTGAGCTAGATAATTTTGCTCTAGTGCTTCGCTTATATCTTTAAGAGAAAGGTGGTGGTTTTATTTTATAGAAATTATTGATCTCTCATGCTTCACTTATATTATTTTGAGAGTCTTTTAGAACATCATGTTAATTTGCTTTGGTTATAAAATTAGTCCTAATATGATAGGCATCCAAGATGGGTATAATAAAAACTTTCATGGAAGTGCATTAAATACCATGAGAAGTTTGATACTTGATAATTGTTTTGAGATACGAAGATGGTGATATTAGAGTCATGCTATTTGAGTAGTTGTGAATTTGAGAAATACCTGTTCTAAAGTGTGTGATTCCCATAGCATGCACGTATGGTGAACCGTTATGTGATGAAGTCGGAGCATAATTTATTTATTGATTGTCTTCCTTATGAGTGGCGGTCGGGGATGAGCGATGGTCTTTTCCTACCAATCTATCCCCCTAGGAGCATGCGTGTAGTACTTTGTTTCGATAACTAATAGATTTTTGCAATAAGTATGTGAGTTTTTATGACTAATATTGAGTCCATGAATTATACGCACTCTCACCCTTCCACCATTGCTAGCCTCTCTAGTACCGCGCAACTTTCGCCGGTACCATACACCCACCATATACCTTCCTCAAAACAGCCACTATACCTACCTATTATGGCATTTCCATAGACATTCTGAGATATATTGCCATGCAACTTACCATCGTTCGTTTGTTATGACAAGTTACATCATTGTCATATTGCTTTGCATGATCATGTAGTTGACATCGTATTTGTGGCAAAGCCACCTTTATAATTCTTTCATACATGTCACTCTTGATTCATTGCATATCCCGGTACACCACCGGAGGCATTCACATAGAGTCATATTTTGTTCTAGTATCGAGTTGTAATTTTTGAGTTCTAAGTAAATAAAAGTGTGATGATCATCATTATTAGAGCATTGTCCCAAGTGAGGAAAGGATGATGGAGACTATGATTCCCCGACAAGTCGGGATAAGACTCCGGATGAAAAAAAAGAAAAAAGAGGCCATAAAAAACAAGAAAAGGACCAAATAAAAAAATATGAGAGAAAAAGAGAGAAGGGACAATGTTACTATCCTTTTACCACACTTGTGCTTCAAAGTAGCACCATGATCTTCATGATAGAGAGTCTCCTATGTTGTCACTTCCATATACTAGTGGGAATTTTACATTATAGAACTCCGCTTGTATATTCCAATGATGGGCTTCCTCAAAATGCCCTAGGTCTTCGTGAGCAAGCGAGTTGGATGCACACCCACTTAGTTTATTTTGTTGAGCTTTCATACACTTATAGCTCTAGTGCATCCGTTGCATGAGAATCCCTACTCACTCACATTGATATCTATTGATGGGCATCTCCATAGCCCATTGATACGCCTAGTTGATGTGAGACTATCTTCTCTTTTTGTCTTCTCCACAACCACCACTCTATTCCACCTATAGTGTTATATCCATGGCTCACGCTCATGTATTGCGTGAAGATTGAAAAAGTTTGAGAACATCAAAAGTATGAAACAATTTCTTGGCTTGTCATCGGGGTTGTGCATGATTAAATACTTTTTATGATGAAGATAGAGCATAGCCAGATTTTGTAGGGATAACTTTCTTTGGCCACGTTATTTTGAGAAGACATGGTTGCTTTGTTAGTATGCTTGAAGTATTATTATTTTTATGTCAATATTCAACTTTTGTCTTGAATCATTCGGATCTGAACATTCATGCCACAATAAAGAAAATTACATTGAGAATTATGCTAGGTAGCATTCCACATCAAAAATTATGTTTTTATCATTTACCTACTCGAGGACGAGCACGAATTAAGCTTGGGGATGGTTGATACGTCTCCAACCTATCTATAATTTTTTATTGTTCCATGATATTATATTATCTGTTTTGGATGTTTAATGGGCTTTAATATACCTTTTTATATTATTTTTGGGACTAACCTACTAACCAAAGGCCAGTGCAAATTGTTGTTTTTGCCTATTTCAGTGTTTCGCAGAAAAGGAATATCAAACGGAGTCCAAACGGAATGAAACCTTTGGGAGAGTTATTTTTGGAACAAACATGATCCAAAAGACTTGGAATGGACGTCAAGAAAGAAGCGAGGAGGCCACAATGCAGGAGGGCGCGCCCCCCACCCTCGTGGGCCCCTCGCAGCTCCACCGACCTACTTCTTCCTCCTATATATACCCATATACCCTGAAAACATCCAGGAGCACCACGAAACCCTATTTCCACCGCCGCAACCTTCTGTACCCATGAGATCCCATCTTGGGGCCTTTTCCGGTGCTCCGCCGGAGGGGGAATCGATCACGAAGGGCTTCTACATCAACACCATAGCCTCTCCAATGATGTCTGAGTAGTTTACCACAGACCTTCGGGTCCATAGTTATTAGCTAGATGGCTTCTTCTCTCTCTTTGGATCTCAATACAAAGTTCTCCTCGATTCTCTTGGAGATCTATTCGATGTAATTGTTTTTGCGGTGTGTTTGTCGAGATCCGATGAATTGTGGGTTTATGATCAAGATTATCTATGAACAATATTTGGTTCTTCTCTGAAATCTTTTATGCATGACTTAATATCTTTGCAAGTCTCTTCGAATTATTAGTTTGGTTTGGCCTACTAGATTGATCTTTCTTGCAATGGGAGAAGTGCTTAGCTTTGGGTCCAATCTTGCGGTGTCCTTTCCCAGTGTGATGCCCCCGATTCAATCGTACACTAATCTTGCACGCCAACGTGTACGATCAAGATCATGGACTCACGGGATGATATCACAACACAACTCTACAAATAAAATAAGTCATACAAGCATCATATTACAAGCCAGGGGCCTCGAGGGCTCGAATACAAGAGCTCGATCATAGAAGAGTCAGCGGAAGCAACAATATGTGAGTACAGACAAAAGTTAAACAAGTTGCCATAAGATGGCTAGTACAAACTAGAATGCATATCGAAAGAGGCACAGGCCTCCTGCCTGGGATCCTCCTAAACTACTCCTGGTCGTCAGCGGCCTGCACATAGTAGTAGCCACCTCCAGTGTAGTAGGAGTCACCGTCGATGGTGGCGTCTGGCTCCTGGACTCCAACATCTGGACGCAACAACCGGGTATATAAAGGGGAAAAGGGGGAGCAAAGCAATTGTAAGTACTCATCCAAAGTACTCGTAGGCAAGGAGCTACGCTACATATTCATTGGTATCAATGAAAGGGGTAGTATATGTGGATTGAACTGCAGAATGCCAGAATAAGAGGGGGATAGTTAGTCCTATCGAAGATTACGCTTCTGGAAGCCTCCATCTTGAAGCGGTAGAAGAGAATAGATGGTAAGTTTACTAAGTATCATCGAATAGCATAATTCTATCTGGCGATCCTCTCCTTGTCGCCCTGTTAGAGAGCGATCACCGAGTTGTATCTGGCACTTGGAAGGGTGTGTTTTATTAAGTATCCGGTTCTAGTTGTCATCAGGTCAAGGTACAACTCCGGGTCGTCCTTTTACCGAGGGACACGGCTATTCGAATAGATAAACTTCCCTGCAGGGGTGCACCACATTTCCCAACACGCTCGATCCCCTTTGGACGGACACACTTTCCTTGGTTATGCCCGGCCTTGAAAGATCAACACATCGCAGCCCCACCTAGGCACAACAGAGAGGTCAGCACGCCGGTCTAAATCCTATGCGCGCAGGGGTCTGCGCCCATCGCCCATTGCACACATGTACATTGCGCATGCGGCCGGTGAGCAGACCTAGCAACCTCCATTACAAAGGAAGTTTTGTTATGCGGTCCAACCCGGCGCGTGCCGCTCAGTCGCTGACGTCACGAAGGCTTCGGCTGATACCACGACATCGAGTGCCCATAATTGTTCCCGCGTAGTTGGTTAGTGCGTATAGGCCAGTGGTGAGACTCAGATCAAATACCAAGATCTCGTTAAGCATGTTATCTCGAAGTAACCGCGAACGCCGACCAGGGCCAGGCCCACCTTTCTCCTGGGTGGTCTCAACCTGCCCTGTCGCTCCGCCACAAAGATCCACCCAGAGGGCCGTTGGGATAAAGGTCCTTTCAGCCCCAATCTATGAATCACACGCGGGTACTCTACGAGCCAACCCGTCTTTAGTCATCACATGTATCATGTATATGTATATAGGTATATGCCCGTGATCACCTACCTAGTGATCACGGCCCGATAGTATAGCACGGCAGTCGGACAAGAATGTAGGGCCACTGATGATGAACTAGCATCCTATACTAAGCATTTAGGAATGCAGGTAAGGAATCAACAATTGTAGCAAGAATGACAGGCTATGCAACAAAATAGGATTAAGGGAAAACAATAACATGGTACACTACTCTAATGCAAGAAGTAGAGAGAAGAATAGGCGATATCTGGTGATCAAGGGGGGGGGGCTTGCCTGGTTCCTCTGGCAAGAAGGAGTCATCAACAACGTAGTCGATCGGGGCACCAGTAGCGGCCTGAGTCTTGTAGTCTACCGGAGAGAAGAGGGGGGAAGAAACAATGAATACAATGCAAACAGATGCATATCGATGCATGACATGACGAGTAATGGTGCTAGGGGTGCCCTAACGCAGTAGGAGGTGATACCGGCGAAGGGGGAAAACAACCGGGAAAGTATCCCCGGTGTTTCGCGTTTTCGGACAGATGAACCGGAGCGGGAAAGTTGCATGTTCGCTATGCTAGAGATGTGTGGCGGACAAACGGGCTGCGTATTCGGATTCGTCTCATCGTTCAGAGCAACTTTGATGTACAAAGTTTTTTCATCCGAGCTAAGGTTTATTTTATATTAATTTTAAAATATTTAAATCATTCTTAGCATTTATTTAATTATTTTAATTCAACATTATCCAGAATAGTGCTTGCTGACGTCAGTAGTGAACAAGGTGTTGACTTAGTCAACTGACGTGTGGGTCCCGACTGTCATTGATTGATTAATTAACTAACAGTTAATTAGTGATTAGATTAATCTAATTTTGATTAATTAACTTAATTAATTCTTTAATTAACTAATTAATATTTTAATTGTTATTAATTGTTTATTTTTTTAAAAAATATTTTCGTTCTGGGCATGGGCCCCATCCGTCATACAAACGGGAGTCTTAGCGGGCGCTGACGCTAGCGGTAATGGGCGCTGGGCGCCCGACTGGGGCAAGCCCGAGCACTGGCTCGGGCGAGGCCATCGGCGCGGTTGGCCGTCGGCGGCCAAGGCAGGGCGGCCGCAGGGAGCAGGGGGTCCAGGTCTGTGCACCAGCGTGGAGCAGCGGCAGGGGTGGGGCGGCACGCAGCAGTGGCGGCCAACGGCGGAAGCGGCTGGGCGCGACCCCGAGTGGCGCAGCGAACGGCGAGCGACGCGGGCAAGGGGAGTTGCGCAGGGGTGGCGAATGCAGGTGAGCGGTAGAGGCGGGCATTAGCAGGAGGCCGGAGCGAGGGCGTGGGGGGCGCCGAGGGACGGCTGGGACACTGCGACGGCGCCGGTGTGGGGAAAGGCGACGGCGAGGCCGTTAGCAAGAGGGGAGTAGCCGAGGCGGTAGCAGCCAAGTCGCAGTGGCTGCATGCGCCGGCAGCGGCGGACGGGCAAGAGCGGTGCCAGGGAGTGGTGGCCAAGGCAGGTCCAGTGCCCGATGAGGGTGCGGCCAAGGTGGGGAGCAAGGCGGCCATGCGGGCGCGCTTGCACGGAGCGAGCAGTGGACGTGAGCGGCCGTGGTCGGCGAGCGCCGTGGGCGCACGGTGCGTGCACAATCACAGGCCCGGTCACAGTGAGCGGGAGGGAGAGCGGAACGAGCGCGGTGCGGTGGATGTGGTCGCGGTCGGGGCGGAGTGTGGTGGCCGCAGCGGAGCAGCATCGTCGATGCAGCAGCAGTGCGGGGCGAGCGAGCGGCGGTGACCGCATGGAAGGGAGGAGTGAAAGGCGGCAGCTCACGGGCGTTACAGGGGTACGGGGGCGGCGAGGCACAAGGAAGCCTGTGATGGAGAGACGGGGACGACGGCGAATGATGACGGGGATGGGGCGACGAGCTCGGGGCCGAGTCGACGACGGAGAGGACGGTGGCGATGGTGATCCCGTGCGACAGCGGTGGTCGGCGACGGTGGTTGGGGGAAATCCAGCGGCAAGGGCCGACTAAGAGTGCCCGATCCGATCTGTATCGGGGAAAATAGAGAGAGGAGTGAGGAGGTGAGGGTGGTTGGGTTAGGTTTTTCCCTCGGGTGGGGATATGGAGGGGGAGTGGGCGCCGGTTGGGCGGGCCTAGCTAGCCCAGTGGCCAGCTGGGCCGAGGCTCAGGTAGGGGGGTTCTTTTCTTCTCCTTTTTATTATTTTTATCTTCTCTGATTTTATTTTACTTATTTAACAGTTTATAATTTTACAAAAAGTAAAACCCACTCCTAAATTAGAGTTTTAAATTTAAATGTTGTCACAAAAAGTTTGGGACAAAAGTAAAGTACATTGCATTCTTTATTAATTAAAAAGGCATTTAAGTTATTATTTCAGTCACTATTTTATTTATTTTAGGGCATTCAAATACTTTTAAAAATGTTAGCTTCTCCACCATTATTACTTAGGATTTATTTCCCATAGTTTGTACTCTTTGGTTTTGACTTTCGAAAACTTTAAATTTTGACTTTGATTTAAATTTGAATTTGAACCGGCTTTGAACTAACGCGAGATTATCAACAGTAACCAGGGTGACCTGGCATCATTAGCAGAGGTTGACTGTAGCTTAATTATTCGGGTGTCACAAATCTCCTCCACTACAAGAAATCTCGTCCCGAGATTTAAGAGGTAGAGTAAGGGGAAAGATGTGGTTACAAAATTCTATCGAGTCTTCTCGGTCTTGGTCGCTCTTCTCGAAGAGCTCGATCCATAACGTTGATGTCTTCATAGCACTGCTTCAGGTCAAAATGATGAAGTCGTCATCCTTTCCTCGAGATCTTCATTGCACGTACGAAAAGGATAAGGGGCAACTTCAGAAGAACGGACCTCTACACAGTTGCTATCAGGTAGATAATGTCAAGGAAGATGGGGGAAAGTAACTCTCGAATTGAAACTTAGAAAATTTCAAGAGGAAAGTAAGAAGGTACATTAAGGAGTTTCAAGTGGCCAGGCAATCGTTCGATGCCTATTTAGAAGGAGAAAGGGATCGAGGGCAACGAGAATAAGTATTGCGTGTGATACAAGAATATATATGTAGGAAGGTGGTTCGTGAATTACCTACGAAACCACGTGTGAGGAATAACTTTGGAAACATGGAGTACAAGAGAGTCAGGTTTCGATCCTGTGGAACTGTGGGTTATGGGCCCACAATGTGGGTTAAAAGTAGGAGCGGTGACATCTTGCACGGTCATGATAACAAGGCATGTCAGAGGGTAGCCTGTCAGTTATGTCGGCAACAACGTCGGTACCAAGGGCGAGGGACGAAGAGAACCATTTTCCTGCTTGTTGAACGAGGCAGACCAATAGGCAAAGTTCTCATCCATCGGTGGCTACCGGAATGTCATCACCAATAGTAACAGCATTTTGCTGACAGAATTGTACACCGAGTTTACATAAGCAAGAGAATATTACTACTTAGATCATATAGATCACAAGAAAGGATAAACCAATCAATGGAAAGGAAAATAATATTATCAGATTAAACAAAACAATGGAAAGGAAAATGCGTTTAAACACATATTTCAGGGGTATATCCTTCCCAAGGACAAGCAGAGCATGATATCCATGGCAAGATATAAATAGAAAACTCTTTAGATGAGAGGAGAGAAATTTCATGACATTACCCATACAACGGTGTTTGGATAATTGATAAGGAAATTTTTGCATTGTGCTTCAAATGCTCGTATTGAAAATCGGATTAGCACAGACATGCTTCAAGATAGGATTGGCATAGTCTTCAAGCAAAGGTCAAACTTTGGATACACAAAGGATCCATCAAGAATAACTTATAGAATAAGTCTTACAATTTCCTCATGGAAGAATGGTTAACCTTGCTAAAAAGGAAACTATAACAATATGTCCTCCGCCCAGGTGTGCTAGGCATGACATCACCTTACCGGTTCATATAAATACCAATGTTATAACTCTTGGAATTACGTTTTAACCATCATATCTGACCGAGATTTAGATCTGATTGGTGTCAGGATACCTCAGACTCAAGATGCCTGAGAAGAAAAGGTGCAACACAAATTGACGAGATGTCATTGTAAGATTCTCGGGAAATGAACTATGGAAGCAAGTTCCGAAACAAGAGTTCATCATTTAACCAAGGAGAGGACGAGGAGGTGGCTAATGAACTAAGTGACAATTCATTGAGATTTTCAAAAGATGGATTTCCACACTTATGTGAACAAGGAGATAACATTTGGAAGATCAAATGATATAATGAGGTATGCTCAAGGAAAACATACACAGTTAAACATTGGCTGAAAGGTGCACCCGAAATATGGGCTTAGGTAGTACGATCAATGTTAGAATTGTGATTTGATAATCAATGGCCTAAGGATGTAATGTTGACCATTAACTCCAAAGCAATAGGGTTGATAGAAGGGCAGAATCCAAATAGCACCGTTCACCTGTTGGTATCCTGGATAGAAACAACACAAGAAAGAATGGTGATGGTGAGAAGTATCACTATACCAAGAATTCTTAAGAGGTGGAGCAACTCTCACAACGTTCTTGACATAAACGATGGTAATACTCCAAGGTAAAGGAGAACAAATGCTGGATTGCAAGGATCTCAAGGTACAACACAAAACAAGAACAAGTTTTGTGTTGGAGGGAATGCGATAATGTTGTCGATGATAACCCAATTTATGAAGGGGCAAGGATGGTATTTCTCATCATGAATTCGATCGATATCCTGGTAGGACTCAAAATGTTGATAATGATTATGACACATTTGTCGAGAGATTTCATGAAGATGCAATTGATCGGTGATGACATCAAGTCAAAGGAATGCCGAAGCGAAAGGTTATTGGAACCACGGGTACGTCACCAACTCGAAATCAAGCTTGCTCCTGGAAGAAGGACCAGGTAGCACAGTTAAAAAGTTGCACGATAATGATATAGCCAATCAGGCTAGGAATGACTTGAAGGATTAATAAACTCATAAGCAACAAAGATTACTTAGAGTTATTGAATCGGAGTGCGGAATTGATTCACTTATCGGTGTCCTTGAGTGTCTAACAACTCAGAACCCGAGGAAATTGGAATCGGTGAGAAATAATACTTGAAGAAGAACTCATAAGAAGTAATATGGTTGTGTGATATTATCGAGATACCACGGGGTAATACTCGAAGGTAGGACAGAATAAAGGTTGGACAGGTGTAATGAATTGTAGAAGACAAGTACTTTAACTTGTCTGAGAAATAGAATCAAAGGAGAACAATCATGGGCAGAATCCACGGTTGCAAAAGACTAGATCCAAGATATAAGATGAACTTATACCAAGGGAATAATTATTTTAAGAGAAGCTTCCATGATAAGATCTACATCGTGTCCATGGGCATGAACTCAAAGTTCAAGGTCGACTCCCACTTCTTTAATGCATAACCTTTCATTCATTTCTCTTCTTTGAGGAAGTTGTAGTGTTGAAATTTTATCTGGCGAAGCACCAGAAGAGTATGACTCGTGAAAACTTTAGGGTTCACACCGTTTAGATAAGGCATAGGGTCAACCCATAGGGGCTTCTTAGAAACATATACCACAAGTATCAAGAGTAAATATCACTAGCTCAAAAGGAGAGCATGGTTGGCCAAATCAGAGAATAGTATTTAGCACTGGCATTATGTATCAAGGAAAGAACTCCAGGTTTTGAGAATATGCACCGCAAAGGATCTAATGTGAGTAACGGTACTCGACCAGAAGAAGAAAGAATGCAAGGGATCGGATTATAGAAACAACTGGCTATTCAAAGCTCAAAGGTAAAGGAATTATGATTTCCAAATCAAGGGATCAAAAGCAAATGCTCTAATTAAGGATGAATAAGTTGATTAAGCATAGGGGTACAATCGACGACAATTTGATTGGTCGAGAGCCAGCTCATGTTCAAAATGACGTCTAAGCTAGGAAGATAATTTAAAAGGATCAACTCTTGATTGTGCACAGTCGATCACATGTTGAATCAATAGGATCAAAATTACGGTGTCAAAGGATACTAATGAATATTGCTGGACATATGAGAAGCATCCATAATGCTAGCAGACAATTATTGGCAGAGCAATAGTTTGAAGAGGATTCTCGGAAGATCGGATAGTATTTCAGAGTATCTTATGAAGCATACAAACAACTGGGGATGAACGAATTCTTGATAAGTGCGAGGAATTATCCGGAGGGGTAATCATGTGGTAAGGAAATGGATGGCAGTAATCTCAAAGGATTCCCGGGACAATGGAGAGTATTTTGAGGCATCTTGTAATAACAAGAGCAATGGGGAATGATTGTATGAATGACAATTGTATGTAGTTTTCCATAGGGAATTGCAAAAGCAACGGGCACAAAGTCTCGAGAGAATATCAGAGAGTATCTTCGAAATCTTCTGGTGCAGCAGACGATCATCGGCAATAAAGTGCTCTCCGGGTGAAAGTGATCACGAGATCCTAATGTTAGATTTAGCAAAATTCATTTAACCCGAATAGAGGAGAGATCAGAGTCCTAGAGTATAGACGAGGAATAAAAGATCCTAATACCACCCAAATGGCGACGTGGGCCCGTAAAACACACGACAATGTTAGAAAAAGTTTTGCAATGTCTAGACTCGACTTTGGCCAAGGAGTGTGGAAGGGGAATTCCTACAGGCAGTCGGCTCTGATACCAACTTGTGACGCCTGAGGGAGTCCTAGATTAGGGGGTCTCCGGACAGCCGGACTATATCCTTTGGCCGGACTGTTAGACTATGAAGATACAAGATTGAAGACTTCGTCTCGTGTCCGGATAGGACTCTACTTGGCGTGGAAGGCAAGCTAGGCAATACGGGTATGTATATCTCCTCCTTTGTAACCGACCTTGTGTAACCCTAGCCCCCTCTGGTGTCTATATAAACCGGAGGGTTTTAGTCCATAGGACAACAACATACAATCATACCATAGGCTAGCTTCTAGGGTTTAGCTTCTCCGATCTCATAGTAGATCAACTCTTGTAATACTCATATCATCAAGAATAAATCAAGCAGGACGTAGGGTTTTACCTCCATCAAGAGGGCCCGAACCTGGGTAAAACATCATGTCCCCTGCCTCCTGTTACCATCCGCCTTAGACGCACAGTTCGGGACCCCCTACCCGAGATCCGCCGGTTTTGACACCGACATTGGTGCTTTCATTGAGAGTTCCTCTGTGTCGTCGCCGTTAGGCTTGATGGCTCCTACGATCATCGATAGCGATGCAGTCCAGGGTGAGACTTTTCTCCCCGGACAGATCTTTGTGTTCGGCGGCTTCGCACTGTGGTCCAACTCGATTGGCCATCTGGAGCAGATCGAAAGTTATGCCCCTGGCACCAGGTCAGGTTTGGAAGCTTACACTACACGGCCGATATCCGCGGAGACTTGATCTTCAACGGATTCGAGCCCTTGCCTTGTGTGCCGCGCGGTCACAATGAGTACGATTTAGCTCTACCATCAGACCGTATTCAGGAGATCGCACCGGTAGCCGCTCCGAGCCTCAATTCGGAGCCAGTTGTGCCATCCATGGACGGGTGGATGGACCCCATCATGGAGGCCATACCCTCAGCGGTGATCGAGCCGAATATCGACCTTACCCTTCACGAGAGTCGTGTTGCCAAACGGCCGGATCCTTCTCCGGCCACGGACTCCGAACCGCCTGCGCCCGTTCCTATCGAATCTGATTGGGCACCAATCATGGAGTTTACCTCCGCGGATATTTTCCAGCAGTCGCCCTTCGGCGACATACTGAACTCATTAAGGTCTCTCTCCTTGTCAGGAGGATCCTGGCCGAAGTACGTCCGGCGGGATTGGGATGCGGATGACGAAGAAATTCGCCGCCCACCCACCACCCACTTAGTAGCCACTGTTGATGACTTAATCGACACGCTCGACTTCGACTCTGAAGACACCAACGGTATGGACGACGATGCAGGAGTCGAAGAGGAACCACTGCCCACAGGGCACCGGACACCCACTTCATCACATGACGTATACATGGTGGACACACCCAAAGAAAATAACGACGAGGAACGGAAGGACGCAGCGAAGGGTGGTTCCCTCGAGCAGCAGTCAAAGCGGCAGCGTAAACACCGCTCCAAATCCCGCCTTGGCAGAAATAACGATCACATAGACCCAGTGTTAGAGCAGGGTGAACCATTGCCCGACCACGACAACACGTAAAATCAAGCCGAACAACCCAACCCTGTCGAAGATAACAGTCCGGACGACATCACACCGGACAGGCGCCAGGAGCAACATAATGCCCACCAAAGGCTTGTTGCCACAGCGAGGAGCCTGAAAAAACAGAAGCAAAGGCTCAAGGCTGCACAAGACACACTCAAAATCAAATGGAGGGAAGTACTCAACACAGCAGAGAAGTACGGCAGTAATCGCCACACCAAGAGCTATCCGAAGCAAAAGTTGCTACCTGAATTCGACGAGGAGGCCTTAGATCCTCCATAATTAAAAAATAAAATGGCCATCCGGTCGAATAGACGACCTCATAGCCAACATAAAGCGGCAATCAATGTCGCACATAAACCAGTACGCGATCCACGTAAGGGCTCGCATCAAAAGGACGGCGCAACCAGATCCATCTTTGGACCATGCAGGCGCGCTCCAACATACAATGCGACACAACAAACATCTGAATACCACGGTACACCCAAATACAGGGGTGCCGCACACCCTCTATGTTTCACCGATGAGGTGCTGGATCATGAATTTCCAGAGGGATTCAAACCCGTAAACATAGAGGCATACAACGGAACAACGGACCCTGGGGTCTGGATTGAGGACTATATCCTCCATATCCATATGGCTCGAGGAGATGATCTCCACGCCATCAAGTACTTACCCCTCAAGCTCAAAGGGCCAGCTTGGCACTGGCTTAAAAGCCTCCCCGAAAACTCCATTTCGGGCAAATTTTGAAGGGACATATGTCCGACCACCAGATGCAGACGATTTAAGTCATATAACTCAACAGCCCGGTGAGTCAGCCCGAAAGCTTTGGAACAAGTTCCTCACTAAAAAGAACCAAATAGTCGACTGTACAGATGCCGAAGCCTTAGCAGCTTTTAAACATAGCGTCCGAGACGAATGGATTGCCAGGCACCTCGGCCAAGAAAAGCCGAGAACAATGGCAGCATTAACAAGCCTCATGACCCGCTTTTGCGCGGGCAAGGACAGCTGGCTAGCCCGATGCAGCACCTGCGACCCAAGTACATCCGAAGTTAGAGATGGAAACGGGAAATCACGACACAGCAAAAATAATAAGCGCCGGAATAAAGAAGACAGCCCGAAGAGCACGGCGGTAAACGCCGGGTTCAGAAGCTCTCGACCAGGTCAGCAAAAGCCGCCCTCTAAAGGCGCCAGAGATGAATTGTCTAGCCTAAACAAAATTCTGGACCAAATATGTCATATCCATAACACCCCCGATAAACCTGCAAATCATACCCACAGAGAATGTTGGGTCTTCAAGCAGTCCGGCAAGCTCAACGCCGAACTTAAGGGGAAGGATACACCAAGCGAAGACGAGGATGAGCCTCGCAAGCAAAACACTGGGGAACAGAAGAAATTTCCACCAGAAGTCAAAACAGTAAACGTGTTACATGTGATAAAGGGGAGAAGCAAAGAGGCACTCCCAGACAAACATGCCCAAGGGCCTATCACCACGGAGTTCTGCCACTGGCTGTCTCAACTGATCACCTTCGACCATCAGGATTACTCAGCAAGTATCCGGAACGCAGGGTGGGCTGCCTTGGTATTAGATCCAATAATTGACGGATACCACTTCACACGAGTCCTGATGGACGGCGGCAGTAGCTTAAACCTGATATATCAGGACACGATCCGCAAAATGGGGATAGACCCAACGAAAATTTGCCATAACAATACTACCTTTAGAGGAGTAATGCCAGGCCCAGGGGCTCATTGCACGGGCTCCCTGCTACTAGAGGTTCTATTCGGCTTCCCCGATAACTTCCATAGCGAAAATTAACCTTCCACATTGCTCCGTTCCAAAGTGGCTATCAAGCACTACTTGGACGCGAAGCTTTCGCTCGCTTTAATGCAATACCGCATTACGCTTCCCTCACACTTAAGATGCCCGGTCCACGTGGAATCATTACAGTAAGTGGAAATATTGAGCGATCCCTGCGCGCCGAAGAGAGTGTGGCTGCCTTGGCAGCCGCACACTAAAACGGCCTCACCAACTAAAGCATTCGATAGGTCGTCAAGACCACGCACACGGTTAGGAGAGTCCGGCGCAGCTATATGAAATTCATACAGGTTTGATGGCCACACCTCTATTACAAATACAAGCGGATCAACGCACGCAGACAAGTGGCATTTTTTACTCATCTTGAACTGTAAATGGTTTCTTTAAACCCACCTTTTTGCCCGACAACTTTTCACCTAAGTTCCTCTCTTTTACGGATGACAATCGTGCTACACCCGTCCAGGATACGGCATAACAGAGACACAGGCGCAGACGTGCAGCAGGGACCCGTTCCAAGGATTCTTTTTAGATTAAGACCCTGCATCAACCTTTTTTACTGTCTCTTGTTGATACACATCCCTCGGACTCCTAGTACAATTGAGAAGGATGCTGACGTCTTGGCATGTGGCCACGTCAGAACAATGCATGTACCTGGACACTAGGGGCTTCTTACAAAGGGCACTGTTTAGGCCCGGTTTACACCATAAAGACCGAATACCTTAGGGAGTGTTCGGCGTCGCGAGTTTGGCCTTATATGCATCAGCTCCGAATCATGTCTTGGGTCAAATGTTGGGTTTGCCCGGCTCCTGTGTTTTTCTGCCTTACGTTCCACTCTATTGGCTAAGGCGGCACCAGGAGAACTACTGCGATTGTGCCCTGGTTCATCCGGACGAGCACCTCAATAGAGAAAGCCGAAAATTGACTGTCATGATATAGCGCGAGACTGGTCAACCACTCGATGACCTATCTGAATCCTAGAATTCCTCTGCTTTAACGAAGGGCCGTTTCCCAACCGGGCATGTACGCACCCCGAACTCAGGTGAGTGCGGAGCCACCAGGGGCTATATAGTAGCCCCACTATCAAACTCCTATGGCTAAGTGAAAGTGTTAAAGCATTATAGTCCAGTTGCCTAGTTCGTTGTGCTATCACCTCCTTATTAGGACCAAGACGTTGGATTAAGTGTGAACATGCATCTTCTGTGAACACCCCCGCATTATATGCATGGGGGCTGAAGCCGACGACTGCAATCTTTTAGGTTATATACATGTATACATAAAACGGCCGCACAGGAGGCATCACACTACTTTCGGGCAAAAGTATAAATACAGCCTTGATAAAATTAATAAAACATTGTTTTTACAATGGGAATACATGTTACTCAAACATAATATTCTTCGAGCACTGGGCCTGTATCAAACGAGCACCCTCAAGAACTTCTTCAAAATAGTGCTCGGCAGCCACTCGGCCTATGGCCAAACCCTGCGCCGCGATAGTGGTAGCATCCATCTCTGCCCAGTATGCTTTGACACGGGCAAGGGCCATCCGCGAGCCTTCTATGCATGCCGACCTCTTCATCGCATTGATGCGCGGCACCACACCAAGGAACTGCTGCACCAGGCTAAAATAATTGTTCGGCTTTGGCCTTTCCGGCCACAGCTGATCCACGACAGACCTCATGGCGAGTCCGGACAATCAATTGAGTTCGGCCCATTCGGCTAGCTGATCGGTCAATGGAAGCGGACGCTCTGGAACGTTAAACTGCGACCAGAACAGCTTGTCCACTTCCCGATCTGTTTGATCTCGGAAGTATTCGGCCGCATCGACAGCGCTCGCCGCCAAGTCCAGATATGCGTCTACCGAACTCCACCGCCGATCCAGAGGGGCATACCGCGGGTCTCCGAACTTCCTCCGCAGCAAAAAGGGCTTCCTAGCCACAATGTCACAGGCTTCACGCAGCTCCTCCTTCTTCGCTCTCATGGCAGAACGGGTGTCTTTGGTCGCCATCGTGGCCTTTTCAAGGTCCATCACCTTCGCTCGGTTTTCTTCCTCAACGAACTGGCAATGGTCGGCAGTGTCTTTTAACTTTACAGCCATATTGGCCATTTTCTCTATGCTCTCGCAATGCCCGGCCTTCTCGACTCTTAACTCTTCGGTCGCCTTCAAAGCAGCCGCATTACTACTCCTTGCTTGTTCTTCGGCTCGGGCAAGTTCCACCCGAAGGGTCTCCACGATGGCAGCTCCATCTGCAGTCACAACATATTAAAGATATTGGCATCACGCTGCTCTTACTATGTGACATTCATCAGAAAATATCACTTACCCTATGCCTCGTCAAGCCGCTTGTTAACAAGCTCGATGTCGGCATCCGCCGCATCTAGTTGCCGCTTTAGTTCGGCAAACTCATGAGTCCGGCTAGCCATCGGAGCCTCCACTACCTGCACATAGGCGGTATGGTTATTACCTGGGACTACGATCCTCTGTTTGCCGCCGTTTTCAGTGACAACCAGAGTCTCAGGGGCTACTATCTACACAGGGCACACCTAAAAATGTGCGGTACTATCACAAAGGTATATCATTTTACGTACCTCAAAGTCCGTTAGTAGACTCATAAAGGCGTCATGCAACCCGCTTTCGACGGACGAAATCCTTTCCATCATCGTACCCATCAACGCACGGTGTTCTTCCGAGATGGTCGCTCGCTTCAGCAGATCCCTCAGTATGTCCGACCGCACACCAGACGGCGCCGGACTCTTTTGTCTGCCCTCTTCAAGAGTCGGATGCTGGGAACTTCGGGTGCCTATAGGATTATCTTCTGGCCTCACCGGATCCGGAGAGGCCCTCCATGACGACACTTCAAGGTCGCGCACTTCTTGAGTGGGGGAGTCCGGGGGAGGCGTTTCGCTCTCCATCATCTCCGGAAGAAGGTCCCCTGAAGACGAGCTCTGTTGAGAAGGGCTAAGATCCGAACTACAAGATAAACGCTTCGGTTATTTTCCTCGGAAATAAGGTAGAATATCTATACTATTAAGTAAATTTGATCACTTAAGATAAAAGCACCCTCCGAGACGGGACCCTCTGGTGGAGTTTTCTTCTACCGTTTGGAAACCTTGGTTTCCGGATCATCAGAGGTAGTCCTCTTCCTCCCTCGGGGCGAAGGAATGTCAGACTCCTTCTCTTGGCTATCCTCCCTCATGGAGGCGCTCGTTACCTCGGTTGGAACAGATAGCGGTGGAGGCCCGCTTTGGCCCTCTTTATTCCCCCCCTTCATCTTCCTTTGCGGGCACCAGGCAAGGTGCTGGCTCGAGCATCTTTTCCAGCACTGGATTGTCCAAGCCTTCAGGAAGGGGAGCCGAACATCGGATCATCTTCGCCTTTGCTATCCAGTCCTGGTCAAAGAGCGATCCTTCAGAATGATGTCATGATGAAAGAAAGACAGTGTGTTCGGCTAGAGGGTTACTTAATTGGGCCGCGGTGCAATTGCTGCTCAGGCCCACGTCCTCGGAGGTGTCCGGACACTCTATCTGGGGTCCGAAGAACGACTTGTACATCTCCTCGTGCGTCAGGCCAAGGAAATTCTAAATAGCACGCGGTTCTTCTGGGTTGAATTCCCATAAACGGAGGGGCCGGTGTTTGCAAGGCTGGACTTGACGAACCAGCATGACTTGCACTACCATAACCAAACTAAAATCTCCCTCGAAGAGATCCCGGATGCGGCTCTGCAGTATGGGCACATCCTTGGCTGGACCCCAGCTCAGCCCCCTGCTGATCCATGACATCAGTTGTGGTGGAGGGCCCGAGCGAAAGGCGGGGGGAGCTACCCCTTTGCCATAATCTGGACACCTCTGGAAAGGAACCTTTTGGCCACGGAGCTCCAGCAATCTTGCTTATTAATGCACCTCCGCACGCTGCATACTGCCCCTCGACTGTCTTCGGCTTCACATCAAAGGTCTTGAGCCACAGGCCAAAGTGAGGGGTAATGCGGAGGAAGGCCTCACATATGACAATAAATGCCGAGATGTGGAGAAAGGTGAAGGAAATATGCCCTAGAGGCAATAATAAAGTTATTACTTATTTCCTTATATCATGATAAATGTTTATTATTCATGCTAGAATTGTATTAACCGGAAACATAATACATGCATGAATACATAGACAAACAGAGTGTCACTAGTATACCTCTACTAGACTAGCTCGTTGATCAAAGATGGTTATGTTTCCTAACCATAGACAAAGAGTTGTTATTTGATTAACGAGATCACATCATTAGGTGAATGATCTGATTGACATGACCCATTCCGTTAGCTTAGCACCCGATCATTTAGTATGTTGCTATTGCTTTCTTCATGACTTATACATGTTCCTATGACTATGAGATTATGCAACTCCCGTTTGCCGGAGGAACACTTTGTGTGCTACCAAACGTCACAACGTAAATGGGTGATTATAAAGGTGCTCTACAGGTGTCTCCAAAGGTACATGTTGGGTTGGCGTATTTCGAGATTAGGATTTGTCACTCCGATTGTCGGAGAGGTATCTCTGGGCCCTCTCGGTAATGCACATCACATAAGCCTTGCAAGCATTGCAACTAATGAGTTAGTTGTGAGATGATTTATTATGGAACGAGTAAAGAGACTTGCCGGTAACGAGATTGAACTAGGTATTGAGATATCGACGATCGAATCTCGGGCAAGTAACATACCGATGACAAAAGGAACAACGTATGTTGTTATGCGGTCTGACCGATAAAAGATCTTCATAGAATATGTAGGAGCCAATATGAGCATCCAGGTTCCGCTATTGGTTATTGACCAGAGACGTGTCTCGGTCATGTCTACATTGTTCTCGAACCCGTAGGGTCCGCACGCTTAAGGTTTCGATGACAGTTATATTATGAATTTATGAGTTTTGATGTACTGAAGTTTGTTCGGAGTCCCGGATGTGATCACGGACATGACAAGGAGTCTCGAATTGGTCGAGACATAAAGATTGATATATTGAAAGCCTATATTTGGATATCGGAAGTGTTCCGGGTGAAATCGGGATTTTACCGGAGTATCGGGAGGTTACCGGAATCCCCCGGGAGGTATATGGGCCTTAGTGGGCTTTAGTGGAAGAGAGGAGAGGTGGCCAGGGCTGGGCCGCGCGCCCCTCCTCCCCTAGTCCGAATAGGACAAGGAGAGGGGGCCGGCGCCCCCCTTCCTTCTCTCTCTCCTCTTTCCCCCCTCCCGAATCCTATTCCAACTAGGAAAGGGGGGGAATCCTACTCCCGGAGGAAGTAGGACTCCTCCTGGCGCGCCCTCCCTGGCCGGCCACACCCCTCCTTTGATCCTTTATATACGGAGGCAGGAGGCACCCCTAGACACACAAGTTGATCCACGTGATCATATTCTTAGCTGTGTGCGGTGCCCCCTTCCACCATAGTCCTCGATAATATTGTAGCGGTGCTTAGGCGAAGCCCTGCGACAGTAGTACATCAAGATCATCACCACGCCGTCATGCTGACGGAACTCTTTCCCGACACTTTGCTGGATCAGAGTCCGGGGATCGTCATCGAGCTGAACGTGTGCTAGAACTCGGAGGTGCCGTAGTTTCGGTGCTTGATCGGTCGGGCCGTGAAGACGTACGACTACATCAACCACGTTGTGCTAACACTTCCGTTGTTGATCTACAAGGGTATGTAGATCACACTCTCCCCTCTCATTGCTATGCATCACCATGATCTTGCGTGTGCGTAGGAAATTTTTTGAAATTACTACGAAACCCAACAGTGGTATCAGAGCCAGGTTTTATATGTTGATGTTATATGCACGAGTAGAAGACAAGTTAGTTGTGGGCGATGTAAGTCAAACTGCTTACCAGCATGTCATACTTTGGTTCGGCGGTATTGTTGGACGAAGCGGCCCGGACCGACATTACGCGTACGCTTACGCGAGACCGGTTCTCCCGACGTGCTTTGCACAAAGGTGGCTAGCGGGTGACAGTTTCTCCAACTTTAGTTGAACTGAGTGTGGCTACGTCCGGTCCTTGCGAAGGTTAAAACAGCACCAACTTGACAAACTATCATTGTGGTTTTGATGCGTAGGTAAGATTGGTTCTTGCTTAAGCCCGTAGCAGCCACGTAAAACATGCAACAACAAAGTAGAGGACGTCTAACTTGTTTTTGCAGGGCATGTTGTGATGTGATATGGTCAAGACATGATGCTAAATTTTATTGTATGAGATGATCATGTTTTGTAACCGAGTTGTCGGCAACTGGCATGAGCCATATGGTTGTCGCTTTATTGTATGCAATGCAATCGCCCTGTAATGCTTTACTTTATCACTAAGCGGTAGCGATAGTCGTGGAGGCATAAGATTGGCGAGACAACAACGATGCTACGATGGAGATCAAAGTGTCGCGCCGGTGACAATGGTGATCATGATGGTGCTTCAAAGATGGAGATCACAAGCACAAGATGATGATGGCCATATCATATCACTTATATTGATTGCATGTGATGTTTATCTTTTATGCATCTTATCTTGCTTTGATTGACGGTAGCATTATAAGATGATCTCTCACTAATTATCAAGAAGTGTTCTCCCTGAGTATGCACCATTGCGAAAGTTCTTCGTGCTGAGACACCACGTGATGATCGGGTGTGATAGGCTCTACGTTCAAATACAATGGGTGCAAAACAGTTGCACACGCGGAATACTCAGGTTATACTTGACGAGCCAAGCATATACAGACATGGCCTCGAAACACGAAGACCGAAAGGTCGAGCGTGAATCATATAGCAGATATGATCAACATAGCGATGTTCACCAATGAAACTACTCCATCTCACGTGATGATCGGACATGGTTTACTTGATTTGGATCACGTAATCACTTAGAGGATTAGAGGGATGTCTATCTAAGTGGGAGTTCTTAAGTAATATGATTAATTGAACCTAAATTTATCATGAACTTAGTACCTGATAGTATCTTGCTTATTTATGTTTGATTGTAGATAGATGGCCCGTGCTGTTGTTCCGTTGAATTTTAATGCGTTCCTTGAGAAAGCAAAGTTGAAAGATGATGGTAGCAATTACACGGACTGGGTCCGTAACTTGAAGATTATCCTCATTACTGCACAGAAGAATTACATCCTGGAAGCACCGCTGGGTGCCAGGCCTGCTGCTGGAGCAACACCAGATGTTATGAACGTCTGGCAGAGCAAAGCTGATGACTACTCGATAGTTCAGTGTGCCATGCTTTATGGCTTAGAATCGGGACTTCAACGATGTTTTGAACGTCATGGAGCATATGAGATGTTCCAGGAGTTGAAGTTAATATTTCAAGCAAATGCCCAGATTGAGAGATATGAAGTCTCCAATAAGTTCTATAGCTGCAAGATAGAGGAGAACAGTTCTGTCAGTGAGCATATACTCAAAATGTCTAGGTATAATAATCACTTGATTCAATTGGGAGTTAATCTCCAGATGATTGCGTCATTGACAGAATTCTCCAATCACTGCCACCAAGCTACAAGAGCTTCATGATGAACTATAATATGCAAGGGATGAATAAGACTATTCCCGAGCTCTTCGCAATGCTGAAAGCTGCGGAGGTAGCAATCAAGAAGGAGCATCAAGTGTTGATGGTCAACAAGACCACTAGTTTCAAGAAAAAGGGCAAAGGGAAGAAGAAGGGGAACTTCAAAAAGAACAGCAAGCAAGTTGCTGCTCAAGAGAAGAAACCCAAACCTAGACCTAAGCCTAAAACTGAGTGCTTCTACTGCAAGCAGACTGGTCACTTGAAGCGGAACTGCCTCAAGTATTTTGCGGATAAGAAGGATGGCAAGGTGAACAAAGGTATATGTGATATACATGTTATTGATGTGTACCTTACTAATGCTCGCAGTAGCACCTGGGTATTTGATACTGGTTCTGTTGCTAATATTTGTAACTCGAAACAGGGACTGCGGATTAAGCGAAGATTGGCTAAGGACGAGGTGACGATGCGCGTGGGAAACGGTTCCAAAGTCGATGTGATCGCAGTCGGCACGCTACCTCTACATCTACCTTCGGGATTAATATTAGACCTAAATAATTGTTATTTGGTGCCAGCGTTAAGCATGAACATTATATCTGGATCTTGTTTGATGCAAGACGGTTATTCATTTAAATCAGAGAATAATGGTTGTTCTATTTACATGAGTAATATCTTTTATGGTCATGCACCCTTAAAGAGTGGTCTATTCTTATTAAATCTCGATATTAGTGACACACATATTCATAGTGTTGAAACCAAAAGATGCAGAGTTGATAATGATAGTGCAACTTATTTGTGGCACTGCCGTTTAGGTCATATCGGTATAAAGCGCATCAAGAAACTCCATACTAATGGGCTTTTCGAACCACTTGATTATGAATCACTTGGTACTTGCGAACCGTGCCTTATGGGTAAGATGACAAAAACTCCGTTCTCCGGTACTATGGAGAGAGCAACAGATTTGTTAGAAATCATACATACAGATGTATGTGGTCCGATGAATGTTGAGGCTCGTGGCGGATATCGTTATTTTCTCACCTTCACAGATGACTTAAGCAGATATGGGTATATCTACTTAATGAAACACAAGTCTGAAACGTTTGAAAAGTTCAAAGAATTTCAGAGTGAAGTTGAAAATCATCATAACAAGAAAATAAAATTCCTACGATCTGATCGTGGAGGAGAATATTTGAGTTACGAGTTTGGTGTACATTTGAAACAATGTGGAATAGTTTCACAACCCACGCCACCCGGAACACCACAGCATAATGGTGTGTCCGAACATCGTAATCTAACTTTACTAGATATGGTACGATCTATGATGTCTCTTACTGATTTACCGCTATCGTTTTGGGGATACGCTCTAGAGACGGCTGCATTCACGTTAAATAGGGCACCATCAAAATCCGTTGAGACGACGCCTTATGAACTGTGGTTTGGCAAGAAACCAAAGTTGTCATTTCTGAAAGTTTGGGGCTACGATGCTTATGTGAAAAAGCTTCAACCTGATAAGCTCGAACCCAAATCGGAGAAATGTGTCTTCATAGGATAACCAAAGGAAACTATCGGATACACCTTCTATCACAGATCCGAAGGCAAGACTTTTGTTGCTAAATTCAGAAACTTTCTGGAGAAGGAGTTTCTCTCGAAAGAAGTGAGTGGGAGGAAAGTAGAACTTGACGAGGTAACTGTACCTACTCCCTTATTGGAAAGTAGTACATCACAGAAACCTGTTTCTGTGACACCTACACCAATTAGTGAGGAAGCTAATGATAATGATCATGAAACTTCAGAACAAGATACTACTGAACCTCGTAGATCAACCAGAGTGAGATCCGCGCCAGGGTGGTACGGTAATCCTGTTCTGTAAGTCATGCTACTAGATCATGATGAACCTACGAACTATGAAGAAGCGATGGTGAGCCCAGATTCCGCAAAATGGCTTGAAGCCATGAAATCTGAGATTGGATCCATGTATGAGAACAAAGTATGGACTTTGGTTGACTTGCCCAATGATAGGCAAGCAATTGAGAATAAATGGATCTTCAAGAAGAAGACTGACACTGACGGTAATATTACTGTCTACAAAGCTCGACTTGTCGCAAAAGGTTTTCGGCAAGTTCAAGGGGTTGACTACGATGAGACCTTCTCACCCATAGCGATGCTTAAGTCTGTCCGAATCATGTTAGCAATTGCCGCATTTTATGATTATGAAATTTGGCAGATGGATGTCAAAACTGCATTCCTGAATGGATTTCTGGAAGAAGAGTTGTATATGATGCAACCAGAAGGTTTTGTCGATCCAAAGGGATCTAACAAAGTGTGCAAGCTCCAGCGATCCATTTATGGACTGGTGCAAGCCTCTCGGAGTTGGAATAAATGCTTTGATAGTGTGATCAAGTCATTTGGTTTTATACAGACTTTTGGAGAAGCCTGTATTTACAAGAAAGTGAGTGGGAGCTTTGTAGCATTTCTGATATTATATGTGGATGACATATTACTAATTGGAAATGATATAGAATTTCTGGATAGCATAAAGGGATACTTGAATAAGAGTTTTTCAATGAAAGACCTCGGTGAAGCTGCTTACATATTAGGCATAAAGATCTATAGAGATAGATCAAGACGCTTAATTGGACTTTCACAAAGCACATACCTTGACAAAGTTTTGAAGAAGTTCAAAATGGATCAAGCAAAGAAAGGGTTCTTGCCTGTGTTACAAGGTGTGAAGTTGAGTCAGACTCAATGCCCGACCACTGCAGAAGATAGAGAGAAAATGAAAGATGTTCCCTATGCTTCAGCCATAGGCTCTATCATGTATGCAATGCTGTGTACCAGACCTGATGTGTGCCTTGCTATAAGTCTAGCAGGGAGGTACCAAAGTAATCCAGGAGTGGATCACTGGACAACGGTCAAGAACATCCTGAAATACCTGAAAAGGACTAAGGATATGTTTCTTATTTATGGAGGTGACAAAGAGCTAATCATAAATGGTTACGTCGATGCAAGCTTTGACACTGATCCGGACGATTCTAAATTGCAAACCGGATACGTGTTTACATTAAACGGTGGAGCTGTCAGTTGGTGCAGTTCTAAACAAAGCATCGTGGCGGGATCTATGTGTGAAGCGGAATACATAGCTGCTTCGGAAGCAGCAAATGAAGGAGTCTGGATGAAGGAGTTCATATCCGATCTAGGTGTCATACCTAGTGCATTGAGTCCAATGAAAATCTTTTGTGACAATACTGGTGCAATTGCCTTGGCAAAGGAATCCAGATTTCACAAGAGAACCAAGCACATCAAGAGACGCTTCAATTCCATCCGGGATCTAGTCCAGGTGGGAGACATAGAGATTTGCAAGATACATACGGATCTGAATGTAGCAGACCTGTTGACTAAGCCTCTTCCACGAGCAAAACATGATCAGCACCAAGGCTCCATGGGTGTTAGAATCATTACTGTGTAATCTAGATTATTGACTCTAGTGCAAGTGGGAGACTGAAGGAAATATGCCCTAGAGGCAATAATAAAGTTATTACTTATTTCCTTATATCATGATAAATGTTTATTATTCATGCTAGAATTGTATTAACCGGAAACATAATACATGTGTGAATACATAGACAAACAGAGTGTCACTAGTATCCCTCAACTAGACTAGCTCGTTGATCAAAGATGGTTATGTTTCCTAACCATAGACAAAGAGTTGTTATTTGATTAACGGGATCACATCATTAGGTGAATGATCTGATTGACATGACCCATTCCGTTAGCTTAGCACCCGATCGTTTAGTATGTTGCTATTGCTTTCTTCATGACTTATACATGTTCCTATGACTATGAGATTATGCAACTCCCGTTTGCCGGAGGAACACTTTGTGTGCTACCAAACGTCACAACGTAAATGGGTGATTATGAAGGTGCTCTACAGGTGTCTCCAAAGGTACATGTTGGGTTGGCGTATTTCGAGATTAGGATTTGTCACTCCGATTGTCGGAGAGGTATCTCTGGGCCCTCTCGGTAATGCACATCACATAAGCCTTGCAAGCATTGCAACAAATGAGTTAGTTGTGAGATGATGTATTACGGAACGAGTAAAGAGACTTGCCGGTAACGAGATTGAACTAGGTATTGAGATACCGACGATCGAATCTCGGGCAAGTAACATACCGATGACAAAAGGAACAACGTATGTTGTTATGCGGTCTGACCGATAAAAGATCTTCGTAGAATATGTAGGAGCCAATATGAGCATCCAGGTTCCGCTATTGGTTATTGACCGGAGACGTGTCTCGGTCATGTCTACATTGTTCTCGAACCCGTAGGGTCCGCACGCTTAAGGTTTCGATGGCAGTTATATTATGAGTTTATGAGTTTTGATGTACCAAAGTTTCTTCGGAGTCCCGGATGTGATCACGGACATGACGAGGAGTCTCGAATTGGTCGAGACATAAAAATTGATATATTGGAAGCCTATATTTGGATATCGGAAGTGTTCCGGGTGAAATCGGGATTTTACCGGAGTACCGGGAGGTTACCGGAACCCCCCGGGAGGTATATGGGCCTTAGTGGGATTTAGTGGAAGAGAGGAGAGGTGGCCAGGGCTGGGCCGCGCGCCCCTCCCCCCCTAGTCCGAATAGGACAAGGAGAGGGGGGCCCGCGCCCCCCTTCCTTCTCTCTCTCCTCTTTCCCCCCTCCTGAATCCTATTCCAACTAGGAAAGGGGGGAAATCCTACTCCCGGAGGGAGTAGGACTCCTCCTGGCGCGCCCTCCCTGGCTGGCCGCACCCCCCCTTTGATCCTTTATATACGGAGGCAGGGGGCACCCCTAGACACACAAGTTGATCCACGTGATCATATTCTTAGCCGTGTGCGGTGCCCCCTTCCACCATAGTCCTCGATAATATTGTAGCGGTGCTTAGGCGAAGCCCTGCGACGGTAGTACATCAAGATCGTCACCACGCCGTCGTGCTGACAGAACTCTTCCCTGACACTTTGCTGGATCGGAGTCCGGCGATCGTCATCGAGCTGAACGTGTGCTAGAACTCGGAGGTGTCGTAGTTTCGGTGCTTGATCGGTCGGGCCGTGAAGACGTACGACTACATCAACCACGTTGTGCTAACACTTCCGTTGTCGATCTACAAGGGTACGTAGATCACACTCTCCCCTCTCGTTTCTATGCATCACCATGATCTTGCGTGTGCGTAGGAATTTTTTTGAAATTACTACGAAACCCAACAAAAGGAATCCGGGGCTAGATCATGGAAATCAAGCCCGTAATAGAACATCAAACCCCTTATGAAGCGATCCAGAGTGAGGCCTAGTCCTCGAAGGAAGTGGGAGATGAACACGACGTCTTCGTTGGGTTCGGGAGTAGGGATGACCTGCCCTCGGGCGGGCAGCCGATGCGAGACTTCGGCGGTCAAGTATCTTGCCTCCCTCAACTTCTTGATATCCTCTTCCGTGACGGAGGAGGGCATCCACCAGCCCTGGAGGCTGGATCCGGACATGATTGAAGGTCCAAAGCACCTAACCTGGGTTTTGGGTGTTAGAACTCGAGGCGGGGGAAGGATTCGATTGAGCACGGGAGGAAAAAAGTAAAAAACCTTGACCCTTTATAAAGAGGGTGAATATCAAGCGTCCTCCTCGTGGCCGTTTGGGACTTGCCTAAAATCTAGGAGTCCTAGGCGTGGTTGGGTTACCCACGCCCGTATTGATGAGAATCCCGTAATTAGGGGGACACGATCTCTGCTTTGAAAAGACGTGTCAAGAAACTTCCTCGCGTTATGTGCGGGGCTAGTTAAAGGAAACGGTTCGAATAATCACTGGGCCATGGCATAATGTCATGTTGCCAACACGTGTTAGCAGATTAGATTTGTGGAAATATTACTCTCTCTATGGTGGTATGTGGAACTTATTTTATAGGGTCGGACACTATCCTTGTATTCAAATTCTTCCGTGGTATATTCGGAGGAGGAACCCGCCTTGCAATGCCGAAGACAATACTACGCGCCGGACTCGTCGTCATTGAAGCCTGGTTCAGGGGCTACTGAGGGAGTCCTGGATTAGGGGGTCTCCGGACAGCCGGACTATATCCTTTGGCCGGATTGTTAGACTATGAAGATACAAGATTGAAGACTTCGTCTTGTGTCCGGATGGGACTCTACTTGGCGTGGAAGGCAAGCTAGGCAATACGGATATGTATATCTCCTCCTTTGTAACCGACCTTGTGTAACCCTAGCCCCCTCTAGTGTCTATATAAACCGGAGGGTTTTAGTCCGTAGGACAACATACAATCATACCATAGGCAAGCTTCTAGGGTTTAGCCTCTCCGATCTCGTGGTAGATCAACTCTTGTAATACTCATATCATCAAGAATAAATCAAGCAGGACGTCGGGTTTTACCTTCATCAAGAGGGCCCGAACCTGGGTAAAACATCGTGTCCCCTGCCTCCTGTTACCATCCGCCTTAGACGCATAGTTCGGGACCCCCTACCCGAGATCCACCGGTTTTGACACCGACAACGCCCCCGATTCAATCATACACGCCAACGTGTACGATCAAGATTAGGGACTCACAGGATGATATCACAACACAACTCTACAAATAAAATAAGTCATACAAGCATGATATTACAAGCCAGGGGCCTCGAGGGCTCGAATACAAGAGCTCGATCATAGACGAGTCAGCGGAAGCAACAATATCTGAGTACAGACATAAGTTAAACAAGTTGCCATAACATGGCTAGCATAAACTGGGATACATATCGAAAGAGGCGCAGGCCTCCTGCCTGGGATCCTCCTAAACTACTCCTGGTCGTCGTCAGCGGCCTGCACGTAGCAGAGGCACCTCCAGTGTAGTAGGAGTCATCGTCGACAGTGGCGTCTGGCTCCTGGACTCCAACGTCTGGTCACAACAACCGGGTATAGAAAGGGGAAAAGGGGGAGAAAAGCAAGCATGAGTACTCATCCAAAGTACTCGCAAGCAAGGAGCTACGGTACATATGCATTGGTATTAATGGAAGGGGTAGTATATGTGGACTGAAATGCAGAATGCCAGAATAAGAGGGGGATAGCTAGTCCTATCAAAGACTACGCTTTTGGCAGCCTCCATCTTGAAGAAGTAGAAGAGAATAGATGGTAAGTTCACCAAGTATCATCACATAGCATAATCCTACCCGGCGATCCTCTCCTCTTCGCCCTATGAGAGAGCGATCACCGGATTGTATCTAGCACTTGAAAGGGTGTGTTTTATTAAGTATCCGATTCTAGCTGTCATAAGGTCAAGGTACAACTCCGGGTCGTCCTTTTACCGAGGGACACGGCTATTCGAATAGATAAACTTCCCTGCAGGGGTGCACCACAGTTCCCAACACGCTCGATCCCCTTTGGTCGGACACACTTTCCTAGGTCATGCCCGGCCTCGGAAGATCAGCACGCCGCCGCCCCACCTAGGCACAATAGAGTGGTTAGCACGCTGGTCTAAATCCTAAGCGCGCAGGGGTCTAGGCCCATCGCCCATTGCACATATGCACGTTCCGTACGCGGCCGGTGAGCATACCTAGCAACCTCCATTACAAAAGAAGTTGTGTTACGCGGTCCAACACGGCGCGCCCGCTCAGTCGCTGACGTCACGAAGGCTTCAGCTGATACCACGACGTCGAGTGCCCATAACTGTTCCCGCGTAGTTGGTTAGTGCGTATAGGCCAGTGGCCAAACTCAGATCAAATGCCAAGATCTCGTTAAACGTGTTATCTTGAAGTAACAGCGAACGTCGACCAGGGCCAAGCCCACCTCTCTCCTGGGTGGTCTCAACCTGCTCTGTCGCTCCGCCACAAAGATCCACCCAGAGGGCCATCGGGACAAAGGTCCTTTTAGCCCCCAATCTGTGAATAACTCGCGGGTACTCTACGAGCTGACCCGTCATTAGTCATCACATGTATCATGTATATGTATATAGGCATATACCCGTGATCACCTCCCTAGTGATCACGGCTCGATAGTTTAGCACGGCAGTCATACAAGAATGTAGGGCCACTAATGATAAACTAGGATCCTATACTAAGCATTTAGGAATGCAGGTAAGGTATCAACAACTGTAGCAACAATGACAGGCTATGCAACAGAATAGGATTAACGGAAAACAGTAACATGGTACACTACTCTAATACAAGCAGTAGAGAGAAGAATAGGCGATATCTGGTGATCAAGGGGGGCTTGCCTGGTTGCTCTGGCAAGAAGGAGTCGTCAAAAACATAGTCGATCGGGGCACCAGCAGTGGCGTCAGTCTCGTAGTCTACCGGAGAGAAGAGGGGGGAGAAACAATGAATACAATGCAAACAGATGCATATTGATGCATGACATGACGAGTAACGGTGCTAGGTGTGCATTAACGCAGTAGAAGGTGATACCGGCGAACGGGGAAAACAACCGGGAAAGTATCACCGGTGTTTCACGTTTTCGGACAGATGAACCGGAGGGGGAAAGTTGCGTGTTCGCTATGCTAGGTATGTGTGGCGGATGAACGGGCTGTGCATTCGGATTCGTCTCGTCGTTCTGAGCAACTTTCATGTACAAAGTTTTTCCATCCGAGCTATGGTTTACTTTATATTAATTTTAAAAGATTTAAATCGTTTTTAGCATTTATTTAATTATTTTAATTCAACATTATCTCGAATAGTGCTTGCTGACGTCAGCATGACGTCAGCAGTGAACAGGGTGCTGACCTAGTCAACTAACGTGTGGGTCCCGACTGTCATTGATTGATTAATTAATTAACAGTTAATTAGGTTAATTAGTGATTAGATTAATCTAATTATGATTAATTAATTCTTCAATTAATTAATTAATATTTTAATTATTTATTTTTTAAATCTTTTTTATTTTTGTTCTGGGCATGGGCCCCATTCGTCATACACAGGGGGGTCTTAGCGGGCCCTGGTGCTAGCGGTAACGGGCGCTGGGCGCGTGATTGGGGCAAACCCGGGCACTGGCTCGGGCGAGCCCATCGGCGTGGTTGGCCGCCAGCGGCCAAGGTAAGGTGGCCGTAGGGAGCAGGGGGTCCAGGGCGGTGCACCGGCGTGGAGCAGCGGCACGGGCGGGGCGTCACGCAGCGGCGGCGGCCAACGGCGGAAGCGGCTGGGCGCGACCCTGAGCGACGCGGCGGACGGTGGGCGACGCGGGCAAGGGGAGCTGCGCAGAGGAGGCGAACGCAGGTGAGCGGCAGAGGCAGGCGTTAGCAGGAGGCCGGAGCGGGGGCGTGGTAGGGCACCACGGGACGGCTGGGGCACCGCGACGGCGCCGGTGTGGGGAAAGGTCACGGCGAGGCCGTTAGCAAGAGGGGAGTAGCCGAGGCGGTAGCAGCCAAGCCGTAGCGGCTGCAGGCGCCGGCAGTGGCGAACGGGCACGAGCGGTGCCGGGGAGTGGTGGCCAAGGCAGGTTTAGTGCCTGGTGAGGGCGCGGCCAAGGCGGGGAGAAGGGCGGCCATGCGGGCGCGCGTGCACTGAGCGAGGAGTGGACGCGAGCGGCCATGGTCGACGAACACCGCGCGCGCACGGTGCATGCACAAGCACAGGCCAGGTCGCGGTGAGCGGGAGGAAGAGCGGGACAAGCGTGGTGCGATGGAGGTGGTCGCGGTCGGGGCGGAGTGTGGTGGCCATAGCGGAGCAGCGTCATCGATGCAGCAGCGGTCCGGGGCGAGCGAGCGGTGGTGACCGCGGGGAAGGGAGGAGGGAAAGGCGGTGGCTCACGGGCGTTATGGGGGTACGGGAGCGGCGAGGCACGAGGAAGCCGGTGATGGAGAGACGGGGACAATGATGAATGATGACGGGGATGGGGCGACGAGCTCGGGGCCGAGTCAGCGATGGAGTGGACGGTGGCGATGGCGATCCCGTGCGACAGCGGTGGTCGGCGACGGCGATTGGGGGCGATCCAACAGCGAGGGGCGAGTGAGAGCGCCGATCCCATCTGGATCGGGGAAAACAGAGAGATGAGTGGGGAGGTGAGGGTGGTTGGGTTAGGTTTTTCCCTCGGGTGGGGATATGGAGGGGGGAGTGGGCGCCGGTTGGGCCAGCATGCGTAGCCCAGTGGCCAGCTAGGCCGAGGCCCAGGTAGGGGGGTTCTTTTCTTCTCTTTTTTTATTAATTTTATCTTTTCTGATTTTATTTTACTTATTTAATAGTTTATAATTTTACAAAAAGTAAACCCCACTCCTAAATTAGAGTTTTAAATTTAAATGTTGTCATAAAAAGTTTGGGACAAAAGTAAAGTACCTTGCATTCTTTATTAATTAAAAAGGCATTTAAGTTATTATTTCAGTCGATGTTTTATTTATTTTAGGGCATTCAAATACTTTTAAAAATGTTAGCTTCTCCACCATTATTGCTTAGGATTTATTTGCCAGAGTTTGTACTTTTTGGTTTTGACTTTCAAAAAGTTTAAATTTTGACTTTGATTTAAATTTGAATTTGAACCGGCTTTGAACTGACGCGGGATTATCAAAAGTAACCGGGGTGACCTGGCATCATTAGCAAAGGTTCAATGTAGCTTAATTATCCGGCTGTCACACCCAGTGACAGCAGGGGCAGCAAGGCACGTATTATATTGTTGCCATAGAGGATAAAAAGATGGGGTTTATATCATATTGCTTGAGTTTATCCCTCTACATCATGTCATCTTGCCTAATGCGTTACTCTGTTCTTATGAACTTAATACTCTAGATGAATGCTGGATAGGGGTCGATGTGTGGAGTAATAGTAGTAGATGCAGAATCGTTTCGGTCTACTTGTCGTGGACGTGATGCCTATATACATGATCATGCCTAGATATTCTCATAATTATGCACTTTTCTATCAATTGTTCGATAGTAATTTGTTCACCCACCGTAGAATTTGCTATCTAGAGAGCAGCCACTAGTGAAACCTATGGCCCCCGGGTCTATCTTCCATCATATTATATTCTTATCAACTTGCTATTTCTATCGTTGTTTATTTTGCAATCTTTATTTTCCAATCTTTACAAAAAAATACCAAAAATATTTATCTTAGTATCTCTATCAGATCTCACTTTCGTAAGTGACCATGAAGGGATTGACAACCCCTTTATCGCGTTGGTTGCGAAGTTCTTGTTTGTTTGTGCAGGTACGAGGGACTTGCGTGTAATCTCCTACTAGATTGATACCTTGGTTCTCAAAAACTGAGGGAAATACTTATGCTACTTTGCTGCATCACCCTTTCCTCTTCAAGGGAAAACCAACGCATGCACAAGAGGTAGCAGTAATTGAGTTTTTACAAGGAAGCAAGCCCCTTTATGGCAAAACATCGAAGCGTCAGCCTCCTCCCCTTCTTATTTATGGGCCAGGCGTGTGGATTAGCCACACATCCCAGCCTCCATATTTCCAAACAATCCCAACCAGCGCTTCCTCTCCAAGTACAACCTTTTGAAAGTTTCTCATGGCGAGCTACACAAGTTCCTCAAGGCGTCCTCATGGCCCAGAGAGAGGTGATCCGTGAAGGAAATATGCCCTAGAGGCGATAATAAAGTTGTTATTTTATATTTCCTTATTCATGATAAAGGTTTATTATTCATGCTAGAATTGTTTTGATTGGAAACCTAAATACATGTGTGAATACATAAACAAATACCGTGTCCCTAGTGAGCCTCTACTAGACTAGCTCATTGATCAAAGATGGTTAAGGTTTTCTAACCATAGACATGTGTTGTCATTTGATAACGGGATCATATCATTAGGAGAATGATGTGATGGACAAGACCCATATGTTAGCTTAGCATAATGATCGTTCAGTTTTACTGCTATTGCTTTCTTCATGTCAAATACATATTCCTTCGACTATGAGATTATGCAATTCCCGGTGTTGGGGAACACGGTATTTCAAAAAAATCCTACGATCACGTAAGATCTATCTAGGAGATGCATAGAAACAAGAGGGGGAGTGTGTCTATGTACCCTCGTAGACCGAAAGCGGAAGCATTTATCAACGCGATTGATGTAGTCATACACCTTCACGATATGTCCCGATCAAGTATCGAGCGTACGGCACCTTCGCGTTCAGCACACGTTCAGCTCGATGACGTCCTCGCCTTCTTGATCCAGCAAGACGGGCGAAGTAGTAGATGAGTTCCGGCAGCACGACGGCGTGGTGACGATGTTGGTGAAGAACAATCTCCGCAGGGCTTCGCCTAAGCACTACGAAACTTATGATGGAGGATAAACTAGAGGGGATGAGGTTGCCGGCACACGGCTTGGTGTTTCTTTATGTGTCTTGGGTGCTAGCCCTGCCCCTCTATTTATATGTTGAGCCTTGGGGTCGAAACTTGGAGTAAAAGCCTACACAAAGTCGGTTTCACCCGAAAGGCAAGAGTCCTTCTCGAACTCCAGGACCATACACCAGGGTTCCCGGCATCTCAACCCAGACGCCAGGGACCCCAGCGTCTAGCCCCTAGACTCCGCAAAACTTCCTTTTGCACTTTCCAAAAACCTTGTGGGCTTTCCCCTTTAGCCCAAATAAAGTGTTCTCGTACCCAAACATTGCGGGAAACATCCAGAACCCCTTCTGGTGAATTCCGGAACCCTTCCGGAGAACAAACACTATTATTCCATATATCAATCTTTATATCCAGACCATTGTGGAGTTCCTCGTCATGTCTGTGATCTCATCCGGGACTCTGAACAACATTCAGTCACCAGCATACATAACTCATATAATACTATATCATCAACGAACGTTAAGCGTGCTGACCCTACGGGTTCGAGAACTATGTAGACATGACCGAGACATCTCTCTGGTCAATAACCAATAGCGGAACCTGGATGCCCATATTGGCTCCTACATATTCTACGAAGATCTTTATCGGTCGAACCGCATAACAACATACGTTGTTCCCTTTGTCATTGGTATGTTACTTGCCCGAGATTCAATCGTCTGTATCCTCATACCAAGTTCAATCTCGTTACCGGCGAGTCTCTTTACTCGTTCCGTAATGCATCATCCTGCAACTAACTCATTAGTCGCATTGCTTGCAAGGCTTACAGTGATGTGCATTACCGAGAGGGCCCAGAGATACCTCTCTGATACACGGAGTGACAAATCCTAATCTCGATCTATGCCAACCCAACAAACACCTTCGGAGACACCCGTAGAGCATCTTTATAATCACACGGTTATGTTGTGACGTTTGATAGCACACAATGTGTTCCTCCGGTATTCGGGAGTTGCATAATCTCATACTCAGAGGAACATGTATAAGTCATGAAGAAAGCAATAGCAATAAAACTTAAGATCATTATGCTAAGATAACGGATGGGTCTTGTCCATCACATCATTCTCAAATGATGTGATCCCATTCATCAAATGACAACACATGTCTATGGTCAGGAAACTTAACCATCTTTGATTATCGAGCTAGTCTAGTTGACGCATACTAGGGACACTCCGTTTGTCTATGTATTCACACATGTACTAAGTTTTTGGCTAATATAATTATAGCACGAATAATAAACATTTCTCATGGTATAAGGAAATATAAACAACAACTTTATTATTGCCTCTAGGGCATATTTCCTTCAGTCTCCCACTTGCACTAGAGTCAATAATCTAGTTCACACTGTCATGTGATTTAACACCAATAGTTCACATCTTTATGTGATCAGTTCACATCTCCATGTGACTAATACCCAAAGGGTTTAATAGAGTCAATAATCTTGTTCACATCGCTATGTGATTAACACCCAAAGAGTACTAAGGTGTGATCATGTTTTGCTAGTGAGAGAAGTTTAGTCAACGGGTCTGCCACATTCAGAGCCGTATATATTTTGCAAATTTTCTATGTCTACAATGCTCTGCATGGAGCTACTCTAGATAATTGCTCCCACTTTCAATATGTATCCAGATTGAGACTTAGAGTCATCCAGATCGGTGTCAAAGCTTGCATCGACGTAACCCTTTATGGCATACTTTTTGTCACCTCCATAACCGAGAAACATGTCCTTATTCCACTATGGTTAATTTTAACCGTTGTCCAGTGATCCACTCTTGGATCACTATTGTACCCTCTTGCCAAACTCATGGTGAGGTACATAATAGGTCTGGTACACTGCATACCGTACTTTATAGAACCAATGACTGAGGCATAGGGAATGACTTTTCATTCTCTTTCTATTTGCTGCCGTGGTCGGGTTTTTGAGTCTTTACTCAACTTCACACCTTGCAACACAAGCAAGAATTCCTTCTTTGACTATTTCATTTTGAACTACTTCAAAAAACTTGTCAAGGTATGTACTCATTGAAAAAACTTATCAAGTGTCTTGAACTATATCTATAGATCTTGATGCTCAATATGTAAGCAGCTTCACCGAGGTCTTTCTTTGAAAAACTCCTTTCAAACACTCCTTTATGCTTTCCAGAAAATTCTACATCATTTTCGATCCACAATATGTCATTCATATATACTTATCAGAAAGGTTGTAGTGCTCCCACTCACTTTCTTCTAAATACAGGCTTCACCGCAAGTCTGTATAAAACTATATGCTTTAATCACCTTATCAAAGCGTATATTCCAACTTCGAGATGCTTGCACTAGTCCATAGATGGATCGCTGGAGTTTGCACACTTTGTTAGCACCTTTAGGATTGACAAAATCTTCTTGTTGCATCATATACAACTCTTCTTTAAGAAATCCATTAAGGAATGTAGTTTTGACATCCTTTTGCCAGATTTCATAAAATGTGGCAATTGCTAACATGATTCGGACAGACTTAAGCATCGCTACGAGTGATAAAATCTTATCGTAGTCAACACCTTGAACTTATCAAAAACTTTTTGCGACAATTCAGGCTTTGTAGATAGTAACACTACTATCAACGTCCATCTTCCTCTTGAAGAATCATTTATTCTCATTGGCTCACCAATCATCGAGCAAGTCAATCAAAGTCCATACTTTGTTCTCATACATGGATCCCATCTCAGATTACATGGCCTCAAGCCATTTCACGGAATCTGGGCTCATCATCGCTTCCTCATAGTTCGTAGGTTCGTCATGGTCTAGTAACATGACTTCTAGAAAGGATTACCATACCACTCTGGTGCGGACCATACTTTGCTTGACCTACGAGGTTCGGTTGTAACTTGATATGAAGTTTCATGATCATCATCATTAACTTTCTCACTAATTGGTGTAGGCATCACTGAAACTGATTTCAGTGATGAGATACTTTCCAATTTGAGAGAAGGTACAATTACCTCATCAAGTTCTACTTTCCTCCCACTCACTTCTTTCGAGAGAAACTCCTTCTCTAGAAAGGATCCACTCTTAGCAACAAAGATCTTGCCTTCAGATCTATGATAGAAGGTGTACCCAACAGTTTCTTTTGCATATCCTATGAAGACGCACTTCTCCGACTTGGGTTTGAGCTTATCAGGCTGAAACTTTTTCACATAAGCATCGCAACCCCAAACTTTAAGAAATGACAGCTTAGGTTTCTTGCTAATCCACAATTCATACAGTGTCATCTCAACGGATTTTTAGACGGTGTCCTATTTAACGTGAATGCAGTTGTTTCTAATGCATAACCCCAAAATGATAGTGGTAAATCAGGAAGAGACATCATAGATCGCACCATATCTAATAAAGTACGGTTACGACGTTCGGACACACCATTACGTTGTGGTGTTCTAGGTGGTGTGAGTTGCGAAACTATTCCACATTGTTTCAAATGAAGGCCAAACTTGTAACTCAAATATTCGCCTCTGCGATCATATTGTAGATACTTTATTTTCTTGTTACGGTGATTCTCAACTTCACTCTGAAATTCTTTGAACTTTTTAAATGTTTCAGACTTGTGTTTCATTAAGTAGATATACCCATATCTGCTCAAATCATCTGTGAAGGTCAAAAAATAAGCAAAGAGGGGGTGCAGGAGGCCACCGAGGTGGGCACAACCCAGGCATGCCCTGGTGGGTTGTGCCCCCCTCGGGGCACCCCCCAGGTGCTGCTCTGGCCCATTGGTGGTCTTCTAGTCCATAAAAAATCCACAAAAACTTTCGTGGTGTTTGGACTCCATTTGATATTGATTTCCTGCGATGTAAAAAACAAGCAAAAAACAGCAACTGGCACTGGGCACTGGGTCAATAGGTTAGTCCCAAAAAATGATATAAAGTTGCTACAAATGATTGTAAAACATCCAATAATGATAATAAAACAACATGAATACTTCATAAATTATAGATACATTGGAGACGTATCATGACCCAAAGGGTAGATGGCATTACTGCACTAAGGGACGAAAATACTCGACAAGCCCAAGAAATCAAGAGCTTGAAGGCTCAACTGGAAGCTATTGAGTCGAAGAATCGTCGGACAAATGAGACGGTCTACGGTAAGTTGTGTAACACCCTCGATGTGGCTATATCTCCCACGTGTCAAAGCACGACTTAGAGGCTTAACCACATTGAAAGCAATGTCGCAAGTGAGGTAATCTTCGCAAACAACCCATGTACATAAATAAAGGGGAAAGGTACATAGTTGGCTTACACTCGCCACGTTACACAAATACATAAATAAGTCATTACATTCATCCAATACACTCAAGGTCTGACTACGAAACCAAAATAAAGATCAACCCCCAAATGCGCCAAAGTCCCTGATCGCCCAACTGGGCACCACTACTGATCATCTGGGAAAGACACGTAGTAACAACGAGAGTCTTCATCGAACTCCCACTTGAGCTCAGTCATATCATCTGGAGCGGTATCATCGGACCCTGCATCTGGTTTTGGAAGTAATCTGTGAGTCACGGGGACTCAGCAATCTCACACCCTCGCGATCAAGACTATTTAAGCTTATAGGTAAGGCAAAGGTATGATGTGGAGCTGCAGCAAGCGACTAGCATATATGGTGGCTAACATACGCAAATGAGAGCGAGAAGAGAAGGCAAAAGCACGGTCGAACAACTATGATCAAGAAGTGATCCTAGAACAACCTACGTCAAACATTACTCCAACATCGTGTTCACTTCCCGGACTCCGCCGAGAAGAGACCATCACGGTTACACACGCGGTTGGTGCATTTTAATTAAGTTAAGTTTCATGTTATCTACAACCGGACATTAACAGATTCCCATCTGCCCATAACCGTGGGCACGGCTTTCGAAAGTTCAAATCCCTGCGGGGGAGTCCCAACTTAGCCCATCACAAGCTCTCACAGTCAACGAAGGATATTCCTTCTCCCAAGACAATCCGATCAGACTCGGCATCCCGGTTACAAGACATCCTCGACAATGGTAAAACAAGTCCAGCAACACCACCCGAATGTGCTGACAAATCCTGATAGGATCTGCACATATCTTGTTCCCAAGGCACACTGGATTGTCCAAGGTTCCGGTAGGCCAGCCCAGAGTTGCCCCTGGTGGCCACCGGTAGCTGACAGGTTGGACCAACACTTAGAGGAGCACTGGCCCGGGGGTTTAAATAAAGATGACCCTTGAGTCCGCGGAACCCAAGGGAAAAAGAGGCTAGGTGGTGAATGGTAAAACCAATGTTGCGCATTGCTGGAGGAGTTTTATTCAAGGCGAACTGTCAAGGGGTTCCCATTATAACCCAACCGTGTAAGGAACACAAAATCCGGGAACATAACACCGATATGACGGAAACTAGGGCGGCAAGAGTGGAACAAAACACCAGGCATAAGGCCGAGCCTTCCACCCTTTACCAAGTATATAGGTGCATTAAGATAAACAAGATAATATTGAGATATCCCAACAATAAACAATGTTCCAACAAGGAACGATCTCCAAACTTCACCTGCAACTAGCAACGCTATAAGAGGGGTTGAGCAAAGCTGTAACATAGCCAAACAACGGTTTGCTAGGACAAGGTGGGTTAGAGATTTGACGTGGCAATATGGGAGGCATGATAAGCAAGTGGTAGGTATCATAGCATAGGCATAGCAAAAGAGCGAGCATCTAGCAAGCAAAGATAGAAGTGATTTTGAGGGTATGGTCATCTTGCCTACAAAGTTCTCGGAGTTGTCTTGATCCTTGTAAGAGTTGTCAATGGGCTCCTCGTTCACGTATTCGTCTCCCGGCTCTACCCAAACAAGAATAACAAGCAAAAGGAACACAATCAACCACGTGCAATGCTCAAGCAACATGATGCAAACATGGTATGATATGCGGGATGCGATATGTGATGCATATGCATGATTTGGAAAGGAATGATTGAACCTGGCCTAAACTTAGAAATCCAAGAGTGCCACTGGAAAGGTGGGGTGATTTCGGTCGAAATCGATATAAAGATCGCCGGAATCGGATGCACGGTTTGGAAATGGCAAGCAAAACAAATATGCCACCGGTCTGCTATTAATAGCAAGTAGCCTACTAAATGCATCAAGAACAACATGCTACAGCACTCCAACATGACAACAAAATACATGGCAGGGATCCACTCATGATTCTTGACAAAATATGAACACTGAGCTACGGCTAATTCACTCACTAGCAAGTTCAAACAAGCATGGCAAAAGTGCAAAAGATAACAGGTTTCAGACTTAGTGAAATTAACAGCATGCCATGAATTTATCATCAGGAAGCGATGTTTAGAGCATGAAAACTACATGCTACAGGAACATATCATGGCAAAGAAAGGCATGGCATGAAGCTACTCTAAGCATATAACAAAAGTCCCTTAGTGACCATGAGCCAAAAGGGATCAGAAAATACAATTGCAAGCATGTGAACATAGCAAAAACATAAACAGATCCAGACTTAGTGAAAAACTGGAGCATGGCCAAACAGATAACGAGTAGGCATGTGTACAAGCTCGATGCACTCACTACGAGGAATTGCATGACGAACTAAGCATACACCCAGCAAATAGACATGGCATAGAAGCTAGACATGGCAAGAACAACATCATAGCATGCATAAATCAACAACAACAAGCTTGGCAAAAATGACAAAAGGGCATTTGCTGAAACAGATCTGAAATTATCATCACATAGCCCGCTTCCAACAGCATTTCGGGCATCAAGATGAGCACAAATGAGAATGATGCAATGAGATGAAATGATGTACTCGTCAAGACGAACATTTTGATATGCTACACGCACGAACCGGAGCTACGGATGCAGAGTTATGGCATGTCAAAGTAAGCCAAATAATTAGGGTTTAGGGACGAAAAAGTCAACCGAGGCAAAAAACTTCAGATCTGGATCCAGAGCTTGCACGCACGTCGAGTATCAACGGAAATGGCACCGCGGTGGCTAGACTTGCCGAGGTCACCGGAGGAGCTTGGAGAGGTCGCCGGGGGTTGGCCGGAGTGCGGTGACGGCGCTGATGGCGGCGGTGGCCGGCGGAGGCCTCGGGCGGCACGGGCGAGGCCGGTGCGGCGAGGTGGCGAGGAGGGGCGCGGTGGCCGGCAAAACACCGGCGAGGTGGTGGGGCGGAGCAGGCGACGGCGTCGGGGAAGGAGGGCGGCGCAGGCGACGCGAGGAGAGGCGATGGCCTCGGGCCCGGTTGGCGGCGGGAGGGCCCGAGCTGGGCCTGGCGGGCCCGCTCGGTGGCGGCGAAGTGGGGCTCTCCCCCAGGCGACGTGGCGCGTCCTTATTGGACGAGGGCGACGGCGGCGGGACGTCCGGCTGGAATGGATATGTCCGGCGCGGCAAAGGAGCGGGTTTGCTAGGGTTAGGGTAGAATGACCTGAAAATTTCGGGGAAGGTCTAGTTTTATAGGTAGAGGGAGCTAGGAAGCTCCAAATGAGGTGCGGTTTGCGGCCACGCGATCGTGATCGAACGCTCTAGGTGATGGAGGGGTATTTGGTGGGTTTTGGGCCACTTTGGAGGGGTGTGGGTCTACAACACACACGAGGCCTTTTCGGTCCCTCGGTTAACCGTTGGATTATCAAACGAAGTCCAAATGGCACGAAACTTCACAGGCGGTCTACCGGTAGTAAACCAAGGCCGCTTGGCAAGTATCAGTTCAATCCGAAAACTTTTAACACACACACACACGAAAAGAGGTACAAAGGGACACCGAAGGACATAGGAGCGCCGGAATGCAAAACGGACAACGGGGAAAAACTCAAATGCATGAGACGAACACGTATGCAAATGCAATGCACATGATGACATGATATGAGATGCATGACAAAGACAAAACACACGGAGACAAAAACCCAACAACGAGGAAATAGAATAACTTAGTGCCGGAAACGGCAAGAGTTGGAATACAAATAAGGTAAATTACATCTGGGGTGTTACAACACTCCACCACTACGAAAGGATCTCGTCCCGAGATCTAGGACTAGAAAAACTCCGGGTACTCGGAACGGAGGTGATCCTCACGTTCCCAGGTGGCTTCACGGTCGGAATGATGTGACCACTTGACTTTGAGGAATTTGATAGACTTCTTGCGAGTCTTGCGCTCAGTTTCTTCAAGAATAGCAACTGGGTGCTCACGATAAGACATGTCTTCTTGGAGATCAATGTCTTCGAAGTTGACGGTGCGGTCAGGAGTCTTGAGGCACTTGCGGAGTTGAGAGACATGAAACACGTCGTGCACGTTTGCAAAGTTGGAGGGAAGCTCAAGTTGATAGGCGAGATCGCCTCTTTTGTTTGAGATCTTGAAAGGACCCACGTATCTAGGGGCAAGCTTCCCTTTGATACCGAAGCGACGAGTACCTTTCATTGGAGAGACGGGGAGGTAAACATGGTATCCGATCTCAAAAGCCAAGTCACGATGTTTGCTATCATAGTAGATCTTCTGGCGCAATTGCGCGGCTTTGAGGTTATCACGAATGACTTTGCACATCTCTTCTGCCTCTGTGATCAAGTCATTTCCAAGAAGTTGACGTTCACCAGTCTCTGACCAGTTAAGAGGAGTACGACACTTCCTTCCATAGAGAATTTCGAATGGGGCTTGCCTGAACTCGCTTGAAAGTTGTTGTTGTAGGAGAACTCGGCATATGGAAGACAATCTTCCCACTTCATACCGAAAGAGATGACGCAAGTCCTAAGCATATCTTCAAGAATCTGATTGACTTGCTCGACTTGGCCACTGGTTTGAGGATGAAAAGCTATGCTGAAACGGATGTTGGTGCCCATGGCCTTCTGAAAAGAATCCCAGAACTTGGAGGTGAAGATGTTGCCATGATCTGAACAAATCAACTGCGGAATGCCGTGCAGCGAGAGGTATATAGCTCTGCCAATTGAGCTGCTGTGATAGATTCTTTGATAGGAAGGAAATGAGCCACTTTAGTGAGTTTGTCGATGACAACGAAGATAGCATCATTGCCACGCTTTGACTTTGGAAATCCAGTCACGAAGTCCATCTCAATATGGTCAAACTTCCATTCTGGAATGGCAAGAGGTTGGAGGAGACCAGCTGGTCGTTGGTGTTCTGCTTTAACCCTTTTGCAGACATCACATTCATTCATGAACTGAGCAATCTCGCGCTTCATTCGAGTCCACCAATACGACTGCTTGAGGTCATGGTACATCTTTGTACTTCCAGGGTGGATAGAGGGAGTGAATTGTGAGCTTCGTTCATAATGACTTTGCGAAGGTCACCTTTAGGCACAACAATGCGATCCTCAAAGAATAGAGTATCCTTGTCATCAAGACGATAGCACTTGTACTTGGGTTGACTCTTGGCAATCCCAATCTTCACCTTCTTCACCATAGCATCAAGAAGTTGAGCCTCGCGAATCTGATCTTCCAAAGTAGGAGAGACTTGGAGGTTGGCCGGAAATCCTTGAGGAACAACTTGAAGGTTGAGCTTGTGGAAAGCTTCACAAAGCTCGGGTTGGTAAGGCTTGATAATCAAATTGTTGCAGTAAGCCTTTCTGCTCAATGCGTCAGCAATTACATTGGCCTTGCCTGGAGTATATTCGATACTCGGATTATACTCTTGAATCATTTCGACCCAACGAGTCTGCCTGAGGTTGAGATTTGGCTGAGTGAAGATGTACTTGAGACTCTTATGATCAGTGAAGATGTCCACTTTTCTTCCCAATAAAAGATGTCTCCAAGTTAAAAGAGCATGCACAACTTCCGCCAACTCGAGGTCATGAGTGGGGTAGTTCTTTTCATTGGACTTCAACTGGCAAGAGGTATAGGCCACAACTTTTTTTTCTTGCATCAACACTGCACCAAGACCTTGAAGAGAGGCATCACAGAAGACCTCGAACGGTTTGGATTCATCAAGAGGAGTCAGAACTGGAGCAGTGACTAACTTCTCTTTCAGGGTGTTGAAAGTGATGTCACATTCAGGAGACCAGACATACTTCACGTGCTTCTGCAAGAGGTTGGAAAGAGGCTTCGTGATCTTAGAGAAGTTCTCAACGAACCTTCGACAATAGCTTGCGAGCCCAAGGAAGCTGCGGAGTTGCTTCACGTTCTGAGGTGGTTCCCAATTCACAATTGCCGACACCTTCTCAGGATTCACAGCAATGCCCTTGGCAGAAATGATATGCCCAAGGTAGAGAACCTCATCGATCCAAAACTCGCACTTTGAAAACTTGGCATAGAACTGATGTTCTCTGAGCTTATCCAGCACCAAACGCAAGTGCTTGGCATGATCCTCCTTGTTCTTGGAAAAGACCTAAATGTCATCGAGGTAGACCAAGACGAAGTCATTTCTGTAGGCATTGAAGATGAAATTCATCATGCGAGAGAATGTCGACGAGGCCGAAAGACATGACGGTGTATTCATATGAACCATAGCTTGTTATGAACGTTGTCTTAGGGATATCTTGCTCACGAATGCGAATCTCATGATAGCCCATATGGAGATCAAGCTTAGAGAATACTTGAGCACCTTTGAGTTGTTCAAACAGCTCATTGGTGTTGGGAAGTGGGTACTTGTTCTTTATGGTATTCTTGTTGAATGGACGGTAGTCGACACAAAGTCGGTCCGTTCCATCCTTCTTCTTCACAAAAAGAACACCACAACCCCATGGAGAAGAACTTGGTCGGATGAGACCCATTCGCTCTTGAATATCGAGTTGCTTCTTCAGCTCCTTCAACTCTTCAGGTCCAAGCTTGTAAGGACATTTGCAAACAGGTTCCGTGCTAGGCTCAAGATTGATGACGAATTCAACTGGCTAGTGCTGAGGCATTCCTGGAAGCTCTTCTGGAAAGACGTCTTGATATTCGCAAACAACTGGAATCTGAGAAATGGCATCCAGCTCACCCTTCTCATTGAGAGAAAACAGTCGAATGGTATCATCCCTTGCGGCAAAGACAATTACATCCTCAGACGAATGAGTCAATTGAATATGCCTGGCAGCACAATCAAGCTGAGCCTTGTGCTTAGAAAGCCAGTCCATTCCGAGAATAAGATCAATATCTGAGTCACCAAGAACCATAGGAGAATACAGAAACTTGTAGTCACCCAACATGATAGTAACATCTGGAACCATGGAGTTAGCGTTCATGCGTTTACCCGGAGAGACAACTGTTATCGGTCTAGGCAAAACTTGGAGAGCCAATTCATGCTTAGATGCAAAAGGTCTTGAGATGAAACAATGCGATGCACCAGTGTCAAAAAGCACTTTTGCAGGAATATCGTTAACAGGAAGGTTACCCATGATGACATCTGACGAGTCCTCTGCCTGAGCTACATTCAACGAGTTGACCTTGGCAAACTTGGGGTTATGCTTGACCACTGCGGTGCTGGTAGACCTCACAGGAGGAGGAGGAAGACACCTCTGATTGAAGCATTTGTTGGCATAGTGACCCTTCTGCTAACATTTGTTGCACGTGACCTCTGAGAGCGGACGGTGATACGGAGCACTTGATCTTGGAGCTTGAGACGAAGTCTTGTTCTGAAAGCCTGGGTTGGGTGGGTGGGAAGATCCATTGCCATCTTTGCTCTTCTGCTGATAAGGCTGACGGATCGGAGGAGGAGGCAGCCAATACTTTTGCTGCTTAGCCACTTGAGTAGAGGAAGAAGGAGTTGCATCTCTGACTCACTTCTTGGAAGCATCGCACTTGAGTTGAGCATCCTCTTGTTTCAATTCCATGTTGTAAAACGCATCGTACTTCCGAGGCTCGAAAAGCACGAGACCAAGTTGAAGATCTTCTCTGAGGCCACCCCTGAACTGGTAAATCATGCTCTTCTCGTCAGGGATGTCTTGCTTGGTGAAACGAGCGAGCCTCTGGAACAGAATGTTATACTAGTAAACAGACAAGCTGCCTTGCTTCAAGTTGTGGAATTCCTCATGCTAGGTTTCAACAACACTCTGAGGAATGTGATGAGCTTTGAAGTCTTGATGGAATTCATCCCAGGTAATCACATGGCCTCCTCTGGAATCTTTGTATTGCTGAAACCATTCTGCATCTTGGTCTTTGAGTTGGAAGGAGGCAAACTTGACAAAGTCCTCAGGCCTGACGTTACTGCACTCAAAATGCTTGCATATATCCACGGGCCAATCATCAGCGTCTCAGGCCTCGACACAGTTGCTGAAGGTCTTTGGCTGGTTAGCGAGGAACTAGGTGAGTGTAGCAAACTGATTGTGATTGTTGCCATGGCCATGATTCCCTTGGTTGCGCTCTTGCAGAATTTGCATGATCAACTGTGTGTTTGCATTGGTAGCGGCCATCACAGCTTGCCATGCCTCCGGAGGTGGAGGTGGTGGTGGCGGATCCTGATTCTGATTCTGACCCTTAGCAGGAGCCATCCTGAAGAGGGTGACATCCGTTAGCATCTTGACAGGCAAATATTCAAGCTGAATCAAACGGATTGAAATTGCAACATAAAGTCTTCACATCCGAACAAAATGAACGAATGAATTCCAGTTGAAATGGTCACATTTACATAAATTGAGAAGCCACTTAGATAGAGGTAGAAGAATAAAACAACAAGGCACGAACAAGAACAAATACTTGGTGAGGATTACCCAATCCCAAACCAAATATCCGCGGAAGAAGAACTAGAGCTACAAGAATTCCCACCTATGGAACTCCCGAACATTTCCGGTTATGCAATCAGGTGTTGGGGATACAGGGGAAGCATAATATCTCACCCAAAGATGGCAAATCCTACATCCAGCTATATCCATCCTTCAACACATAACCAAGAAAACTTCGGAAATCATTTACCTCAACCTTCAAAAAGCATCCGTTATACGAGTTATGGCAATACTCCCGAACTCCCGCCCCAGTACTGGGTGGCGTCGAGGTTATCTCACCAACAACTGCATAAAAGAGATTTTCGATGTCGGCGAAACTCAGGTATTCCAGAATTGCAACGATAAAATTGTGACGACAACACCTCGGAGCTCAACTCCCCGGGACACTGCCATAACCCCTAAATGTCAGGAGGCACCAAGAACAATGTTCTCGTCACAAAACCATCAGAATGATTCCAAGATACCCGCGTGATCCTAAAAAAATTTAGTGAAATTTGAGAAGAGAAGAGTCAAAACTCTACGTCAGGATGCCTCACCAGAGCGACGAAGGGACTGAGGAGTAAAAAGAAGTCCTATTCTCCGATATATATAATCCTAAATGACTCAAAACATTTTTCTAGACTCAACAACGCCAACGATTCGATCAAGCAGGGGCTCCTAAGGCCGGGGAAGGCTCTGATTACCAACTTGTAATGCCCTCAATGCGGCTATATCTTCCACGTGTCGAAGCACGACTTAGAGGCATAACCGCATTGAAAGCAATGTCGCAAGTGAGGTAATCTTTGCAAACAACCCATGTACATAAATAAAGGGGAAAGGTACATAGTTGGCTTACACTCGCCATGTCACACAAATACATAAATAAGTCATTACATTCATTCAATACACTCAAGGTCCGACTACGGAACCAAAATAAAGATCAACCCCCCAAATGCGACAAAGTCCCTGATCGCCCCAACTGGGCACCACTACTGATCATCTGGGAAAGACATGTAGTAACGACGAGAGTCTTCATTGAACTCCCACTTGAGCTCGGTCATATCATCTGGAGAGGTATCATCGGACCCTGCATCTGGTTTTGGAAGTAATCTGTGAGTCACGGGGACTCAGCAATCTCACACCCTCGCGATCAAGACTATTTAAGCTTATAGGTAAGGCAAAGGTATGATGTGGAGCTGCAGCAAGCGACTAGCATATATGGTGGCTAACATACGCAAATGAGAGCAAGAAGAGAAGGCAAAAGCACGGTCGAACAACTATGATCAAGAAGTGATCCTAGAACAACCTACGTCAAACATTACTCCAACATCGTGTTCACTTCCCGGACTCCACCGAGAAGAGACCATCACGGTTACACACGCGGTTGGTGCATTTTAATTAAGTTAAGTTTCATGTTATCTACAACCGGACATTAACAAGTTCCCATCTGCCCATAACTGCGGGCACGGCTTTCGAAAGTTCAAATACCTGTAGGGGAGTCCCAACTTAGCCCATCACAAGCTCTCATGGTCAACGAAGGATATTCCTTCTCCCAAGACAATCCGATCAGACTCGGCATCCCGGTTACAAGACATCCTCGACAATGGTAAAACAAGTCCAGCAACACCACCCGAATGTGCTGACAAATCCCGATAGGAGCTGCACATATCTCGTTCCCAGGGCACACCGGATTGTCCAAGGTTCCGGTAGGCCAGCCCAGAGTTGCCCCTAGTGGCCACCGACAGCTGACAGGTTGGACCAACACTCAGAGGAGCACTGGCCCGGGGGTGTAAATAAAGATGACCCTTGAGTCCGTGGAACCCAAGGGAAAAAGAGGCTAGGTGGTGAATGGTAAAACCAATGTTGGGCATTGCTGGAGGAGTTTTATTCAAGGCGAACTTTCAAGGGGTTCCCATTATAACCCAACCGTGTAAGGAACACAAAATCCGGGAACATAACACTGATATGACGGAAACTAGGGCGGCAAGAGTGGAACAAAACACGAGGCATAAGACCGAGCCTTCCACCCTTTACCAAGTATATAGGTGCATTAAGATAAATAACATAATATTGTGATATCCCAACAATAAACAATGTTCCAACAAGGAACGATCTCCAAACTTCACCTGCAACTAGCAACGCTATAAGAGGGGCTGAGCAAAGCGGTAACATAGCCAAACAACGGTTTGCTAGGACAAGGTGGGTTAGAGGTTTTACATGGCAATATGGGAGGCATGATAAGCAAGTGGTAGGTATCATAGCATAGGCATAGCAAAAGAGCGAGCATCTAGCAAGCAAAGATAGAAGTGATTTCGAGGGTATGGTCATCTTGCCTGCAAAGTTCTCAGAGTTGTCTTGATCCTCGTAAGCATTGTCAACGGGCTCCTCGTTCACGTACTCGTCTCCCGGCTCTACACAAACAAGAACAACAAGCAAAAGGAACACAATCAACCACGTGCAATGCTCAAGCAACATGATGCAAACATGGTATGATATGCGGGATGCGATATGTGATGCATATGCATGATTTGGAAAGGAATGATTGAAACTGGCCTCCACTTAGAAATCCAAGAGTGCCACTGGAAAGGTGGGGTGATTTCGGTCGAAATCGATATAAAGATCGCCGGAATCTGATGCACGGTTTGGAAATGGCAAGCAAAACAAATATGGCACCGGTCTGCGATTAATAGCAAGTAGCCTACTAAATGCATCAAGAACAACATGCTACAGCACTCCAACATGACAACAAAATACATGGCAGGGATCCACTCATGATTCTTAACAAAAGATGAACATTGAGCTACGGCTAATTCACTCACTAGCAAGTTCAAACAAGCATGGCAAAAGTGCAAAAGATAACAGGTTTCAGACTTAGTGAAATTAACAGCATGTCATGAATTTATCATCAGGAAGCGATGTTTAGAGCATGAAAACTACATGCTACAGGAACATATCATGGCAAGGAAAGGCATGCCATGAAGCTACTCTAATCACATAACAAAAGTCCCTTAGTGACCATGAGCCAAAAGGGATCAGAAAATACAATTGCAAGCATGTGAACATAGCAAAAACATAAACAGATTCAGACTTAGTGAAAAACTGGAGAATGGCAAAATAGATAACGAGTAGGCATGTTTACGAGCTCGATGCACTCACTATGAGGAATTGCATGACGAACTAAGCATACACCCAGCAAATAGACATGGCATAGAAGCTAGACATGGCAAGAACAACATCATAGCATGCACGGATCAACAACAACAAGCTTGGCAAAAATGACAAAAGGGCATTTGCTGAAACAGATCTGAAACTATCATCACATAGCCCTCTTCCAACAGCATTTCGGGCATCAAGATGAGCACAAATGAGAATGGTGCCATGAGATGAAACGATGTACTCGTCGAGAGGAACATTTTGATATGCTACACGCACGAATCGGAGCTACGGATGCAGAGTTATGGCATGTCAAAGTAAGCCAAATAATTAGGGTTTAGGGACGAAAAAGTCAACCGAGGCAAAAAAACTTCAGATCTGGATCCAGAGCTTGCACGCATGTCGAGGATCAACGGAAATGGCGCCGCAGTGGCTGGACTTGCCGAGGTCGCCGGAGGAGCTTGGAGAGGTCGCCGGGGGCTGGCCGGAGTGCGGTGATGGCGCTGATGGCGGCGGTGGCCGGCGGAGGCCTCGGGCGGCGCGGGCGAGGCCGGTGCAGCGAGGTGGCGAGGAGGGGCACGGCGGCTGGCAAAGGCGGGTGCGGTGGCCGGCGAAACACCGGCGAGGTGGTGGGTCGAAGCAGGCGACGGCGTCGGGGAAGGAGGGCGGCGCGAGGAGAGGTGATGGCCTCGGGCCCGGTCGGCGGCGGGAGGGCCCGAGCTGGGCCTGGTGGGCCCGCTCGGCGGCGGCGAAGTGGGGCTCTCCCCCAGGCAACATGGCGCGTCCTTATTGGACGAGGGCGGCGGCGGCGGGACGTCCGGTCGGAATGGATATGTCCGGGGCGGCAGAGGAGCGGGTTTGCTAGGGTTAGGGTAGAATGACCCGAAAATTTCGGGGAAGGTCTAGTTTTATAGGTAGAGGGAGCTAGGAAGCTCCAAATGAGGTGTGGTTTGCGGCCACGCGATCGTGATCGAACGATCTAGGTGATGGATGGGTCTTTGGTGGGTTTTGGTCCACTTTGGAGGGGTGTTGGGCTGCAACACACACGAGGCCTTTTTGGTCCCTCGGTTAACCGTTGGAGTATCTAACGAAGTCCAAATGGCACGAAACTTTACAGGCGGTCTACCGGTAGTAAACCAAGGCCGCTTGGCAAGTATCAGTCCAATCCGAAAACGGTTAACACACACACACACACAAAAAGAGGTAGAAAGGGACACCGAAGGACATAGGAGCGCCAGAATGCAAAACGAACAACGGGGAAAAAACTGGAATGCATGAGACGAACACGTATGCAAATGCAATGCACATGATGACATGATATGAGATGCATGACAAAGACAAAACACATGGAGACAAAAACCAAACAACGAGGAAATAGAATAACTTAGTGCCAGAAACGGCAAGAGTTGGAATACAAATAAGGTAAATTACATCCAGGGTGTTAGAAGTTGTGATTGCAAAAATCATGACCCAGTAAGGATTGTGTGTATTGGTGCGGCTGGCTGACTTTGTTTTTTTTTTTGCAGTGTCTCTGTTCGATTTGCCCTTTGATGCCCAGGGTTCGGCACCCAAAGATATGGCGGCTCTGTTGGGGAACGCAGTATTTCAAAAAAATTACCTACGATCACGGAAGATCTATGTAGGAGATGCATAGCAACGACAGGGGAGAGTTTGTCTACATACCATCGTAGACGGAAAGCGGAAGCGTTTAGTAACGTGATTGATGTAGTCGAACGTCTTTGCGATCCAACCGATCAAGTACTGAACGCACAGCACCTCCGCGATCTGCACACGTTCAGCTCAGTGACATCTCTCGAACTCTTGATCCAGTTGAGGCCGAGGGAGAGTTTGGTCAGCACGACGGCGTGGTGACGGTGATGATGAAGTTACCGACGCAGGGCATCGCCTAAGCACTATGACAATATGATCGAGGTGTAAAACTATGGAGGGGGCACCACACACGGCTAAAGATCAACTTGTGTGTCTTTGGGGTGCCCCCTGCCTCCGTATATAAAGGAGGGAGAGGGAGAGGCAGCCGGCCCTAGGGGGCGCGCCAAGGTGTGGGGTCCTACTAGGACTCCCTAGTCCTAGTAGGATTCCACCTCCCACACGGAGTAGGAAAGGGGGAAGGGAGAAGGAGAAGGAAAGGGGGGACGGCCCCCTTCTCCTAGTCCTAATAAGACTCCTGCCCAAGGGGGGCGCACTAGCCCCTTGTGGGCCGGTGTGCTTCCCTCTTATGGCCCATAAGGCCCATAACTTCTCCTGGGGGGTTCCGATAACCTCCCGGTACTCCGGAAAAATGCACGAACCACTCGGAACCATTCTGATGTCCAAATGCAACCTTACAATATATGAATCTTTACCTCTCGACTATTTCGAGACTCCTCGTCATGTCTGTGATATCATTTGGGACTCCTAAAAAGCTTCGGTCATCAAATCACATAACTCATAATACAAATCATCATCGAACATTAAGCGTGCGGACCCTACGGGTTCGAGAACTATGTAGACATGACTGAGACACATCTCCGGTCAATAACCAATAGCGGAACCTGGATGCCCATATTGGCTCCTACATATTCTACGAAGATCTTTATCGGTCAAACCGCATAACAACATACGTTGTTCCATTTGTCATCTGTATGTTACTTGCCCGAGATTCGATCGTCGGTATCACCATACCTAGTTCGGTCTCGTTACCGGCAAGTCTCTTTACTTGTTCCGTAATGCATCATCCCGCAACTAACTCATTAGTCACATTGCTTGAAAGGCTTATAGTGATGTGCATTACCGGGAGGGCCCAGAGATACCTCTTCGATACACGAAGTGACAAATCCTAATCTCGATCTATGCCAACCCAACAAACACCTTTGGAGACACCCGTAGAGCATCTTTATAATCACCAAGTTACGTTGTGACGTTTGATAGCACACAAGGTGTTCCTTCGATATTCAGGAGTTGCATAATCTCGTAGTCAGAAGAACATGTATAAGTCATGATGAAAGCAATAGCAATAAACTAAACGATCATAGTGCAAAGCTAACGGATGGGTCTTGTCCATCACATCATTCTCTAATGATATGATCACATTCATCAAATGACAACACATGTCTATGGTCAGGAAACTTAACCATCTTTGGTTAACGAGCTAGTCAAGTAGAGGCATACTAGGGACACCTCTCTTTTGTCTATGTATTCACACATGTACTAAGTTTACGGTTAATACAATTCTAGCATGAATAATAAACATTTATCATGATATAAGGAAATATAAATAACAACTTTAGTATTCCCTCTAGGGCATATTTCCTTCAGTCTCCCACTTGCACTAGAGTCAATAATCTAGTTCACTTCGTCATGTGATTTCATACCAATAGTTCACATCTTTATGTGATTAGTTCACATCTCTATGTGACTAATAACCAAAGGGTTTACTAGAGTCAATAATCTAGTTCACATCGCTATGTGATTAACACCCAAAGAGTGATCATGTTTTGCTTGTGAGAGAAGTTTAGTCAACGGGTCTGCCACATTCAGAGCCATATGTATTTTGCAAATTTTCTATGTCTACAATGCTCTGCATGGAGCTACTCTAGCTAATTGCTCCCAATTTAAATATGTATCCAGATTGAGACTCGGAGTCATCCAAATCGGTGTAAAAGCTTGCATCGACGTAACTCTTTATGATGAACTCTTTATTACCTCCATAACCGAGAAATATTTCCTTATTCCACTAAGGATAACTTTGACTGCTGTCAAGTGATCTACTCCTAGATCACTATTGTACCCTCTTGCCAAACTCATGGTGAGGTATACAATAGTTCTGGTACACAGCATAGCATACTTTATAGAACCTATGACTGAGGCATAGGTAATGACTTTTATTCTCTTTCTATTTTCTGTCGTGGTCGGGTTTTGAGTCTTACTCAACTTCACACCTTGCAAGACAGGATAGAAATACTTCTTTGACTGTTCCATTTCGAACTACTTCAAAATCTTGTCAAGGTATGTACTCATTGAAAATCTTATCAAGCGTCTTGATCTATCTCTATAGATCTTGATGCCCAATATGTAAGCAGCTTCACCGAGGTCTTTCTTTGAAAAACTCCTTTCAAACACTCCTTTATGCTTTCCAGAAAATTCTACATCATTTCTGATCAACAATATGTCATTCACATATACTTATCAGAAAGGTTGTAGTGCTCCCACTCACTTTCTTGTAAATACAGGCTTCTTCAAAAGTATGTATAAAACCATATGATCACACTATCAAAGCATATATTCCAACTCCGAGAGGCTTGCACCATTCCATAAATGGATCGTTGGAGCTTGCTCACTTTGTTAGCACCTTTTGGATCGACAAAACCTTCTGGTGCATCATATGCAACTCTTCTTTAAGAAATCCATTAAGGAATACAGTTTTTGACATACATTTGCCAGATTTCATCAAATGCGGCAACTGCTAACATGATTCAAACAGACTTTTAAGCATTGATATGAGTGAGGAAATCTCATCATAGTCAACAATTTGAACTTGTCGAAAAACTTTTATGACAATCCGAGCTTTGTAGATAGTAACACTACTATCAGCGTCCGTCTTCCTCTTGAAGATCCATTTATTCTCAATGGCTCGCCGATCATCGGGCAAGTCGATCAAAGTCCATACTTTCTTCTCATACATGGATCCCATCACAGATTTCATGGCCTCAAGCCATTTCGCAGAATCTGGGCTCATCATCGCTTCCTCGTAGTTCGTGGGTTCGTCATGGTCTAGTAACATGACTTCCAGAACAGGATTACCGTACCACTCTGGTGTGGACCATACTCTGGTTGACCTACAAGGTTCTATAGTAACTTGCTCTGAAGTTTCATGATCATCATCATTAGCTTCCTCACTAATTGGTGTAGGAATCACTGAAACTGATTTCTGTGATGAACTACTTTCCAATTTGGGAGAAGGTACAATTACCTCATCAAGTTCTACATTCCTCCCACTCACTTCTTTCGAGAGAAACTTCTTCTCTAGAAAGGATCCATTCTTAGCAACTAATATCTTGCCTTTGGATCTGTGATAGAAGGTGCACCCAATATTTTCCTTTGGGTATCCTATGAAGACGCATTTCTCCTATTTGGGTTCGAGCTTATCAGGTTGAAGCTTTTTCACATAAGATAACAGCCCCAAATTTTAAGAAACAATGGCTTAGTTTTCTTGCTAAACCACAGTTCATATGGTGTCGTCTCAACGGATTTAGATTGTGCCCTATTTAACGTGAATGCAGTTGTTTCTAATGCATAACCCCAAAACGATAGTGGTAAATCGGGAAGAGACATCATAGATCGCACCATGTCTAATAAAGTACGGTTACGACGTTCGCACACACCATTACTCTATGGTGTTCCAGGTGGTATGAGTTGTGAAACTATTCCACATTGTTTTTAAATGAAGGCCAAACTCGTAACTCAAATATTAGCCTCCGCTGTCAGATCATAGAAACTTTATTTTCTTGTTACGATGATTCTCAACTTCATTATGAAATTCTTTGAACTTTTCAAATGTTTCAGACTTGTGTTTCATTAAGTAGATATACCCATATCTGCTCAAATCATCTGTGAAGGTTAGAAAATAACGTTACCTGCCGCGAGCCTCAACACTCATTGGACCGCATACATCGGTATGTATTATTTCCAATAAGTCAGTGGCTCGCTCCATTGTTCCTGAGAACGAAGTCTTAGTCATCTTGCCCATGAGGCATGGTTCGCAACCATCAACTGATTTATAATCAAGTGATTCCAAAAGCCCAGCAGCCTAGAGTTTCTTCATGCGCTTTACACCAATATGACCTAGACGGCAGTGCCACAAATAAGTTGCACTATCATTATTAACCTTGCATCTTTTGGATTCAATATTATGAATATGTCTATCACTACAATCAAGATTCAATAAACTGTTCACCTTGGGTGTATGACCACAGAAGGTTTTATTCATGTAAACAGAATAACAATTATTCTTTGACTTAAATGAATAATTGTATTGCAATAAACATGATCCAATCATATTATGCTCAACGCAAACACCAAATAACATTTATTTTACGTTCAACACTAATCCCGAAGGTAAAGGGAGTGTGCGATGGTGATCTTATCAACCTTGGAATCACTTCCAACACACATCGTCACCTTTCCCTCAACTAGTCTCTATTCATTTTATAACTCCTGTTTCAAGTTACTAATCATAGCAACTAAACCAGTATCAAATACCCAGGGGCTACTATGAATACTAGTAAAGTACACATCAATAACATGTATATCATATATACTTTTGTTCACTTCGCCATCCTTCTTATCCGCCAAGTATTTGGGGCAGTTCCGCTTCCAGTGACCATTTCCTTTGTAGTAGAAGCACTCAGTTTCAGGCTTGGGTCTAGCTTTGGGCTTCTTCATGGGAGTGGGAACTTGCTTATCATTCTTCTTGAAGTTCCCTTTCTTTCCCTTGCCCTTTTACTTGAAACTAGTCGTCTTGTCAACCATCAACACCTGATGCTTTTCTTGATTTCTACCATCGCCGATTTCAGCATCGTGAAGAGCTCGGGGAATCATTTTCGTCATCCCTTGCATATTATAGTTCATTAGGAAGTTCCTGTAACTTGGTGATAGTGACTAGAGAATTCTATCAATCACTATCTTATCTAGAAGATTAACTCCCACTTGATTCAAGCGATTGTAGTACTAAGATATTGTGAGCACATGCTCACTGGTTGAGCTATTATCCTCCATCTTGTAGGCAAAAATACTTGTTAGTGGTCTCATACCTCTTGACTCGGGCATGCGTCTGAAATACCAATTTCAACTCTTGGAACATCTCATATGCTCCATGGCGTTTCAAAACATTTTTGAAGTCCCGGTTCTAAGCTATAAAGCATGGTGCACTAAACTATCAAGTACTCATCATACCAAGCTTGTCAAACGTTCATAACGTCTGCATTTGCTCCTGCAATAGTTTTGTCACCTAGCGGTGCATCAAGGACATAATTCTTCTGTGCAGCAATGAGGATAATCCTCAGATCACGGATCCAGTAAACATCATTGCTACTATCATCTTTCAACTTATTTTTCTCTAGGAACATATCAAAAATAAATGGGGAGCTATAACGTGAGCTATTGATCTACAACATAATTTGCAAATACTATCAGGACTAAGTTCATGATAAATTAAAGTTCAATTAATCATATTACTTAAGAACTCCCACTTATATAGACATCCCTCTGGTCATATAAATGATCATGTGATCCATATCAACTAAACCATGTCCGGTCATCACGTGAGATGGAGTAGTTTTTCAATGGTGAACATCACTATGTTGATCATATCTACTATATGATTCACATTCGACCTTTCGGTCTCAGTGTTCCGAGGTGTAAGTGCATCTAGTGCCACCCCTAGTTGGTTTTGGAGTATTGACGACAAACCTAGTTGAGGGACTAATGTGTTTGTGAGAATTGCAGGATAACACAGGTAGTAGTCCCTCAATGATTTGGTTTTCCTACCGGAGATGACCCCTAAAAATGTTTGAAGACATTGAAGACAAAGGTGGTATGTGAAGATATTCACATTGAAGACTATGACAAGAGAAGACATTGAGTGAAGACTATGGAGCGTGAAGACTTAGTTGTTTCATTGTTTCCTTTTCTTCTTTGTTCAGTCATAGGAACCACCGTACTGTTAAGTGGGGTCCATGTGAACCAATCAGAATGACTGAAGTGATGCTTAACCAAAATCCTATGTCTTCGAGCAAAGACAATGAGAGAAAATCTTATCCAGAGTTGGATAAGTCAGCTTTGCTTGTAGCCCAAGTAAAGTTGTCGTGTGTGTTTGAAATCTGACCGTTGGAACACGTGTCAGTTCCTTAGTGACCCAGGGTCATTTGGACAAATCAGGTCGGGTTGCCTAGTGGCTATAAATAGCCCACCCCCTACACCATAAATTGGTTGGCTGCTTAGAGTTAGTGCACGACTTTTGTCATTTGAGAGCAACCCACCTCGAAGCCTTTGAGAGGGAAATCCTTGCGAGAACAAAGCCCTAAACACCTAGAGCCAAAGAGTGTTAGGCATCACTGAAGTCTTCCTGTCTATGTGATCTTAAGACTTATTACACTTGAGGACTGTGAATCCTCCAGCCGGTTAGGCGTCGCGTTCTGAGCATCCAAGAGTCATTGTGGATCGTCGTTGAACGAAGTCTGTGAAGGTTTGGTAGTCTACCTTGAAGACTTACCAGAGTGATTGGGCGAGGACTGGGTGTCCTTAGCTCAAGGGGAATAAGGTGAAGACGCAGTCTTCTGAGTTAAATCTCAGCCTCCCTAACTAGACGTACAGTTGTCACAGCAAGTGGAACTGGTCCAACAATTCATTGTCTTCAACGAGCCACTGGTTCTATCCTTCCCATCTCTTTATTTGTAGTTAATCCTTGTGAAGTCATTGCCTGTTTGCATTATCCTTTTGTCTTCACTGTGTGACTGCTTGTTCTGATTGGCTTCATACTATCTTCCATCCTGATCCATACTGCCTAGCTGCTAGTAGTCTTGTGCTTTCACTTCATTGTATACTTGACTATGGCTTGCCTAGTGTAGTCTACCTTCCACTGCATAGTAATAGGTTTATTTCTATCGTTTGTCTTTGAAACTTCCATGTTTTGAAGACTTTCATAAAATCGCCTATTCACCCCCCCCCCCCTCTAGTCGATCACTAGCACTTTCAATTGGTATCAGAGCAAGGTACTCCCTTGTTCTGTGTGATTCGGTTTAACCACCTGGAGTTTTAGCTATGTCGACTGCAGGGATAATCAAAGTCTCCATTGCGTGCCCTGTCTTCGATGGAACTGAATATCCCTACTGGAAGAATAAGATGCGCATGCATCTTGAAGCCATTGATGTCGACCTCTGGTATGTCATCAAGAATGGCATTCCCAAGGCTGGTGAAGGTGTCATCGCTGCTGATGTCAAGAAGTTTGTTTAAATGGATTCCACTGCCAAGAATATCATCTGTGGTCATCTGACCAAAGGGCAATATGGTCGTGTGAGCGCTCTGGAAACATCTAAGCTAGTCTAGGACTGGCTCTCCAAGGTCAACGAAGGCGTCTCAACCCAAAGAGATCAAAGGATCAGTGTCCTCTGCAACCACTTCAACTGCTTCAAGAGAAACAACAATGAGAATGTTCAGCTCACGTTTGATCACCTTACTGACATCACAAATGAGCTTCAAGCTCTTGGCGCTACTGAGATCACCAAGCATGAAATCGTCAAGACACTCCTGAGATCATTTGACAGCTCATTTGACACCCTAGCCCTGATTATTCAAGAACGCCCTGACTTCAAGACACTTGATCCGTCTGACATACTTGAAAGGCTCAACACACATGAGTTTCAGCTTTCTGAGAAAAGAGATATCTACGGTCCCAACTATGGCCGAACTCGAGCCTTGAAGGCAAAAGCTATCTCCTCATCTGAAGAAGAATCTGACTGCAGTTCTGATGATCCTGAAGACATTGGAAAGGAGCTTGCTATGCTTGTGAAGAAGTTCCAAAAATTCACCAAGAAGAAAGGCTTCAGAAAGTCTTCACGATCAAGCTCTAGGAATGATGAAGCTTCCGCTCATGACTACAATAAGAGAACATGCCACAAGTGCAAGAAACCTGGTCACTACATCTCTGAGTGTCCGCGGTGGGACAATGAGAACAAGAAGAGCAAGGAATATGATTCTGACGACAAGAAGAAGATGATGAAATACTCAAAGTCTTCTTCCAACTCTTCCTCAAAGTCTTCATCACACAAGAAGAGCTCATCTGGCAAGGCTCATGCGTTTGTTGGCAAGGAAATGGATTCAGAGGAGGAGTCTGCTTCTGAGGAGGCGGAGGTGGAGTCTAAGGAGGAGTCCGATTCTGGTGTTGCAAGTCTGGCTACAGCCTATGTTGCCAAGCCCATCTTCAACACTAAAGACCATGACTTCATCATCGACGCTGATGCTGATGACAAGGACAACTCCGCTCCCACCTACTGCTTCATGGCACGCGGTGCCAAGGTAAACTCACGCACTACTCACTATCAAACATCCAGTGAAGATGACTCTGATTGTGGTTCCAAACCCAGCTACAAAACACTTGCTAAAATTGCAACTGAACAACAGAAAGCTATGGAACATATTCAAAAACTATTAGACAAAAACGATGACCTGTTAGACGCTGAAATGACTCGATCTCAGTCCTTAATTGAAGACATAAAAAATCTTCATGTTAAGTATGAGGAACTTGAAAGTCGTCATGAAACGCTCTCAACAACTCATGAAAAGCTTTTCTATGATTATCTTCAAATGAAGCAAGATCTTGAGAAATTGAGAGCGGCTCATGAAGATCTTCAAAAGGAAAACGAGTCACTTCGCGCCAAACAGGTCAGTTCTGCTCAGGAAGGATTTGAACCTTCATGTCTTAAATGCATTGAGTGTGACAACGCTACTTCTGTTGCTGAATGTTCTACTACTGCTACTGTTGCAATATCTTCAACTGTTGATGTGGTAACTAACCCCTCTGCTGAGGATGCCACTGCTATTGCTGATGAAAATGCTAGGTTGAAGACATTGCTTGAAACAGGGATGTACAAAAGTCTCAAAGGGCATCAGACACTATGTGATGTCCTCAAAAGGCAGATCCTGAACTGAAACCCTAGGAAAGAGGGTGTTGGGTTTGAAAGGAAAATGAATGTTGATGGCTCTTACTGGAAACCTGAGCAGTACCCCAAAACCACATGGGTTGCTGCAAAGGAACCTTCAGTGGATCCATCCACCCTATCTGGCTTCACTTGTTCTAATCCCATTGTCATTGATGAATCCTTTGATGCAAACTATAAACTATTCAAGAATCAGAATGGTGAAGTGTTTGCCAGGTATATTGGTACTAACTGCAGGAATGGGCCACCTATGAAGAAAGTCTGGGTGCCGAAAAAGTGTCTGGAGAATCTTCCTGTGAATGTCGTCATGACACCACAAGTGAAGAAGAAAAACCCCAGACCACAGGCTTCATATGGTCCAAAGGCTTCATACAGACAGAGGACTCACCTGAGTCGCACTAACGCAAATGTTTTGCAGGGAAACCATACTCAGGCCTATGAATATGAGCGTGTTTCATCAAACCGCCATGTTCATAAGACCCAGAACTACTCTGCCTATTCTTATGAGTACTATTGTCCACCTGCAAGACTATTTGCTAGGGCTCCAAAGCCAAAGTTCTCAGATGCTGCACTTAGACTCATTTCTTCGAAGCCACCCTTGAAGATGTGGGTGGCTAAGAAAGCTTAACTCTCTTCTGCAGGGAAAGGTCTCCAGCCGAAAATCAAATGCGTCTGAAGCTATTCCTGGGGACGTTAAATATCTTGTAGGGCGCAAGATCAAATCCCCAAATGGTCTTATTATGTATTTTATTCCTGAGTCGCTTGCTACTTGCCCTATCAGTCCTAACCTCGATCTAAGCTTTAATAATCCTCTTGCTCGTCGAATGTTTATGCTTCACAATTCTCTTCGTGAAGCCTATCCCCCTAACTACACTGTAGGGTATGACACCAGCTGCTTTAGAATGGATTATTGATAGTGGATGTACTAATCACATGACTGGCAAGCGAAGTCTTCTCATGGACTCAACCTTACGTCCATCTGACATAAGTCACATCACATTTGCTGATACTGGTAAAAGCAAGGTATTGGGTTTAGGTAGAGTTGCAATCTCAAAGGATCAGCACATGGATAAAGTGATGCTTGTTGAATCCCTTGGTTTCAACTTAATGTCCGTCTCAATGATTTGTGATTTGAACATGATTGTGATATTTGGAAAGTATCGTTGCCTAGTTCTAATGGAATCTAACAAGTCTCTAGTCTTTGAAGGGTATCGAAAAGATGATCTGTACATGGTAGATTTCTCAACAGGACCACAGCTTGCCGTATGTCTTCTTGCATAAGCTTATGAATGCTGGCTCTGGCATCGGAGGCTAGGGCATGCTGGCATGAGGAACTTGCACACTCTTGCAAAGAAGAAGCACATCATAGGCATCGAGGGCGTCAAGTTCAAGAAGGATCACTTATGCGATGCCTGCGAAGCTGGAAAGATGACGAGGGCCAAGCATCCCTCAAAGACAATCATGACAACGACTCAACCCTTCGAACTGATACACATGGACCTCTTTGGCCCTACTCACTACTCAACCCTTACTACTACTACTAGTCTCTATGGCTTCATCATTGTTGATGATTATTCAAGATATACATGGGTGCATATAATCCTCTACAAGACTGAAGTGCAGGATGTCTTCAGACGCTTCGCCAATCAAGCCATGAACAACTATGGCGTCAGGATCAAGCACATCCGAAGTGACAATGGCACTAAATTCAAGAACACCGGCCTCGACACTGATCTTGATACATTGGGTATCACTCATGAGTTCTCAGCTCCGTACACGCCGCAACGGAATGGCATCGTGGAACGCAAGAACAGAACACTCATTGAGATGGCTCGTACGATGCTCGATGAATACAAGACTCCAAGGAAGTTCTGGCCTAAAGCTATTGACACTTCATGCCATGTCATCAACCGTGTTTGTCTTCACAAGCTTCTGAAGAAAACATCCTATGAACTCCTCACTGGTAAGAAGCCAAACGTCAGTTACTTCAGAGTATTTGGTGCCACGTGCTGGATCAAGGATCCACATCACACTTCAAAATTTGCACCGAAAGCACATGAAGGTTTTATGCTTGGTTACGGAAAGGATTCGCACTCCTACAGAGTCTTCAACCTCTTTCACTATAAACTGGTTGAAACTGTGGATGTGCGGTTCGATGAGACTAACAACTCACAAAGAGAGCACCTGCCAAATGTGCTAGATGAAATTCCACCCAATTAATCCATCAAACTTATGGGAACTGGAGAAATCATACCGTCTAAAGTACAGCCTGAAGAGGAACTTATCATCTCTGCACCTGATCAACTGAAGACAATGATCAGCCTAAAGACAATCCTTCAAATGATGACAATGATCAGCAAGAGCAAAATCTTCGTCCAGTTCATCCTCGTGTTGCAAATGAAGTATAGATTGAGAAGATAATCGATAGCATCAATGCACCTGGTCCACTCACTCGATCAAGGGCAACACAACTAGCAAATTTCTATGGACACTTTGCATTCGTCTCAATATCAGAACCCAAGAAAGTTGATGACGCCTTCATGGAACCTGAATGGATTCAAGCTATGCAAGAAGAGCTTCAACAGTTTGAGCTGAATAATGTATGGGAACTGGTCAAGCGTCCTGATCCTCGTAAACACAATATCATAGGCACTAAATGGATATATCGCAACAAGCAAGATGAGCATGGTCAAGTTGTCAGAAACAAGGCTCGTCTCGTTGCCCAAGGATACACTCAAGTTGAAGGAATTGACTTAGATGAAACATTTGCTCCGGTGGCTAGGCTTGAAGCTATACGCATACTGCTAGCCTATGCAAATCATCATAACATCCTTTTGTATCAAATGGATGTGAAGAGTGCTTTCTCAATGGCAAGATTGAAGAAGAAGTGTATGTTGCACAACTGCCTGGCTTTGAAGATCCAAAACATCCTGACATGGTTTATAAGCTCCACAAGGCACTGTATGGCCTCAAACAAGCCCCTCGTGCTTGGTATGACACACTCAAAGACTTCCTGAAGAGCAAAGGCTTCAAACCTGGTTCCCTGGATCCCACTCTCTTCACGAAGACATATGATGGTGAACTGTTTGTGTGCCAAATATATGTGGATGACATTATCTATGGCTACACTAATCAGAAATACAGTGATGAGTTTGGATACATGATGCAAGAGCAATATCAGATGTCCATGATGGGTGAGCTGAAGTTCTTCCTTGGTCTTCAAATATGGCAGCAATGCAATGGCATTTTCATATCTCAAGAGAAATACCTCAAACATTGCCTGAAGAAGTTTGGAATGCAAGACTGTAAGGTTCATACGATGCCAATGCCTACCAAGAGTCGTCTGGATTCTGACGCCAATGGTAAAGAGTTCGAGCAAAAAGTATACCGCTCCATGATTGGTTCTTTGCTTTATTTATGTGCATCTAGGCCAGATATCATGCTTAGTGTTTGCATGTGTGCCCGATTCCAAGCAGCACCAAAGGAATCGCATCACTTAGCTGTGAAGCGAATTCTTCGATATTTGGCTTACACCCCAACACTAGGATTATGGTATCCAAAGGGCTCGGAGTTTGATCTAGTTGGATTCTCGGATGCTGATTATGCTGGTGACAAGGTGGATCACAAGTCTACATTAGGCACATGTCACTTTCTAGGACGATCACTTGTGTGTTGGTCTTCAAAGAAACAGAACTGTGTATCTCTCTCCACTGCTAAATCTGAATACATTGCTTCTGGATCTTGCTGCGCTCAGCTTCTATGGATGAAGCAAACACTCATAGACTATGGCATTCATCTGAAGCAAGTGCCACTCTATTGCGATAATGAAAGCGCCATCAAGATCGCCAACAACCTAGTTCAGCACTCGAATACAAAGCACATTCAGATCCATCATCACTTTCTCAGAGATCATGTCATGAAGGAAGATATTGATATCATTCACGTCAACACTTAAGAGCAACTGGCAGATATCTTCACAAAGCCCTTGGATGAGAAAAGGTTTTGCAAGTTGCGGTGTGAGCTAAATATCTTGGAATCCTCAAATGTCCTGTGATCATGCACACATACTAACACATGTTGATGACTTAGATGTGCAAACACACAAAGTAACGTATATCTTCAACTAATGAAGACTTACACTCTAAGTGTGAATACATTAACGCGGAATTTGACTTCAGAGCGTCATGATAATTGTGCGCCATGTCTGGGTCTAATACTTCCTATACGGTGGGTAACGCCACCACCAAACCTTTGTTTGGAATAATTTCTGTTGGTGTTACAGTTGCAAAGTCTTCGCATTTTGTTTGTCTTCAATGTTAACATGGCTTCCTGTTTATCTTCAATATATTGATTTGGTTTCTGTCCTCTACCGCATTCACTTATAGCTATGTCTTCTAGTTGAATCTTTTGAACTAAGTGAATGTGATCGGACCCTAACCTCTCTATGCTCCCATCTCAAATCTATCTATCCAAATCATATGCATTATATTGAAATTGTTGAATGTCTTCTTTGTGTCCTTGTCAGCAGAAGATACAGAGACAAACATTAATCTGTTTTCAATGCTCAATCCTTTTTACCTGAAACCCAGAGAAGCGGGAACGACTACTCGACAATCCAGGTGTATGTGGGAACATGGAACAACCTTCGGTGTGTTGCATGATCACCACGTGTCCTTCATATGTGAACCGCCATGGGAACCTACGTAATAATGATGTGCCATCCATGTCCCTATAAATACACGCCTCACCCCAGTCATTATCTCTTCTTCCACTTCTCTCTCTCGCACAAACCCTAGCGCCACCGCTAGCCCTCGACGACACCGGCGATGAAGCGCTTAGCTGCCGTGACCTCACCGACGCCGTCCTCACGCCGGCCGCGGACATCGTTCTCTCCGCCGTCGTCGTAGGTGTCCTCCGTCGCCAAGTTAGGGCACGGAAGATTGAACTGCTCAGCCTCATTTCCTACTCTGTCTAGTAGTTCCTCGAGTGGTAAAGAAAAACTCTTTTTACACTCTTTTTGATCTGATAGATTCATCCTTTTCAACCGCAAGTGGTTTCTGTTGCTATAAAGTTGGATCTATCATGTTCTGCATCTCATAGCATGTCCTAGTATGTTCACTTATGCTTCATAAAGTAGTTAGATTCCTCACTTGTACTTATTCGTGGATTCGTACAAATCTGGAACCAACTCTCCACATATGAGTGAATGTCTTCGCACTATGAGGTCAATGTCTTCTAAACTGATTTATCTTCATAATCTTCTAAGAATGCATATGACCTCTTCCCCTTCCCTCGCATCTCTAATGTTGTCACAGGTACATGTCTGTGGGAGGATCCCTTAGTTCTCATAGTCTGCATTCATTTGCAGAGTTCTTACAGCATCACATAAATTCTCCTGAAGCCAGTTCCTGTCTGACCAGTAGATGGAAGACTTTGACAGTGTTCAAGCCTTTCAGTCTGAACTTCATGACAACAGAAAAATCAGTCAGGAAGGGCGGCAGACAGCACCGTGGAAACACTGCTAAGGACCTGCCACCTGATCTCTATGAGTTATACAAGTCAAATCCAGAAGAGACCTACGGAGAACGCAAGAACCGAATCCAGTGGATTCGAAGACATTGGGCAGAGGAATGGTTCAAGTACAGATTCGTCATCGACGAATATGCTGAGAAGAGTGCCATCAAGGGCCCCTGGGGAGATATTATATACAAAGGTCTTCAGCCCAAGTCGAAGTCCAAAGCTATTGCTCAAGGCTTCTACCTCTGCATGATTCGTGGACCTCAGCCTTCTAATGCTGACCCATCCTCTCTGTTATGGTGTCGAGAAGATAATCTCTTCAAGCGCAACTATCAGTTTGCAAAGAACTCGGCCAAGGAAAACAAGAAGTCTTTGGGATTAGACTTCAACCCGGGCCCCTCTGCGCCACGTGCTGACGGCACACGCGAAGCTGAACCCAATCTGGTTGGGCCCTTCTACAACTTAGAAGGTCTCATCACTCATATAATGGTTCAAGGGGCAGACGTGGATCAACCTGCAGATGACACTGAGTCTGACGAAGCACCTGCACCACCGAAGCCTGTGAAGCAAAAGAAACCAAAGGCGTCAAAGCCCCCCTCTGCACCAAAGGTCTCACGGGCGAAGCCTCTAGCCACTGCACCTCCTGAAGCCGGTGTGCAGTCTAAAGATCTCTCTCGCATCTCCAAGTCTGCCAAGTCGAAAAAGCCCATGCAACCAACTGGTTAAGCACTAACTCCTGCTGCTATTTTGAGAAACGGGAATGACACCATTGAGCTGTCTAGCGACGACGATCTTGGCGATGACGCTCTTGAGCAATTGATAAAGAGCAAGCAAGAGGCGGAAATCTTCAATGATCTTCCCCTCTTTGATGTGGAGATTCTGTACAAGTTTATTGATGAGTGGTTTGACAACCCAGACCTCAGTTTTGATGATCTTCAGCTCCCAATTGGCCTCAGCGTCTCCTTCCACAGAGCCATTGCTCCTGAGCTGGCTCTTGCCCAGAAGATTGTTGAGCTGAAGCACAAGATTGACTATGAAAAGGCTCAGTTCAAGAAGCACATAGCCAAGCTAAACGTTGAAGACATTCAAAAGTTGAAGGTCATGATGCATGAGCTCAAGGAGGCATTCCACAAGAAACGAGAAGAAGCAAAAGGTTCTCGTGAGCGCATGAAGAATCTTGCTGTCAAATGTGTTCAAGGCTACAATGAAGCTGAAAAGCGTAAGGCTTTGGGGCGACCAGGCATCGACCCAGAATGGCTGCCAAGAAGAAGAAGAAGCCAGCTGTGGCCGAACCAGAAGCATCAAGGCAGGAAGAACCTCGCATTGTCTTCCCAGCCAGTATGACAGGCTCGAAGCCTAAGGTCCCCACAATGGCTTCGGAGTTCAAGAAAACTAGAGCAGCTGAAGCCGAAGCTAGAAAGCGCAAGACCAAAGCCACCACTGATGATGCTCCACCAACCAAGAAAAGGAAAACAAAGAAGAGAGACCGGGCTGCTTCCACAGAGCCCCTTGTTGAAGATGATGAAGTCCTTCCTTCGATCGAGCACAATTTGGTATCATCGCCTGTTCTCACGAACAGCGAACTCATCAGCATCGATCGTCCATTGACGCCAATTGCTCAGGATGACGCATGGGCTGATCACCCACAAGAATCCCCTCGTGATGAAGAAACTCCAGTTACTCCCCCAACCCAGGTCACCACTCCGGTGATTGACAATAAAGACTTTGAGGCCCAACCAACTCCATCTCCACAGGCGTCGCTAGCGTTTTGCAGGCTTCACAAAGGACCAAGGCCACAGGTCACATTGTCAAGTGTTCCAGAAGGAGAAGAGCGCCAATCTGTTTCATGCGACGTCTTTCCTGAAGCCTCTCCTACTGCGATCATCCCTGAATCTGGAGCCAAAACGGCTGAAGATATTCCGGCTGCATCAGCCGATGACCAAGAAGAACCAAGAGAAGAAGAATGTGTTGCTACACCCCCGTCCAACCCTAAAGTTGTTCTCGAGGAGAATGTGTCTGACCCTCCAGCTCCTGAAGTGGAGGTTACCAATACTGAGGCGACCACCAACATCAACAATCAAGCCAATGACGTTGTCATGGCTGAAGCTAATATGGCGCCTAAAGCTAATGTGGTGCCAGATGTCGCTGCAGCTGATGCAAATCTGCAGCTTGAAGCCAATGCCTCTGCTCCTGTACCACCTCCCAGGCCACACACCATTGAGCAAGCATATGATCGTGGTCAGCTTGTTACAGTCCGTTGGCCAATTCTGGTTCCTCTGCCTGCTCCCGGACCTCAGTTTGCCTATCATGTGGAGCACATGCCTCAGGTCCAGAAGCCAAAGCCAAGGCTACCATGGTTCCCAGGTACTGCAATGTCACTAGGATCGTTTAATCTGAATGGATTCAAGGCACACAACACATTCTTTGACAGTGACAAGAATCCCTACACAAGGCCAAGAATCTCCTCAGATCGATTCTGGAGTTATCAGCAGTGAAGCTATTATTCCTGCATCTTGTACAATCAGGGGCGCATCTTCCCACATATGCGTCTTGATTGTGAAGCCATTGCTGGACTACCATGCCTTGAAGAATCCCTTGACTGCTTCCGTGATGCGGGTCTGCTCAACTTTGTGACTGCCAAGGAACACTGGAATGAAGAACTTCTACTGCAATTCTATGCTACCCTCCACATTCGTGGGTACAACAGGGATCCGAAGACTTGGATCCTTGAGTGGATGACGGCCGATGTCCATCATGAAGCTAAAGCCCAAGACATCATTGAGCTTACAGCACCTGGCGAATATTATGAAACAGGTTGTCAACAACACCAGAATGCTTTGGAGAGCATATTCCAGAAGCCTGAGCCTAACATGAGCCAAATGCTGAGCATGATGAAGCCTCTGCCATGCGATGCTGAATACCCAACGGAATTCTTTGTCGAAGACCTAGAGTATCTGCCCCGTACCATTTACCATATCATCAGGAAAACTCTATGGCCTGTCAAAGGACATTCATCTGCAGCGAAGCTTGAAGGAGCAATGAAGACTTTGGTTTTCTATATCTTCAATGGCATTAGCTTCAATGCTCAAGACTTCTTCATCAGGCAGTTGGCTGCATCTGGCTCCAACATCTTTGGTATGAAGTTCTATGCTCCATGGGTAATGCGTCTTATCAAGCTTCACTCTGCCTTCAACTATCAGCCGTCTGCACGCAATCATCTAGTATTCTTGCCGGAGGTTGATCTGTCTATTGAAGCCATTTACCCAGAGCCTGCAAAGGATCCAATTTATCTTCACAATGTTGATCGTCAAAGCTTCACTCAGCCCATTGAAGGAGTTCAGGCCGTCTCTCGTGTTTATCCCTTGGCTGGCAACACACGTGCCCCTCGCACCCAAACTGAAGCCACTGCAAGCACCATTGCCCAAAGTCCTCGGAAGCGATCTCGTGTTCTCAATGACCGAGAGCTTCTCGTCACTCTACATCAGAAACAGAATAAGCATCATGACTGGCTAAAGCGTCAGATGCAAAGCCTCTTGGTGGACATCAATCGCATTCGCAATCTTGCCACCAAGAATGCCTTTGTCACACATGAAACCTGTCAGAGGTCTTGGAAGAGTTTGACATTGCTCACTGCTGAAGCAGATCTTCAAGACGATGGCTTCACAAAAAGATTCAAGTTTGACTCCACTCCTCCAAGGAATGCTCACTTGCATCGGACTCCCTCACTTGAAGACTCTGACTATTCTTCCTCAGCTGCAACGGTGAATGGGAGAGTCATAGATGATCAAGATGATGCTACCTCACCACCTCCAACTTTAGCGCGTATCGACACTGCACCAAGTTCTTCTGCACCACCGGACCTCAACAACGACCCTGCTGCTTCGCCTACTCCTCATGGGAATGAGTAGAAGCTCTATGTCTTCAAACCTTTTTGGTCATTACTGACAAAAGGGGGAGAAGCATATGAGTTGATAGTCTTCAAGAGGGTCCATATGGGTGGTTGCTTTACTTTTGCTATACTTTTGCCAAGTGCTTACAACTCTCGCTTTTGAAACATTTGGTTCATTTTTGAGTTGTAACACTTAAACTTGACGGTCGTCTGCTACCTTTTCGACACTATGTGATGCGATGATAAATTCCGCATGTGCGATGATAAATTCCGCACGAAGTCATTTTCCAGACGTCCATTTTTCATTATGCATGTCATTATCTTCGTTATATCCTTTCATGCATGATGAATTGTCTCCATAAGTAGAAGAGGAGCTCCGCAAGTACAACCTGCCATATGCATTTGCATTCAAAAGCAAAAATATTTATATGCACATCTTCAGGGGGAGCCCTTCTGCTACTTACGAAGACAATACCTAAATCATTTACAATTTCACATACTTTTATCCCCGTTGAAAACTTCAACCAGTTTGTCATCAATCACCAAAAAGGGGGAGATTGTAAGTGCATCTAGTGCCACCCCTAGTTGGTTTTGGAGTATTGACGACAAACCTAGTTGAGGGACTAATGTGTTTGTGAGAATTGCAGGATAACACAGGTAGTAGTCCCTCAATGATTTGGTTTTCCTACCGGAGATGACCCCTAAAAATGTTTGAAGACATTGAAGACAAAGGTGGTATGTGAAGATATTCACATTGAAGACTATGACAAGAGAAGACATTGAGTGAAGACTATGGAGCGTGAAGACTTAGTTGTTTCGTTGTTTCCTTTTCTTATTTGTTGAGTCATAGGAACCACCGTACTGTTAAGTGGGGTCCAAGTGAACCAGTCAGAATGACTGAAGTGATGCTTAACCAAAATCCTATGTCTTCGAGCGAAGACAATGAGAGCAAATCTTATCCAGAGTTGGATAAGTCAGCTTTGCTTGTAGCCCAAGTAAAGTTGTCGTGTGTGTTTGAAATCTGACCATTGGAACACGTGTCAGTTCCTTAGTGACCCAGGGTCATTTCGAACAAATCAGGTCGGGTTACCTAGTGTCTATAAATAGCCCACCCCCTACACCATAAATTGCTTGGCTGCTCAGAGTTAGTGCACGACTTTTGTCGTTTGAGAGCAACCCACCTCGAAGCCTTTGAGGGAGAAATCCTTGCGAGGATAAAGCCCTAAACACCCAGAGCCAAAGAGTGTTAGGCATCACTGAAGTCTTCCTGTCTGTGTGATTTGAAGACTTATTACACTTGAGGACTGTGAATCCTCCAGCCGGTTAGGCGTCGCGTTCTGAGCATCCAGGAGTCATTGTGGATCGCCGGTGAACGAAGCATGTGAAGGTTTGGAAGTCTACCTTGAAGACTTACCAGAGTGATTGGGCGAGGACTGGGTGTCCTTAGCTCAAGGGGAATAAGGTGAAGACGCGGTCTTCTGAGTTAAATCTCAGCCTCCCTAACCAGGCGTACAGTTGTCACAACAAGTGGAACTAGTCCAACAAATCATTGTCTTCAACGAGCCACTGGTTCTATCCTTCCCATCTCTTTATTTGCATTTAATCCTTGTGAAGTCATTGCCCGTTTGCATTATCCTTTTGTCTTCACTGTGTGACTGCTTGTTCTGATTGGCTCCATACTATCTTCCATCCTGATCCATGCTGCCTAGCTGCTAGTAGTCGTGTGCTTTCACTTCATTGTATACTTGACTATGGCTTGCCTAGTGTAGTCTACCTCCCACTGCATGGTAATATGTTTATTTCTATCGTTTGTCTTCGAAACTTCCATGTTTTGAAGACTTTCATAAAAATTGCCTATTCACCCCCCCCCCCCCTCTAGTCGATCACTAGCACTTTCAGAGGCCATATCCACATATGCTAGGCTCGTCAAGTTTAACCCGAGTATTCCGTGTGTGCAAAACTGGCTTGCACCCATTGTATGTGAATGTAGAGCTTATCACACCCGATCATCACGTGGTGTCTTAGCAGGACGAACTGTCGCAACGGTGCATACTCAGGGAGAACACTTATACCTTGAAATTTAGTGAGGGATCATCTTATAATGCTACCGCCATACTAAGAAAAATAAGATGCATAAAAGATAAACATCACATGCAATCAAAAATATGTGACATGATATGGCCATTATCATCTTGTGCCTTTGATCTCCATCTCCAAAGTATCGTCATGATCTCCATTGTCACCGGCATGACACTATGGTCTCCATCATCTTGATCTCTATCAATGTGTCATCACATGGTCGTCTCGCCAACTATTGCTTTTGCAACTATCGCTATCGCATAGCGATAAAGTAAAGGAATTATACATCGCTTGCATCTTATGCAATAAAGAGACAACCATAAGGCTCCTGCCAGTTGCCGATAACTTTAACAAAACATGATCATCTCATACAACAATTTATATCTCATCACGTCTTGACCATATCACATCACAACATGCCCTGCAAAAACAAGTTAGACGTCATCTACTTTGTTGTTGCAAGTTTTACGTGGCTGCTACGGGCTTCTAGCAAGACCCGTTCTTACCTACGCATCAAAACCACAACGATTTTTCGTCAAGTGTGTTGTTTAACCTTCAACAAGGACCAGGCATAGTCAAACTCAATTCAACTAAAGTTGGAGAAACAGACACCCGCCAGCCACCTGTGTGCAAAGCACATTGGTAGAACCAGTCTCATGAATATGGTCATGTAATGTCGGTCTGGGCCGCTTCATCGAACAATACCGCCGAATCAAAGTAAGACGTTGCTGGTAAGCAGTATGACTATTATCGCCCACAACTCTTTGTGTTCTACTCACGCATATAACATCTACGCATAGACCTGGCTCGGATGCCACTGTTGGGGAACGCAGTATTTCAAAAAAAATACCTATGATCACGCAAGATCTATCTAGGAGATGCATAGCAACGAGAGGGGAGAGTGTGTCTACGTACCCTCGTATACCGAAAGCGGAAGCGTTTAGTAACGCGGTTGATGTAGTCGAACATCGTCGTGATCCAACCGATCAAGTACCGAATGCACGGAACCTTCGCGATCTGCACACGTTCAGCTCGGTGACGCCCCTCAAATTCTTGGTCCAGTTGAGGCCGAGGGAGAGTTTCGTCAACATGACGGCATGGTGATGGTGATGATGAAGTTATCGACCCAGGGCTTCGCCTAAGCATTATGACAATATGACCGAGGTGTAAAACTATGGAGGGGGCACCGCACACGGCTAAAGATCAACTTGTGTGTCTTTGGGGTGCCCCCTGCCTCCGTATATAAAGGAGGGAGAGGGAGAGGCAGCCGGCCATAGGGGGGCACGCCAAGGTGTGGAGTCCTACTAGGAATCCCTAGTCCTAGTAGGATTCCACCTCCCACACGGAGTAGGAAAGGGGGAAGGGAGAAGGAGAAGGAAAGGGGGGCGGCCCCCCTTCTCCTAGTCCTAATCAGCCTCCTGCCCAAGGGTGGCGCACTAGCCCCTTGTGGGCTGGTGTGCTTCCCTCTGATGACCCATAAGGCCCATAACTTCTCCTGGGGGGTTCAGGTAACCTCCCAGTGCTCCGGAAAAATGCCTGAACCACTCGGAACCATTCCGATGTCCAAATGCAACCTTTCAATATATGAATCTTTACCTCTCGACCATTTCGATACTGCTCTTCATGTCCGTGATCTCATCCGGGACTCCGAACAAGCTTCGATCATCAAATCACATAACTCATAATACAAATCGTCATCGAACGTTAAGCGTGTGGACCCTACGGGTTCGAGCACTATGTAGACATGACCGAGACACATCTCCGATCAATAACCAATAGAGGAACCTGGATGCTCATATTGGCTCCTACATATTCTACGAATATTTTTATCGGTCAAACCGCATAACAACATACGCTGTTCCCTTTGTCATCGGTATGTTACTTGCCCGAGATTCAATCGTCGGTATCACCATACCTAGTTCAATCTCGTTACTGGCAAGTCTCTTTACTCGTTCCGTAATGCATCATTCCGCAACTAACTCATTAGTCACATTGCTTGCAAGGCTTATAGTGATGAGCATTACCGAGAGGGCCCAGAGATACCACTCCGATACACTGAGTGACAAATCCTAATCCCGATCTATGCCAACCCAACAAACACCTTTGGAGACACCTATAGAGCATCTTTATAATCACCCAGTTACGTTGTGACATTTTATAGCATACAAGGTGTTCCTCCGGTATTCGGGAGTTGCATAATCTCATAGTCAGAGGAACATGTATAAGTCATGATGAAAGCAATAGCAATAAACTAAACGATCATAGTGCTAAGCTAACAGATGGGTCTTGTCCATCACATCATTCTCAAATTATATGATCCTGTTCATCAAATGACAACACATGTCTATGGTCAGGAAACTTAACCATCTTTGATTAACGAGCTAGTCAAGTAGAGGCATACTAGGGACACTCTGTTTTGTCTATGTATTCACACATGTACTAAGTTTCTGGTTAATACAATTCTAGCATGAATAATAAACATTTATCATGATATAAGGAAATATAAATAACAACTTTATTATTGCCTCTAGGGCATATTTCCTTCAGGCTCAATTATCCATAGTGCATGAAAATGCACGGAAGTCGATGAAGGACGTCTTCAGAGCTTTATGGCCCAAGGTGGAGCAAGTGCCGGTAGACATGCAGGTCCTTGCCGAGCACCTAAAAAGAGCTCGACACCGGATCCAGTCTTGGAACGTGTCTGCCTGTCAAGAAGGAGCACGGGAGGCCTGGACCATAGTGAAGACCCAGTACACAAGGATTGACACGATGACCTTGGCCGTGGTGGGGCCCATGGGGTCGGATGGAAAGGAGATACCCACTAGGCTTGCATATGAAAGTGTCATGCCAGCTGCATGGTTCTCAAAGAAAGATTGTGCTCTAGATACCTTGATAGATGGTCTAGACCAGGTGTAATTACGTATTATTTTGCTTATGACTCTATGTACTAAAGTACTTCTAATGTCGGCATTCTATCTGCACTTCTGAAGTCAGCCAGCCATCGGCTTCTACCTCCTCAGCCAGTGGCTGAGAAGTGTCCCCTACTGCTAGTCGAGGCAATCAGACTAGATGCTTCAAGGACCAGGCAATCCGGCTATATGGTTTGAACGACAAGAGGGAGGCGGAGAGTTATGTTATATTACTTTTTAACGTAAGAAACATCCTCTGAGAAAAATAGTTCTTCCAACAGTTCCTTTCCTCGAGTAGTTGTGTCAAACACATGTGTTTGAAGATGGGTGACATCGGGGGTAAAGCCCTTGGCCGGGGTTTTGACAGACCCCATCCACGTTAGTCCGATGTCATGGCCGACCGGTTTGTACAGTTAAGAGTGCTAGCTTTTGGCTTTGTCTGTCTAAGGTAATACACCATAACTCGGGAGTATCAATCACAGCGGTGATCCCTTTACCCCTTAGTTGAATGATTGGGAACATAAGGGGCAAACACAGGAGACGGGCAACCTAGCTTGGCCAAATCTTAAGTCGAATCGATGCATATTGTGTCTTGACAGACAATGGATGTAAGGGGTGGAACGACGCATATTTTGAAAAGAACATGCCATAATAATATTCGTTCTCATGGTCACACAAAAGATGTCCCCGAGGTGTGTAAAACAACGGAAGAAAAAAATGTGAAGTGGTGTATGTAAAAATATGAGAAGTGCTCGGGGTTTCAACCGTAGAAGCAGTGGAGTAGAGTCGTGCTCCAGGGGTTGGGTTCTAAATGTTTGTCCTATGGATCACGAATGCGATAAGCATCGCCGATTAGCACCTAGTCTATGATAAATGGTCTACCCCACCGAGGGGAGAGTTTTTTTCTTCTTCTTAGGATGAAGCCTCATGACCAGGTCCCCGATGTTGAAGGCTTTTGCACGGATCTCCCTGAAGGAAATATGCCCTAGAGGCAATAATAAATTTGTTATTTATATTTCCTTATATCATGATAAATGTTTATTATTCATGCCAGAATTGTATTAACCGAAAACTTAGTACATGTGTGAATACATAGACAAACAGAGTGTCACTAGTTTGCCTCTACTTGACTAGCTCGTTGAATCAATGATGGTTATGTTTCCTAACCATAGACATGAGTTGTCATTTGACTAACGGGATCACATCATTAGAGAATGATGTGATTGACTTGACCCATCCGTTAGCTCACCACAATGATCGTTTAGTTTGTTGCTATTGCTTTCTTCATGACTTATACATGTTCCTATGACTATGAGATTATGCAACTCCCGAGTACCGGAGGAACACTTTGTGTGCTACCAAACGTCACAACGTAACTGGGTGATTATAAAGGTGCTCTACAGGTGTCTGCGATGGTACTTGTTGAGTTGGCATAGATCGAGATTAGGATTTGTCACTCCAATTGTCGGAGAGGTATCTCTGGGCCCTCTCGGTAATGCACATCACTATAAGACTTGCAAGCAATGCAACTAATGAGTTAGTTGCGGGATGATGCATTACGGAACAAGTAAAGAGACTTGCCGGTAACGAGATTGAACTAGGTATGAGGATACCGATGATCGAATCTCGGGAAAGTAACATACCGATGACAAAGGGAACAACGTATGTTGTTATGCGGTTTGACCGATAAAGATCTTCGTAGAATATGTAGGAACCAATATGAGCATCCAGGTTCCGCTATTGGTTATTGACACATAGTGCTCGAACCCGTAGGGTCCGTACGCTTAAAGTTCGGTGAGGATCGGTATTATGAGTTTATGTGTTTTGATGTATCTAAGGTAGTTCGGAGTCCCGGATGTGATCACGGACATGACGAGGAGTCTCAAAATGGTCGAGACATAAAGATTGATACATTGGACGACTATATTCGGACACCGGAAGTGTTCCGGATGGTTTCGGAGAAAACCGGAGGTCCGGAGGGGTTACCGGAACCCCCCGGGGAAGTATTGGGCCTTAGTGTGCCTGAGGAGAGAGAGAGAGGGCAGCAGCCCAGGAGGTGCCGCGCCCCTCCCATGAGGAGTCCGGATTGGACTAGGGTTGTAACGCCCCGTGACCGATGTGCCAGGTGTCGTCCAGTTATTCGTTGTTGTTGCCTTGTCATTGCTTGCGTGTCATGCATTGCATATCATGTCATCATGTGCATTTCATTTGCATACATGTTCGTCTCATGCATCCGAGCATTTTCCCCGTTGTCCGTTTTGCAATCCCACGCTTCGTTCTCCTCCGGTGGTCATTTCTACCTCTCTTTCGTGTGTGGGGATTAAACATTTCCGGATTGTACCGAGACTTGCCAAGCGGCCTTGGTTTACTACCGGTAGACCGCCTGTCAAGTTTCGTACCATTTGGACTTCGTTTGATGCTCCAACGGTTAACCGAGGGACCGAAAAGGCCTCATGTGTGTTGCAGCCCAACACCCCTCCAAAGTGGCCCAAAACCCACCTAAACCTCCTCCATCATCTCGGTCGTTCGATCACGATCGCGTGGCCGAAAACCGCACCTCATTTGGACTCTCCTAGCTCCCTCTACCTATAAATATGTGCCCCTCCCCGAAATTTCGGATCATTTCGCGGATGACCCCTAGCCATCTCCCTCCTCGCGCCGCCGGACACGTCCGTCCGTGCCGGACGCGTCCACCGGCCACCTCACTCCGGCGAATCAGCGCCCGCCACGTCAGCTCCACCGCCACCTCGCCCAACCACGGCGCGCCACCTCACCCGCGCCCGCGCCCTCTCTTTCCTCCTCGCCGCCGCGGCCCGCCGGGGCCCGGATCGGGCCCTCCCGGCCCGAAACGCCGCCGCCGCTGCTCGATGGGGGCCCGACCCCTCGCTCCCGCTCTCCTCTGGGCCTAGCGCCGTCGCCGCCTCGCCCGATGTGCGCCGCCGCCCGCT
>NC_041392.1:202051435-202053827 GCF_002162155.2 Triticum dicoccoides
GCTGCCGCCGGCCGGGTCGCCGCCGTCGCCGGTCTCGCGTGCCGCGCCTCCTGCCTCGCCGCCTCCGGCGATCGGAGCTCGCCGGAGCCCTACCTCACATCACCGGAGTTCGCCGGAGCTCGTCCCGCGCCGGATCCGTGGAAGATGGATCAGATCCACCACTTCCCCGAACCAAACGTCCCGTCTTAGATCTGCACCGCTCCGTCCCGGATCCCTCCGTCCCGCGTTGACTTTCGCGGAGGTAAAAATTCCACTAAGTCCCCGAAATTCCCAGATCCATATGCCCTTGTTCATCGCATCGTAACTTTGCATCCGTAGCTCCGATTCATGCATATAGCATATCAAAATGTTCGTATCAGAGAGTACATCATTTCATCTCATTGCATCATTTTCATTTGAGTTCATCTTGATGCCTGAAATGTTGTTAGAAGAGTGCTACTTGAGATAATTGTCAGATCTGCTGCTCCATTTAGATATTTGTCATTTTTGCCATGATTATTGTGTGCATGATATGCCCATGAGCTCTACATATGTTTTGTTAAGGGTTTTGCCATCTTTCCAAAGGTGCAACCCATGTATTTTTGTGATGTGTGTGGTGACTAGCACAAGCTTGCCAAGTGAGGCACTTGGTAATGCTGATTTCAGGGACTTAGCATTTCCACTAAGTCCTTGATCTGTTTATTTCATGATGCCATATGTTCATGTTGTTTCCTAGTGATCCGTGCCTCTTTTGAGGATGATCAGTAAGGATGTTTTGTTAATCTTGTAGTGCTCTATCCATCCATGTCTTTATTTGCAATTATGGAGCACCCTAGCTTGAGTCAATCGGGCTCTACTTTTGCTACTTCATGAATCTGGGCAGATTGTCTACTTGTTAGCGATTTTGCCGAAGATGTTGTAGTTGATCCGTGCATGCTATGTTATTGTTCTTGCCATGTCTAGCTTGCATTTTGTGTATTATTGATGGATGTATGCTTAGATTGTCATGACATGCTCTGTAGTGAGTGCATCGAGCTCGTAAACATTCCTACTTGATATCTGTTTCAGCATGCTCCAGTTTTCACTAAGTCTGTGATCTGGTTATGTTTTTGCCATGTTCACATGCTTGCAATTGTATTTTCTGATCCCTTTTGGCTCAAGGTCACTAAGGGACTTTTGTTAAGCTCTTTGAGTAGCTCCATGCCATGCTTTACTTTGCCATGTTCGGGCCCTGTAACATATAGTTTTCATGCTCCAAAGAGTGCTATCTGATCTGAAATTCCATACAAGTGTTAATTTCACCGTCTGAAATCTGTTTGCCATATGCATTTTTGCCATGCTTGTTTGAACCTGTTAATGGATGAATTGGCCGTAGCTCAGTGCTAGACTTTTGTTAAGCTTCATGAATGGATCCCTGCCATGTATTTTGTTGCCATGTTTGAGTGCTGTAGCATGTTCATCTTGTTGCATTTAGTTGGCTACTTGCTGTAAATCGCAGACCGGTGTCATATTTGAATTGCTTGCCATTTCCAAACCGTAACTCCGATTCCGGCGTTCTTTATATCGTTTTCAAGCGATTTCACCTCATCTTTCCAGTGGCACACTTGGATTTCCAAGTTGAGGCCAGGTTCATTCATTCCTTGTCGAATCATGCATATGCATCGCATACCGCATCCCGCATATCATCCCATGTTCATGTGTTGGTTGTTTACTATGTTGTGTGCTTCTTTCCGGTGTTTGCTTCTTCGGGTTGGTTCCGATAACGTGCGTTTGTGAGGACCCGTTCGTCTACGTCCATTTGTCTTCTTCATGGACTCGTTCTTCTTCCTTGCGGGATTTCAGGCAAGATGACCATACCCTCGAAATCACTTCTATCTTTGCTTGCTAGTTGCTCGCTCTTTTGCTATGCCTATGCTTCGATACCTACCACTTGCTTATCATGCCTCCCATATTGTTGAACCAAGCCCCTAACCCACCTTGTCCTAGCAAACCGTTGCTTGGCTATGTTACCGCTTTGCTCAGCCCCTCTTACAGCGTTGTTAGTTGCAGGTGAAGATTGAAGTTTGTTCCTTGTTGGAACATGGAGATGTTGTTCCTTATTGGAACATGTTTACTTGTTGGGATATCACTATATATCTTATTTAATTAATGCATCTATATACTTGGTAAAGGGTGGAAGGCTCGGCCTTATGCCTGGTGTTTTGTTCCACTCTTGCCGCCCTAGTTTCCGTCATATCGATGTTATGTTCCCGGATTTTGCGTTCCTCACGCGGTTGGGTTATAATGGGAACCCCTTGACAGTTTGCTTTGAATAAAACTCCTCCAGCAAGGCCCAACCTTGGTTTTACCATTCGCCACCTAGCCTTTTTCCCTTGGGAGTCGCGCATCCCGAGGGTCATCTTATTTTAACCCC
>NC_041392.1:202054234-202108285 GCF_002162155.2 Triticum dicoccoides
TAAGTGTTGGTCCGAACTGAGTAGACTGCGGGGCCACCTTGGGGAAACTTGAGGGCTGGTTTTACTCGTAGGATGTCTCATCTGGTGTTGCCCTGAGAACAAGATATGTGCAGCTCCCATCAGGATGTCGGCACATCGGGCGGCTTTGCTGGACTTGTTTTTACCATTGTCGAGGATGTCTTGAAGAACCGGGATACCGAGCCTGATCGGAATGTCTCGGGAGGAGGTCTATTCCTTCGTTGACCGTGAGAGCTTGTCATGGGCTAAGTTGGGACACCCCTGCAGGGATTTGAACTTTCGAAAGTCGTGCCCGCGGTTATGGGCAGATGGGAATTTGTTAACGTCCGGTTGTAGATAACCTGAACCTTAACTTAATTAAAATATATCAACAGCGTGTGTAACCGTGATGGTCTCTTTCCGGCGGAGTCCGGGAAGTGAACACGGTTGTTGGAGTTATGCTTGACGTAGGTTGTTTTAGGATCACTTCTTGATCATATTTTCACGACCGTGCTTTGCCTTCTCTTCTCGCTCTTATTTGCGTGTGTTAGCCACCATATATGCTAGTCGCTTGCTGCTGCTCCACCTCATACCTTTACCTTACCCATAAGCTTAAATAGTCTTCATCGCGAGGGTGTGAGATTGCTGAGTCCCCGTGGCTCACAGATACTTCCAAAACCATCTTGCAGGTGCCGATGATGTCATTCCAGGTGACGCAACCAAGCTCAAGAGGAGCTCGATGAAGATCTTGTCCTTTGTGTCGTTTCATTCTAGTTGATCAGTAGTGGAGCCCAGTTGGGGTCGACCGGGGACCTTTGTCGCATTTGGGGTTCTTCTTTTATTTTGGTTCCGTAGTCGGACCTTGATTGTATTTGGATGTTGTAATTCTTTATTCATGTATTGTGTGAAGTGGCGATTGTAAGCCAACTATGTATCCTTTCCCCTATTGTATTACATGGGTTGTTTGCGAAGATTACCTTACTTGCGACATTGCTTTCAATGCGGTTATGCCTCTAAGTCGTGCTTCGACACGTGGGAGATATAGCCGCATCGAGGGCGTTACAAGGGTAGGGGGTGCGGCCCCTCTTTCCCTCTCCCTCTCCCTCTCCCTCTCTTTCCTTCCCCTTCCCCCTTCCTAGTAGGACTAGGAAAAGATGAATCCTACTCATACTAGGAGGAGGATTCCTCCTCTCCTTGGGGCACACCAAGGCCAGTCAGCCTCCCCCCTTGCTCCTTTATATACAGGGGTGGGGGACCCAAAGACACACAAGTTGATTGTTCCAAGCCGTGTGCGGTGCCCCCCTCCACCATAATCCACCTCGATCATATCGTAGCAGTGCTTAGGCGAAGCCCTGCGTCGGTAGCAACATCATCACCGTCATCACGCCGTCGTGCTGACGAAACTCTCCCACGAAGCTCTGCTGGATCGGAGTTCGTGGGACGCCGTCGAGCTGAACGTGTGCTGAACTCAGAGGTGCCGTGCGTTCGGTACTTGGATCGGTCGGATCGTGAAGACGTATGACTACATCAACCGCGTTCTCATAACACTTCCGCTTACAGTCTACGAGGGTACGTGGACGATACTCTCCCCTCTCGTTGCTATGCATCACCATGATCTTGCGTGTGCGTAGGAATTTTTTTGAAATTACTACGTTCCCTAACACTCCCTACTATGGTAGCGACGGGCTTGCTGTTGATAAATGGCCGAGCAGGCCCGAGCGACGTTTTGCTCCTCCTCGAGGGCATCTAAGGCATATTGATAGTCGAGCTCGGCTTCCCGTTCTTCATACATACGTATCCGAGGTGTGTCATGTATGATGTCGCAGGGGAGGATTGCTTCGGCGTCGTAAACCATAAAAAACGGGGTGTGTGCAGTGGACATGTTCGATGTGGTGTGCAATCCCCATAAGACGGAATCGAGTTCATCCACCCACTTGCAGTCAGCTTTCTTGAAGGAACGTACCAGCCTTGGCTTAATGCCGCTTAGGATTAGGCCGTTTGCCCTTTTCACCTGCCCATTTGACGGTGGGTGGTAGACAGATGCGTAATCGAGCTTAATGCCCATTTTCCCGCACCATGCTTTGACCTCTTTGGCCGTGAAGTTTGTCCCGTTGTCTGTAATCAGACTATGGGGGATACCGTAGCGGTGTACTACCCCGGAGATTAAGTTAATTACTTGGGTAGCTTTGACCGGGTGATTGGTTTTGCTTCGATCCATTTAGTGAATTTGTTAACCATGACAAGCAAGTATTTATTTTTCCTGGCTCCGCCCTTGAGAGGGCCGACCATGTCTAGCCCCCAGACCGCGAAGGGCCAAGTGATGGGGATAGTGCGGAGAGCTGTGGGGGGTTGATGTCTACTACACAACTTGTTCATGTAGACTCGTGTTGGGCCTCCAAGCGCAGAGTTTTGTAGGACAGTAGCAAATTTTCCTCAAGTGGATGACCTAAGGTTTATCAATCCATGGGAGGTGTAGGATGAAGATGGTCTCTCTCAAACAACCCTGCAACCAAATAATAAAAAGTGTCTTGTGTCCCCAACACACCAAATACAATGGTAAATTGTATAGGTGCACTAGTTCGGCGAAGAGATGGTAATAAAAGCATAGTAATGATAGTAGATATTGATTTTTGTAATAGGAACAATAAAAAACAGCAAGATAGCAATTGATAAATGGAGCACAAAAGGTATTGCGATGCTTTAAAATGAGGCCTATGGTCCGTACTTTTGCTAGTGCAATCTCTCAACAATGCTAATATAATTGGATCATATAACCATCCCTCAATGTGCGATGAAGAATCACTCCAAAGTTCTTATCTAGCGGAGAACATAAGAAAAAATTGTTTGTAGGGTACGAAACCACCTCAAAACTATTATTTCTGAGTGATCTATTCAAGAGTTCGTACTACAATAACACAAAGTTATTCTTTCCGTTCGATCTATCCAAGAGTTAGTACTAAAATAACACCATATGATACGCATCAACCAACTCTAATATCACCTAGATACTCCAATGTCACCACAAGTATCCATGAGTTAATTATACGATACGCATCAAACAATTTCAGATTCATAATACTCGATCCAACACAAAGAATCTCAAAGAGTGCCCCAAGATTTCTACCGGAGAAACAAGGACGGAAACATGCATCAACCCTATGCATAGATTACCCCAATGTCACATCAGGAATCCGCGAGTTGAGTGCCAAAACATATATTAAGTGAATCAATATAATACCCCATTGTCACCACGGGTATTCATATGCAAGATATATATCAAGTGCTCTCAAATGCATAAAAATATTCAATCTGATAAAACAAAATCTCAAAGAGAAAACTCAATTCATCACAACAAGATAGAGAGGGAGAAACACCATATGATCCAAATATATTAACAAAGCCCGCGATACATCAAGATCGTGCCATCAAGAACACAAGAGAGGGAGAGATATTAAACGCATAGCTACTGGTACAAACCCTCAGCCCCGAGGGTGGACTACTCCCTCCTCGTCATGGTGGCCGTCGGGATGATGAAGATGGCCACCGATGATAATTTTCCCCTCTGATGGGGTGCCGGAACGAGGTCTAGATTGGTTTTTCATAATGTGCTCAAGGTGTGGAGGTGGTTTTAGGTGCTCAAGGTGAAAGCTTTGTCTGATGGGCCCCAGTGATGTTTGGCCCTCAAGGGCCATTTTTTCCTTGGAGACGTTGAAGAGCCTCTCCTCACTGCCCTGAGTCTCTCGGACTCTCGAGCTTTAGTTTGTGTTTGGTGTGGTGCTTTGTTTGGCTAGAGTTTGCTCTTGTTTCTGGTAGGGCTTTTTGCATGATCGTATCAATCATGTCGTTGTGTGATTTTTAGCCTAGTATTCCATATAAGTCGGGTCAATTCTTCTTTTTTGTTTTTATTTCCAACCAATGAAATCGGTAAAGCCCGTGCCTTCTTGTCAATCTTTCTTTATGAAAGAACTAAAGATGATTGGATCATACATGTCTAACTAGTATAACGCCCGTGCGTTGCCACGGGCTCTTTAAAATTTATAATCAGTATCTTTCATTTATCATCCCCTCATATTGGGTGATTATGGGGTGCTCTAATTAGAAACACAACAATCAAATATTAGGAAATTTCACCGAACGAACAACAACGAATAATACGATATCTATCAAACAAATAAAATGAGGTCATATTTTTGGTCCGTCATGCACTTCTGTTGAAAAGTGCCTATCCCTTTTAGAATCAACCCACTGTTTGCTCGCACGCAAAAAAATACATCTCTAAAGTGGGGAACCGATCGGTGCCAAAAAGAACTCAAACTCCTACCCAATCTCGACTTCGTGCTCTTCCACTTCCATTGATAAAGATGGGACGTCAAGGGTTTCATCATGATGACCTCGAGCAGCCACCGACATCCCTCCCCACATCTACCCCTACCCCCTGTTGCCGCTTGCACTGTCCTTGCTCCTCGAGGGAGCTAGGGACACAATGTTCTCTAGGATGGGCATGACCAGATCCACGAGGAGGCCACATTCTTCCATGGGAACCCAATCAAGCACACCACCCTCCGCAACCATCCAATCCCGGCCTAACAAAGTCAAGACCCGCCATCGATCCACAAATCAGGCTTCCGCATCCAGGTTCATTGCAAGTCTGCGACGAGTCTGTAGTCGACATCTTGACTTTGGCTATCCCCACGGAAGAATCATCGGATCCTGCTTACTTTTACCATCACTTCGTCTCTTCCCAAGGCAGCGACACCACCCAGCCAATCACCACCACCGCTTGCGGCTTGCCTACATAAAATCATGAGAAATCCCCACGGCGGTGCTGTAAGATCACCTTGGCGACCTCGACAGTGACCGACTGGTCTAAGATCTAAGCTAGCCGCTCTTTGTAGAAACCAATAGAAGTAGGCATGTGACTCAGATTTGTTCTTTGGTGTGCATGCGTTTCTTGCTGCCCACCAGCTCTTGTCTACAACTCGCCTATCTCTGTACCAGCTCTTGGTCTACAACTCGCCTATCTCCATGCTCGAGACGACCAAGCTCGATGCGCAAGCCGCATACGTCTGCTAGAGCTATATCCAGGCCCTATGATTTTTGGATCACTGGCACTATGGGTGCCAGGACCGGAGTCGCCCTCATCCACAAAGTGGATCAAGGAGGCCCACCACCTAGACTCTACATCGCAACATTTTGTGTTTTCCTATAAAAAGTAAAGAACCTTCTCTAATAAACGTAAATATAACCTTTTGGTTTTATAGTCTCAACTTTCCTACACTCCAATACCAGAAGGATTTCTTGGTTTTATTTAATGACCTTCTTGAATGTCATTCACTTAGAAAGGTAGTAATACAATCTGTAATATTAAGGCAAATTATTAGTCATATTAAAGTGCAAAAGGCCCTATAGGAGTCAAAGCATGACTTTTATGGTTATACTGTAATTTGCAAGATCTGAGATTTATGTAAGTGTACAATTAGAGAAGAGCCAATTAAATAGATTTTCACATTCAGAATAGTATGATTAGCAGTAGCACTTCAATTTTTTCATGTTTGATCAGCTTGCTAGGTGGTTATCACTAAGCATGTTGGAACGATGAGCATAACCTAACTTAGTTCAGTACGTGTTGCTGCAAATTAGTTCAGTACGTACGAAGTTGTTGCTAATTTCAATGCCTGGCTGTTGCAAGTTTCTAATGAAAAAGTACTTCAGGTCAAAGGTTAGGGAATATACACTTTTGTTATCATGGTTGTTTCCTTATAGTGAACAACTTTGATCACCACTTCAGCAGCTACTATCTATAAGAAGACATTAGCTAAGTAGATACAGGCAAAGAAAGCATGTAGGCAAAACCAGAATTAAAAACATCCTTCTCAATGGAGCTCGTGCAGTTCGGAAGACCCTAATCATCGATGAGGGACCCCTCCGATGGTAGCATGGCGTGACAATTGCCGTCAATGACGACACCCAAAGTACCTTGCATAATCCATCGATCCAGTTCGGAACAATCAAGCACATACCTTGCAAAGTGATGTGGATCTGAAGCAGAGGTGGGAAGGTAAAGGCTCAGGTGAGGTGAGGTGGAATGAGACGTTGATATAGACGTGCACGCATGAGAATAAGGCGGTGCCCAGGATGGATCTCCATCGGAGGAGGCCGGATCCGCTGGGGAGGAGGTCGCTGTAGTACCTGCCATCTGTGCGATGGATCACGGGGCTGGCAGGCAGGGGGAGGGGATAGGAGGGAGCGGGTGGGCTAGAGCGCAGATGGCGGGTGCCCCCGACGACGGCTGGGAAGGATGGTGGAGGAGGTGGATGAGGATGGCGGCGGCGGCGTCTGCGGTTGCGCCTCGTCCGCAGCCGTGCTGGTGGTGGTTGATGCGAGAGCCGGATGGCGTCGGCCAGAATCAGGCAGGGGCGACAAAGATTTAGAGGAGAGAGAGAATGGAGGCGATGAGCGATGGGAGGAAGGGCCACCGGCGATTGGGGTGGCCTCATATCCGCCCTCCGTGGCCGCCTATTTCATGGGACGAACACCCGTGCTCACCGTCGGGCTCGCCTTCGGCCGCTGCCTCGCCGACATTCACGACGTAGAGCCCCTTCCTCCGATCCCATTTGCCAGGGAGGCAGCGCCATCCTTCATCATAGAGAACGAGTCCACACTGAGATCCCAACCAGATCATGATTGCGCCTCCCCAAACCGCAGCGGCACATCCCACTCCATCAACGACCAACCTATATGAGGTGGAGGGTCAGTGTAGGACGCGAGCGCCGTCACCATGGACGTGGGGGACGCCGTAGGTGGGAAGGAGGCGGCGACGGCGTCTGTGTCAGGAAGATCGCACGACGGTGGCGGCGTTTACTCGAGGGGGTCGAGAGGAGCTGCGTTTGGTGCCGGGTGGGTTCTTTGGTGCGTGCGTGGGGCTGGAGATTGTGATAGGTGATCAGGTGAGGGCGTGCCATACCTGGATCGATAGCCTTACCATACCTGGTGGTAATTTAAATTTATTACCATATTCGATATTTTCCGAGTTATGGCCTTACCATACCTGGATTGATAGCCTTTGGGATAATTTAAATTTATTACCATATAATTACCATATTCAAAATTTCCTGAGTTATGACCTTACCATACCTGGACTGATTTATTACTATATGTGGATTAATTATGATTTATTACTATATGATTTATTACTATACGTGGATAGCCTTACCATACCTAGTGGTAATTTAAATTTATTACCATATTCGATATTTCCCGAGTTATGGCCTTACCATACCTGGATTGGTAGCCTTTGGGGTAATTTAAATTTATTACCATATTCGATATTTCCCGATTTATGGCCTTACCATACCTGGATTGATAGCCTTTGGGGTAATTTAAATTTATTACCATATTCAAAATTTCCTGAGTTATGACCTTACCATACCTGGATTGATTTATTACTATACGTGGATTAATTATGATTTATTACTATATGATTTATTACTATACGTGGATAGCCTTACCATACCTGGTGGTAATTTAAATTTATTATCATATTCGATATTTCCCGAGTTATGGCCTTACCATATCTGGATTGATAGCCTTTGGGGTAATTTAAATTTATTACCATATAATTGCCATATTCAAAATTTCCTGAATTATGACCTTACCATACCTGGATTGATTTATTACTATACGTGGATTAATTATGATTGATTACCATAAATACGTTGGGTATTGCCGGTCAGACGAGAAAAGAGAAAAACCGGTGGGAGGGGCTGGTGGGAGGTGGGACGAAGAAAAACCGGTTGAAAATAAACCGGTTGAAAGTGGGGGGGACTATTCAACCAATTCGTCCATTAGGAGTAGAGATATCGAACAATATAGACAATTGCTTGTGAGTTGCAACGGAGACACAAACATTTTATACGTAATTAACATGGTTACGTAAAAAAATGGATGTTGCCTACCAATTGAATCAACACATCCTTAGAAAATTCAATGTTTTTTGACTTATCAAGGACGACATCTTTCCATTTGGTAATAAGACGTGTGCAGTTTTCAATGAAAACCAATGGGAAAAAACCAAAGGTGTAAGAAAAAAATCAAAAATGGAGGAGGAAGTATTGGATGAAGGTGGGAAGCTAATCGTGACTTCGTGAGTGGCTTAAATAGGAAATCAAAATCTTTTTTAGATAGTAGAGATAGATACTCTAACCATCCCCATCATTTTTTTCTTTTGTTTTTGTAAGGATCCTATCTATTATAAATGTTCATAATAAGTATAAAACATCCCAAATATAATAAAAATTACATTGGGGTCCTGGACCACCGAACTACCACTGTCACTGCCAAAATGAACAGTCGATGCCTGCTGTTGCCCTCTCATACGAGAGTCGGCCTGGCCTTATTGATGATAGTCGGGAAGTCTTTGTGAGCTGCCCCTCAGGACCAGCTCCCTTGAGCCGCAGTCGTTGTCATTGAATCGATACGAAGAACCCCACACCAAATCTCGGCATCGCCTATGCATGACGAGAAACCCTACAAAGTACTATGTCTTACCTGCATGATTTTAGTTAGATACATGCGACTTCGAAGATTTTTATAAACAAATCTTGAACTTATATATACATACTCCATCCATCTTTGAAATAGTGTACTTCTAACTTTATTGGAGAGTCAAACTATCTCAAAGTTTGACCGAGTTTATGCAAAAATATATCAATATTTGTGAAACCAAATAGATATATTAAGAAAATATATATTGTCATTAATCTAATGCTACTAATTTGATGACGTAACTTCTGATGTATTATTATATAAATATGGTCAAACATAAAAAAATGATTTTTCAACAAAGTTGAGAGTACACTCTTTTAAAGACAAAATTCGATTTGATGCGTTGCATTATGTTTATCTTGCTGGCAAGCTACATGTAGGATCTTAAAATGCTACTCCCTTCATCCCATAACGTAAGACGTTCTTACATTATGGGACGAGAATGATCTTACATTATAGAACGTCTTATATTATCCGTTTCATAATGTAAAATGTTCTTATATCATGGGACTTCTTGCATTATAAGATGAAGGAACATAATGTAAGACATTCTTACATTATGAGACGGACAGAGTAACATTCAATCCTGTCTTACATTATCTGTTTCATAATGTAAAACATTCTATCATGAGACGTCTTGCATTATAAGATGGAGGAACATAATTAAGACGTTCTTACATTATGGGACGAGGGAGTAACATTCAATCCTCTGTACGGCGTCTGGAGATGCTCTGGCTAGCCGCTAGCATGGAACGGATTCATCCCATCTCTGCAACACGCTCACGCTGTTCCGTATGTTCAAAATCCATTTTTCTTCCAGGTAGCGGCGTGCACGAAATACATGTATATGCATTCTCCGTGCGATCAAAAAATAAGTTTAGGGCAACATGTATAGATTTTGAGCTGTACTTTCTTGACACACGAATCTGTACAATTTAACAGCCACATATGATACTTCTACTCAAACTTTCTAGCGTAATTTCAGTTCACCTGAATTACTCTACAAAGTTGAACAAAAGCGCACGTGCATGTTAAACTGCAGAACATCACAACGGCCAAAATGCTTGCACATATTGTAAGAAGCCTCGTACAAAGAATGCAACCTTCCTTCCCAGAAATTCAAAATGTTCCAAGAAATCTGACTAAATGGGCAGCTGATCCGTTTATAGCATTGCAATAGTAGTAACCTAGGAGCTGTCCATCATGCTATCAGTCCCAGCCAAGTTGACCACACCGAAGTTACTGCCATCCGGGAGCTTAGCTTCGGTGGCCCCAAATGTGAAATTACTCGGGATGTTATTCGGGCTGACCCGCTCAAAGATGGACCCTGGAGCCTGCTGGTTAAAGATAGGCACCTGGACATCACCAGACGGCTTCGGAAAACCAAATCCAAGAGAAGGGAATGAATCCGTTGGAGCAACATTGCAACTGAAAAGCTTCTGCTCATACTCAATCAACTGCTGCTGTGCCGCTGTAGAAAGAAAGAAAAACGTAAATAACTTTCTTTAGCCCACCATGAATTTCATACAACTAGTACATAATCCAAATGCACTACAGTGTGATTTCATTTTCAAAATGCAAGCTTTTGTAGTAGCTCAACTAACAACTATAGAGTTCTTTATACATGATAGCTTAATTGTTTACTTCTTGCCTTTTCATGCTTTCAATGAGTGGAAACTGATCAGAAGAAATCGGTGCTCACTGTGTCTTGGCCATATCAAACCTTTGAAATATGCACACGTCAGGTAAACATAATTCCAGCCTCCCTCATAATTTTCACGCTATTTGCTACCATGCTTTTTTTAATTTGATGTTACCAACTAGGGTGTAATACAGCAATGAAGATTTAAGTTCTCCAATTCAGATATTGGAATCAGAGAAGAACAATTACAGCATACAATTCAACCTTATTTTCTTCTAGTTTCTCATAATAATTCATCTTGAATGTCAGCAGAAGTTTTGTACAAGTGTAAATTATAAAAGTTACCATCAGCCAGTTGCACTTGTGGCCTCCGTTCTTTCACCCACTGAAAACATTGTGCAAGTCGCCAGCCTCTGGACTTCATCAAGAAGGCTACAACAAATGCAGCTGACCTGATCAATGTGAATTTTGAATGCATTAATCAAAGATGTCCTAACAATGTCAAAAACAATGACTGCTAAAGAGAACTAATGTTATACGTACACACCTACTTTTCCCTGACATGCAATGGACTAGCACTCGTGCTTTATCCCTCTCGCATTGTTCTGAAGTTGAAAAGAACAAAATGAGTACGTGTAGGATGTACTTATTGACTGAGCACCAGATAAACCTATGTTAAATATGGGATGCTAGGCAGACTGGGAGATTGAGAGTGAAGAATGTTTTATGCTAAAAGAAAGTGAATGTCTGCCACAAAAAACAAATGCCAAGCTTGCAGGATGGAACAATGGAAATGGTAAGCATCATTTGTGCCTATTTGTTGTAGGCTGGTGACTAGAAGAACAGCACCATACCTAGGAATTGGATTGCATCATCAAACTGCAAAGTCTTGTCGTCTTGAAGGCAGTGATAAGTAAAAGAGTTCCGGTAAAGGTTTTGGCATAAGGGTACAGTCTGTCAGGTAGAGAGCATTGTAAAATATCATTTCAGTTTCAAACAGAGCAAGAATATTTGAGAAGTTTCAGAATGACATGTGACACATGTTTAAACAAAAGAGGATCAGGCAAAGTCAGTTAGTAAGGGTTTTACCACTGCACAGTCCGCCAGTGACACAGCCAGGCAAAGAGCTGGTAAGATATCATTCCTTCTTCAAACAGAACACGAATATTTGCAATGTTTCAGATGACACATCTAAGCGATGGAGGACCAGTCCAAGGTAACATATCAGCTAGCTGGTCCGCATTTGCCTAGTTATCAACTTATCATTGACCTATTGACAAATCTCAGTAAGACATCGATGTACAACTAAACAACCAAGGCCTCCAACTATTCAATCCAACTGTAGTGTCTATCACAATCACAAGTTACCATTCCAGTACTTATTAACCTGTCATGTTCACAAACCACACATATATAACGTGAGCAAAGAAATCATGGCTAAAGACGCTATCTAAAAACAGAATCGCAGGATATACAATGCTCCTCCACCTCCCTCTCTGTCCTCACCCATTCTCTTCCTCTTGTATCCTCCACCTCCTCCGATTCAAAATCTCCACAACTATATCACCCCCTGCCAGTTCAGTCGCCCTTCCGCACGGCCAATGTATGCGCCACATGGCGAAGGCGACCACACAGGGTAAGGCGGGTTGTTTTTGTAAAAAAAATTAGGTATCTTGGACACCTCTATTATTATTTGAAATTACGGTATGCATACCCACCCAAATATTCACATGGCTCATAAAAAAGGAGTATTGTTTGAAATTATGGTCTGCATACTCACCCAAATACACCTTCATGTGGATCCTAAAAAGAGGAGATACAAAAAGAAATATCTCCCGCTCTCAATGCTCTCTCTGCCAAACATTATATTGTCACTTTCTCTCTCATCTGCCTGTTTCATTTCATCTTACCTCACCATCGCAATCCGACAAACCCCTCAGCGTCTTTAGTCGTTCGTGTACAGGGCAGCAGCTGTTGCCTTAATGAACTATGGGCTCTAGAGCGCCAAGTTTAAACTACAGGAAGTCTCACAGAAACATTGGAAATATGCACCCCTGAAATTCACAGATCCAACTAAACTCCATGCAGCACACCTGTGATGGACTATGTAGACTGTATAAGCAGAGGAAGCAACACATGAACATTTCCAAACATTTGCCTCCCATCACCTTCAACAATACAAGCTGGAGAAACTAAGCAACTCCAACGCGCTGACGCATTCTGGTTCGCACGCGTCCGTTTGGATCGAAACGGACACAAACCATGGCCCAACGCGCCGACACAAACGGGCGAGCGTCTGCTTTTTGTCCGGGCACGGCCCATTTCAGGCTCAAATTTGGGCCAGGTTTGCGTCGGCGCAGACAAGGCATGGACGGGCGCGATGCCCGTCCTTGTCCTCCTCCTAGCCCGTCAGTCGATGGCACATTGGCCATTCTCCCCCTCTCCCATCCACAGCCAAGACACCCGGCCACCCCGCCCTCGTCGCCGTCGCCCAGTTCCGGCCAGTTGGACGCTGCCCAGGCCGACGCCCGCACCCACAAACCTCCCGCAGCAGCACACCGCACCCGACGGCCGCTCTTGCCGGCATTGGTGGCCTGTTTTCGCCGCCGTCGTAGCACCCCCTCAACCACGCCACCCCCCTCGCCTCCACCGCCGCCGGCAACACTCCAAGTCCGGCGTCCTCACTCGGCGTTCGCCGCCACGGTCGCCTCCATGCCGACAGGCCTACTGCCGGGTTTGGGAGAGGCGCGGGGCTCTTCACCGACCGGCTTCTTCAACCACGCCCGCAAGGTGTTCTATGTTTCACCCACAAGGTACAAATGGATAGTGGCGATGAATACTTTTTCAACAACTTCATTTGCGATTCGGACGATGAGGAGTTTGTGGTTGCTACTTTGGTCGTCCATGACCACATTGCTAGGAAGCGACTGATGTTTAGGGGCTTGATCCCAGGCCATTGTCCGGTGTTGAATCGACACAGAGAGAGCGGCCATTGCCTCTCTCTGGGAAGACTAGGTCACGTCCTCTTCCCCGCTCTTCAAACACAAGCTATTCCAGCGCCACTTCCGGATGGCTACATGTGTTCGATTGTATTCAGAAGGGGGTGGTGGCGTACGATGATCATTTCATATGCAAGGGGAATGCCCTGGGAAAAGTTGGCTTCTCCTCTTATCAAAAATGCATTGCAGCTATTCAGATGCTTGCATACAGAATACCCGGTGATCTTATTGATGAGTATGTCCGCATGAGTGAGTCCATGTGCCTAGAATCCATGTACAAGTTCTGCAAGGCTTTGGTAGCAGTGTTTGGCCCGAAGTACTTGAGATAGCCAACTGATGCAGATACAGCCTGGTTGTTGGCGATCAATGCAGATAGAGGCTTTCCAGGGATGCTTGGTAGCATAGATTATATGCACTGGAAGTGGAAGAACTATCCATCTGCTTGACAGGGGTAGTATAGGGGCCATGTGAAAGCTTGCATTGTCATCCTTGAGGCCGTGGCTTCACAAGATCTTTGGATTTGGTACTCTTTTTTCGGCATGGCCAGCTCTCACAATAGCATCAACATGCTTCAGCGTTCTCTGGTGTTCGGAAGGCTTGCAGAAGGCAACTGCCCAGAGGTCAATGTTGAGATCAATGGCCACCACTACAACAAAGGATACTACCTAGCTGATGGTATCTATCCTCAGTGGACTACTCTTGTGAGGACAATCCCCAACCCAATAGGAAAGAAGAGGCAAGGTTTTCCCAAGAATAAGAGAGTGCTAGGAAGGATGTGGAGTGTGCTTTTGGTGTTCTTCAATCTCGATGGGGCATCGTTCGGTATCCTGCTAGAACTTGGAGCACCAAGAAGTTGTGGGAGGTGATGACTGCTTTTGTGATCATCCACAACATGATCATAGAGGATGAGCGGGAGGATGAAATCTTCGACCAGGGAGGGTGAAAATGTTGTGCCTGATCATGGAGGAGCGGAAACGTTTGCACAGTTCACCCAATTTCATCATGAAATGTGTGATTAGGCAACTCACATTCAACTACAACAAGATGATTTGGTTGAGCATATGTGGGCTCACCTTGGCAATCAATAGATGTATCGGCTCTTTTCTTTCAAATGTATTTGTGACAATTTAAATATCATTTGGTTTGTAAACTATGAGATTTTTATTTGGTTGTAAGACTATGATAATTTTATTTGGTTATGAATTATGCAAGCTTTGGGCAATGTTTTTGATATGTAAAAACAGTGCAAAAATATGGCCTCATACCGGCCGCGCGAACGAAAATGTGTCGGCCTGTTGGGCGCACTGACCACCCAAACACTGACGGTGCGGACGCCGACCCAAATGGACAAAAAGCAGACAAAACCAGCGTCCGTTTGTGTCGGCGCGTTGGAGCTGCCCTAAATAGCTGGAACACTAAACGTTGCCCCCATATTGTCACGGCATCACTATCAGTTTACTGTGGAAAAGCTTTTGACAAAACGAACATCCAATCAATTCCTCACGCTATAATCCTATATTGTTGCGAAAGTCCTACATCGCGAATCAGGTCCGGAGCAACCAAACCCGATCGGAAAGAAGCAGGAATCTACCATTCCCAAACCCAACCGCACGGCCCAGCGCAGGAAATGGAAAGCCATGCATCCATCCATCCATGTAATAAGCTTAATAAGCAGAAGATCGCGTACGTTGAGGATGTGGGAGATGCCGATGGTCTTGAGGAGCTCGGAGCGGGAGGCGTTGTCGTAGCTGCCGAGGAAGAGGAAGTCCTTGAGTATCTCCGAGGGGAACGCCGACTCCTGCCGCGGCGCGGCCGCCGCCCCGGCGGGCCCCAGCGCCGGCGGGCGGTGGCCGCACACCCCGCACGGCTCCCCCTCCTCGTACTTGTGGTAGTGCCCGCAGATCCCGCACGGGTTCTCCCGCTCCCGCTTCCTCATCCCCTCCCTCCTCTCCTCGCCGGTGATCGAATCGGGGGGATTCTGCTCGGGGAGTGATCGAATCGGGGTGGCGTGGAGGAGGAGCTGGAAGAGAGAGAGGGGGGCGTTTCCGTTTCCTATTTTTAATTTCTGCAAGATCTTTTGTGGATTTTGTTTAGTAGTAGTAGATCGGATCGGTTGGGCGGGCGGGCGCCCACGGAAACAGACGGGTCAAAGCGAGGTGGCGTGGCGAGGTGACGGAGGAACCTGGATCATTCCTGAGGATCAAGGGCGGAGGTCGCGTCGAAGTTGTTCCAGGTTTCGGTAAGCGCTGCGCCGACGGTGACCGGTCATCTCTGTCACGCATACAGGCTAACCAGGTCCGTGTGATGCAAAATGCCCATTTGATAGCTTGCATTTACCGTTTGACCTGCACGGCAGCCAGGTCCGTTAGGAACGGTTGAATGTTGAATCGTATGTTTCCTCTCAGCTAGATTCGGCGATGCAGTGAACTAGTACGCGGCGTCGAGCTCATGCGAACACGGAGATGGTGCGAGCTCACACGCGTCTTCGAAAAAGCGGCGGGAGGAATCAGGGCCACCTCCTGCCGAATCGGTAGCCCTATATAGCCACGCACACCTCACCGCCCAAACTCCCTCAATTGTTCTCCCCTTTCGAGCTCTCCCTCTCACGTGGATCGAGACCGGCAAGCAGGTCAGAGATGCTTCTTTTTCGACCGATGGTACACGGCAGCGGCGATTCGTGTCCTCCTCTTCTTCGACGGGTTCCGCGCGCTCCTGGCTGTGAGTTCGATCACTCCCCCTCTCAAGTGGTTCTAGCTAGATATGTAGGCATGTGCTACGAGTGGATCTGTGAGCATGTTGTAGCATTGTACACTGTTGATATGTGAGAATGTGATATTGTGGTGGCTAGTGGTGATGGATTCTTTGCTTGTAGGATTTGATGAGCTTCGTATTGTTTTCATGTCGGCAAGGATGATACTATCATAGATATGGTAGTGTGTTGAACTCCATGGTATGCCATGAGATCGAAGAACAGTCATAGGATGTTGTGTTGAACTCAATGATCTGTGTGTACAATGCTTATTGTCTATGTTTAGTGCTCGTTCGTAGTTCATGTTTAGTGCTTGTTCATCCCGTCCATATGTCGTGTGTTCCACTCTTGCTGATACTAACGCTTGTAATACATGAGCATGTAAAAATTTAGTCAACCAATATGCCCGAGAGCCACTTCCTACCGTCCTATGTAAACGACTCCCAGCCTATTATCAAGGAGAAGATGCCTCCGGGTTCAGATGTCTTCAAGGAGTCTGCTATCCTTCCACCATTTGTGCCTACAATATTTGTGTCGGTTGTGCCTAATGTTGTTGTTGCTACACAAAAGGCAGCCATCAAGATTGCGAATGCAAAGAAAGATGGGGAAGGGGTAACTCGATGAAACGGCAGTCGTTCCTGTCTACGATCGTGCTTAATAAGATGTGTGATATCATAGCCAGTGGATTGAGGACTGGTGGGGCTTCAAGGAGGTACACTTGAACTCTATTGCCAAGCAAGTGTTTGAGTTCTGTGGCCAAGAGGTCACCTTGACCCAGGTCTACAACCACCTCAGAAAGTGAAGAGCGAGAAGGATCAGAGTGTCCAAGCTTAGAGACATTAGTGGTGCATCATGGGATCAGGACACTTGCACGCCACTTCTGGAGTCAGATCGTTACCAAGGCCACACACCGGTTAGCTCACATACCACTTGTTCAAGCATGTCTGACATGCCAATCACACCTAACTACGATGTGTTTATTTATTATTAGGACCACCCCAAGGACACTGAGTTTCCCAACACACTCATCCAGAACTACCCCGCAGATGCAGATCTTCTACTTTGGGTTGGAAACCGGCAAGCATGCCATGGGTCCAGTGAGCCCGCTCAGTTTGCCTATGCATGACTATCCACACACCCATGAGTCTGAGTCAGACACCATCAACCTTTATGATGCTAATAAGGGTGATGATCACATTCATGTGCTTGATAGAAAGAGAAAGAGGGGCGACTTGATGGAGGACGAGCTGAGCGTCTTCAGCAGCATGACTGATGTCGTCAAGCAGGTGGCAGCCGCCATTAGGGAGAGCAAGTCGGTCGACGTCCACCCTGACATGTACATGAAAGTGCTAGTGATCGACTAGAGGGGGGTGAATAGGCGATTTTTATGAAAGTCTTCAAAACATGGAAGTTTCGAAGACAAATGATAGAAACAAACCTATTACCATGCAGCGGGAGGTAGACTACACTAAGCAAGCCATAGTCAAGTATTCAATGAGATGAAAGCACAAATACTAATAGCAACTAGGCAGTATAGATCAGGATGGAAGATAGTACGAAGCCAAACAGAACAAGCAGCCACACAGTGAAGACAAAATAGATAATGCAAACAGGCAATGACTTCATAAGGACCAATCTGCAAATAAAGAGATGGGAAGAATGGAACCAATGACTCATTGAAGACAATGATTTGTTGGACCAGTTCCAGTTGCTGTGACAACTGTACGTCTGGTTAGGGAGGCTGAGATTCAACTCAAAAGACCGCGTCTTCACCTTATTCCCCTTGAGCTAAGGACACCCAGTCCTCGCCCAATCACTCTGGTAAGTCTTCAAGGTAGACTTCCAAACCTTCACAGACTTCGTTCACCGGTGGTCCACAATGACTCTTGGATGCTCAGAACGCGACGCCTAACCGGTTGGAGGATTCACAGTCCTCAAGTGTAATAAGTCTTCAGATCACACAGACAGGAAGACTTCAGTGATGCCTAACACTCTTTGGCTCTGGGTGTTTAGAGCTTTGTCCTCGCAAGGAATTCTCTCTCAAAGGCTTCGAGGTGGGTTGCTCTCAAACGATAAAAGCCGTACACTAACTCTGAGCAGCCAACCGTTTATGGTTGTAGGGGGTGGGCTATTTATAGCCACTAGGCAACCCGACCTGATTTGTTCGAAATGACCCTGGGTCACTAAGGAACTGACACGTGTTCCAACGGTCAGATTTCAAACACACACGGAAACTTTACTTGGGCTACAAGCAAAGCTGAAAGAACATGCGGTGCCCCCATGTTTGGTTTTGGTAATTGATGACAATCTCTATGGACTAATGGTTTCCTTGAGTTATATTTGAAGGTTTTGTCCATAGGCTTTTCTTGGAGTGCATGTGTTGATTTTCAAGGAGAGTTTGTGTCGACCAAGGTGTTATTCAAGGAATTATCCAAAGATTGGTCATGTGAGAGTTGAGCTTATTGCAAGCATGTCTTGAAGAAGAAGATTATGTGATCATTCATGCCTACCTTCAAGACATCATTCAAATGAAGAGAATTGGAAAGGTTCAAGGTTGATCAAGACTAAGTCAAGAGTGAATCAAGTTGATCAACTCACAAAGCGCAGAAGATGTACCGATAGGGATCAAGTGATCCCATGGTATGGTAAGAATTGTCAATTACGCTTTGTGTACTAACCCATGGTCTTCGTGAGAGTTCTTTGTGGGGTTAGGTTGCGGTGTGCAAGTTCAAGTGGAGCATCACGAAGAGATCAAATGCTTGAAGCTTTCCGTCCTTTGTGGTGATAATGGACTTGTGAAGATGCGTGGAAGAGTGGCTCACCCATAGTGGAGTATGGGGGAGCAATCAACTAGTCTTTATCGAGTCAACACAATCAAGAAAGGTGGTCCAACTTGAGGGGGTCAAGATTGTCATCATCTAGATCAAGTGGACCATGTGCAAGGCAAAGGTTTGCCCTTGATAGGTTTTCTATTTTACCGGTCTCATGATGGTAGTTGGGAGATCGGGTTATAGGATCGATTGCCGTACTATCAAGGGGGGCTCTCGATGAGTAGCTTGATCGTGTCGTTCGTAGAGAGCTCAAACCATTACATCCTTGCATCATCTTTCTTGGTTCTTGTTTGATTCTCTTTGTGAGTCTTAGAGCTTATGGTCATCTTGATGACAAGCTCGAGTTCATCGAAAACGGAGTTCACATGCATCTTCTATGATGTTTTCGATGTTGGAGGTTTTGCCGGTTCTTCTTGGTTGGAGGTTTCACTCCTCTATTTGTTGGCATACCTCCCCTGCCTCTTCTTACTATATCCAGTCACAATTTTGATGCTACTCATCGTCTTGTTTCCAACAAGCTTGAGTTTGCTCAATTCGGAGCTCATATGCAGAAGTTATGGCAGTTCGGTTTTCTTGAGAGTGGTTTTTGTCTGGTCCCAGCGGTAGTACCGCGTGCCCCAGCGGTAGTACCGCTTGGAGCTCTCAGCCATTGTACCGCTACTTCCGGGCGGTGGTACCGCCAACTTGCTCAGCAAAGTCTTGGGCGGTTGTTCCGGCCAGGCACCACCCAAGTACCGGTCAGGCCTCTGTTTTGATGCGGTACTCGGGCTGTGGTGGCCCGGTTGGTCCGGTCGTACCGGTACCACCGGTGTCCGGAGCGGTTCTACCGCTCAGGACTTAGCCGCCCGAGCGCTCAAGGCCATGCGGTTGCACCGGCCCGGTACCGCTCGACTACCGCACTCAGGGGTGACTCCCTTCTGTTCCTATGCGATGGTGGAGCGGTGGCTGGGCGGTTGGTCCGGTTGTTCTTCTCAACCGGTGCTACCGCCTGGTCGCCCGGTTGTACCGCCTAGTAGGGTTCTGCACGTATATTGTGAGTCCTGTTGTACCGGGACTAGGAGCGGTAGTACCGCTCGTGTGCGGGCTAAGCACATAACAGTTGGATTTTCCCCCTCCTATAAAAGGGGGTCTTCTTCCCCATTGAACCTAACCTTTTGAGCCCGTGTTCTTCCCCCATTGTTGACCTTCTTTGAGCTTGCTAACTCTCAATCCCTCCATGAATTCTTGCTAGTTTTTGACGGAAAAGAGAGAGGAGATCTAGATCCACATTTCCACCAATCACTTTCTCCTCTATGTGAGGGGAACCCCTTGGATCTAGATCTTGGAGTTCTTGGTGTTCTCCTTCTTGTTCTTCCTCTCATTTTCCTCCCTAGCATTAGTTGCTCCGGTGGGATTTGAGAGAGAAGGACTTGGGCACTCCGTGTGCCCTTGCCATTGCATTTGGTGCATCGGTTTGAGTTCTCCACGGTGATACGTGGAAGTGAAGTTTGAGAAGCTTATTACTCTTGGGTGTTTGGGCACCCTAGAGCTTGTTCCTCTTGGGTGCCTTGGCGCCCTAGACGGTTGGTGTTGTTCAGAGCTCAATCATTGTGGTGTAAAGCTCCGGGCAAGCGTTGGGGTCTCCAATTAGGTTGTGGAGATCGCCCCGAGCAATTTGACGGGTTCCGGTGACCGCCCCCAAGGGTTGCTAAAGTGTACGGGTTCGGTGACCGCCCCCAAGGGTTGTCATTTGTACGGGTTCGGTGACCGCCCTCAAGGGTCCCTTAGTGGAATCACGGCATCTTGCATTGTGCGAGGGCGTGAGGAGATTACAGTGGGTGGCCCTAGTGGCTTCTTGGGGAGCATTGTGCCTCCACACCGCTCAAAACGGAGATTAGCATCCGCAAGGGTGTGAACTTCGGGATACATCGTCGTCTCCGCGTGCCTCGGTTATCTCTTACCCGAGCTCTTTGCTTATGCACTTTACTTTGTGATATCCATATTGTTTCTTGTCATATACCTTTCTATCACATAGTTGATTATCTTGCTTAGCATAAGTTGTTAGTGCACATAGGTGAGTCTAGTTGTTTTAGGTTTTGTGCTTGACAAATTAACCGCTAGGTTTATTCCACATTTGTTCAAGCCTAAATCGTAATTATTTTAAAACGCCTATTCACCCCCCCCCCTCTAGGCGACATCCACGATCTTTCAAAAGCTGACTTATCCAGCTCTGGATAAGATTTGCTCTCATTGTCTTCACTCGAAGACATAGGATTTTGGTTAAGCATCACTTCAGTCATTCTGACTGGTTCACTTGGACCCCACTTAACAGTACGGTGGTTCCTATGACCCAACAAACAAGAAAAAGAACGATGAAACAACTAAGTCTTTGCGCTCCATAGTCTTCACGCGATGTCTTCTTTTGTCATAGTCCTCAATGTGAATGTCTTCACATACCACCTTTGACTTCAATGTCTTCATACATTTTTAGGGGTCATCTCTGGTAGGAAAACCGAATCAATGAGGGACTTCTACCTGTGTTATCCTGCAGTTCTCACAAACACATTAGTCCCTCAACCAGATTTGTCGTCAATACTCCAAAACCAACTAGGGGTGGCACTAGATGCACTTACAATCTCCCCCTTTTTGGTGATTGATGACAAACTGGTTGAAGTTTTCAACGGGGAATAAAATATGTGGAATTGTAACGGATAATGTATTGTCTTCATAAGTGGCAAAGGCTCCCCCTGAAGATGTGCATATAAGTAATTTGCTTTTGGAATGCAAATGCACATGGCAGGTTGTACTTGTGGAGATCCTTTTCAACTTATGATGACAATTCATCATGCATGATTTGATATAGCGAAGATAATGACATGCATAATGAAAAATGGACGTCTGCAAAATGACCTAAGTGCGGAAGTTATCATCGCACGTGCGGAATTTATCATCGCATCACAGAATAGCAAATAAGTAGCAGACGACCATCGAGTTTAAGTGTTACAACTCAAAGAACCAAATGTATCGAAAAGCGAGAATTGTAAGCACTTGGCAAAAGTAGCAAAAAGTAAAGCAACCACCCATATGGACCCGCTTGAAGACTATCAACTCATATGCTTCTCCCCCTTTTGTCAGTAAGGACCAAAAAGGTTTGAAGACATAGAGCGCCTACTCGTTCCCATGAGGTGTAGGCGAGGCAGCAGGGTCGTCGTTGAGGTCCGGTGGGCAGAAGAACTTGGTGCAGTGTCGACACGCGCTGAAGTTGGAGGAGGTGAAGTTGCATCATCTTGGTCATTGATGACTCTGGCATTCACTATCGCAGCTGAGGACGAATAGTCAAAGTCTTCAAGTGAGGGAGTCTGACGCAAGTGAGCATTCCTTGGAGGAGTTGAGTCAAACTTGAATCTTTCGGTGAAGCCATCATCCTGCAGATCAGCTTCAGCACTAAGCAATGTCAAACTCTTCCAAGACCTCTGAGGGAGTCCTGGATTAGGGGGTGTCCGGATAGCCGGACTATACCTTCGGCCGGACTCCTGGACTATGAATATACAAGATTGAAGACTTTGTCTCGTGTCCGGAAGGGACTTTCCTTGGCGTGGAAGGCAAGCTTGGTGATACGGATATGTAGATCTCCTACCATTGTAACTGACTCTATGTAACCCTAGCCCTCTCCGGTGTCTATATAAACCGGAGGGTTTTAGTCCGTATGAACAACAATCATACCATAGGCTAGCTTCTAGGGTTTAGCCTCCTTGATCTCGTGGTAGATCTACTCTTGTACTACCCATATCATCAATATTAATCAAGAAGGAGTAGGGTTTTACCTCCATCGAGAGGGCCCGAACCTGGGTAAAAACATCGTGTCCCTTGTCTCCTGTTACCATCCGCCTAGACGCACAGTTCGGGACCCCCTACCCGAGATCCGCCGTTTTGACACCGACATTGGTGCTTTCATTGAGAGTTCCTCTGTGTCGTCACTTTTAGGCCCGATGGCTTCTCCGATCATCAACAGCGATGCGGTCCAGGGTGAGACCTTTCTCCCCGGACAGATCTTCGTATTCGGCGGCTTTGCACTGCAGGCCAATTCGCTTGGTCATCTGGAGCAGATTGAAAGCTACGCCCCTGGCCATCAGGTCAGATTTGGAAGTTTGAGCTACACGGCCGACCTCCGCGGAGACTTGATCTTCGACGGATTCGAGCCGCAGCCGAGCGCGCCGCACTGTCACGATGGGCATGATCTAGCTCTGCCGCCGAACAGTGCCCTAGAGGCCGCACCCGCATCAGCTTTGACCCTTAATTCGGAGCCAACTGCGCCAATCGAGGATGGGTGGTTGGACACCGCCTTGGGGGCTGCAATCTCTACGGCGATCGAGCCGAACACCAGCCCTATTCTCTACGAAGCCCGTGACTCCAAGGAGCCGGACTCCTCTCCAGACTCCGAGCCCTCCGCACCCCTACTGATCGAACCCGATTGGGCGCCGATCATGGAGTTCACCGCCGCGGACATCTTTCAGCACTCGCCCTTCAGCGATATTCTAAATTCACTAAAGTCTCTCTCTTTATCAGGAGAGCCCTGGCCGGACTATGGTCAGCAAGGTTGGGATGCGGATGATGAAGAAATTCAAAGCCCACCCACCACCCACTTCGTAGCCACTGTCGATGATTTAACCGACATGCTCGACTTCGACTCCGAAGACATCGACGGTATGGACGCCGATGCAGTAGACGATCAAGAACCAGCGCCTATAGGGCACTGGAAAGCCACCTCGTTGTATGATATATACATGGTGGACACCCCAAAAGAAGGCAATGGCGATGGAACAGCGGAGGATGACCCCTCCAAGAAGCAGCCTAAGCACCGGCGTCAGCGGCGCCGCTCTAAATCCCGCCAAAGCAAAAACGGTGATTCCGGCACGGGAGATAATAACACCCTGAACAGTGCCGAAGACAACCACCTCCAGCAAGATTCAGCACAGGAGGATGGAGAAGCCAGCCCTCATGAGAGAGCGGCAGACAGAGAGGTCGAGGACGATAATTATATGCCTCCCTCCGAAGATGAGGCAAGCCTCGACGACGACGAATTTGTCGTGCCGGAGGATCCCGTCGAACAAGAGCGTTTCAAACATAGGCTTATGGCCACGGCGAGCAGCCTCAAGAAAAAACAACAACAGCTTAGAGCTGATCAAGATTTGCTAGCCGACAGATGGACTGAAGTCCTTGCGGCCGAAGAGTATGAACTCGAACGCCCCTCCAAGAGCTACCCAAAGCGCAGGCTGCTACCCCATTAGAGGAGGAAGCACCTAAACCTACATCACCAGCGCATGATGCGGCCGACCAGCCACCCCATGGCCACGACAGAGAGGCCTCTTGGCCCTCCACTCAAGCCGCACCCCGGCGCCGCTCAAAAAATACCAAGGCACGGGAAAACGCGCCAGACCTACGAGATATATTGGAGGACAAGGCAAGGCAAACAAGATCGATCTACGGATCGCGTGGGCGCCCCACGGCACGAGACGGTAATCGTCACTCCGGATACAGTAAATCCAGCCAGGCCGAACACAGTAGACAAAGCTCGTTTGAGCTGCGTCGTGATATAGCCCAATACAGAGGCGCCGCACACCCACTATGCTTCACAGATGAAGTAATGGATCATCAAATCCCCGAGGGTTTCAAACCCGTGAACATCGAATCATACGATGGCACAACAGATCCTGTGGTATGCATCGAGGACTATCTCCTTCATATCCACATGGCCCGCGGTGATGACCTACATGCCATCAAATACCTCCCACTCAAGCTTAAAGGACCAGCTCGGCATTGGCTTAACAGCTTGCCAGCAGAATCAATTGGTTGTTGGGAGGACCTGGGAACCGCATTCCTCGACAATTTCTAGGGAACTTATGTGCGACCACCAGACGCCGATGACCTTAGCCACATAATTCAGCAGCCAGAGGAATCGGCCAGACAATTCTGGACACGGTTCCTAACCAAGAAAAATCAAATCATCGACTGTCCGGACGCAGAGGCCCTAGCAGCCTTCAAGCATAACATCCGCGACGAGTGGCTTGCATGGCACCTAGGACAGGAAAAGCCGAAATCTATGGCAGCCCTCATGACACTTATGACCCGCTTTTGCCTGGGAGAAGACAGCTGGCTAGCTCGCAGCAATAACATGACCAAGAGCCCTGTTAATTCGGATACCAAGGACAGCAGTGGCAGGTCGCGTCGCAACAAGCAAAAGTGCCGCATTAACGGCGACAATGCTAAGGATACGGCAGTTAATGCCGGATTCAGAGGCTCTAAACCCGGTCAGTGGAAAAAGCCATTCAAAAGAAATACTCCGGGCCCGTCCAGTTTGGACCGAATACTCGACCGCTCATGCCAGATACATGGCACCCCCGAAAAACCAGCCAATCACACCAACAGGATTGTTGGGTGTTCAAGCAGGCAGGCAAGTTAAATGCCGAAAGCAGAGACAAGGGGTTGCATAGTGATGATTAGGAAGAGCCCCGGCCGCCGAACAATAGTGGACAGAAGGGCTTCCCCCCACAAGTGCGGACGGTGAACATGATATACGCAACCCACATCCCAAAGAGGGAGCGGAAGCGTGCGTTAAGGGACGTATACGCGATGGAGCCAGTCGCCCCAAAGTTCAACCCATGGTCTTCCTGCCCGATCACTTTTGATCGAAGGGACCACCCCACTAGTATCCGTCATGGCAGATTCGCCGCATTGGTTCTAGACCCAATTATTGACGGATTTCACCTCACTAGAGTCCTTATGGACGGCGGTAGCAGCCTGAACCTGCTTTACCAGGATACGGTGCGGAAAATGGGCATCGATCCCTCAAGGATTAAACCCACTAAAACGACCTTTAAAGGCGTCATACCAGGTGTAGAGGCCAACTGTATAGGCTCAGTTACACTTGAAGTGGTCTTCGGATCTCCGGATAATTTCCGAAGCGAGGAGTTAATCTTCGACATAGTTCCGTTCTGCAGTGGCTATCACGCACTGCTCGGGCGAACCGCATTTGCCAAGTTCAATGCGGTTCCACACTACGCATACCTTAAGCTCAAGATGCCAGGCCCTCGAGGAGTCATTACGGTCAATGGAAACACCGAACGCTCTCTCCGAACAGAGGAGCATACGGCGGCTCTCGCAGAGGAAGTGCAAAGCAGCCTCTCAAGGCAATTCTCTAGTCCGTCCATTAAACGTCCGGACACTGCCAAGCGCGCCTGGAGCAACCCACAACAAGACCGCCTGGCACGTTCGAGCAAGCGTAGCAATGCGGCCCAACCCCAACCCCCGCGAACTTGCGAAACCAGTGTTGCGCGTACATAACTACGCTCTGGAAATACCATGGGCACAGGGGGAGGGGCACCATCACGGCACGCCCGAAACGCGGCTTAAACCGCACTAGGGGCTGCCGATTTCTTAATTTTCTCTTATTTTCAGGACTCCATTCTTCAGAAGGCTTGTCCGACAGTACAATTGCCGCACAAAGGATACAAAAACCAGGGGAGCAGAAAGCTACGCCGCAGTATGGAACTCTAAGGTGGTCTCTATAACGAGCAATATACCTGTTTCACATACCATTCCGCAGCTCGCCCCTGGGAAGGACATGTTAAATAGTCCCATCTTTTGCTTATTGCACTATTTGTATCGTTCTGCTTTGATCGCAGCTTTTTTAAATAAACAATGCATAGCTTCCGTCTATTATTGCATTACTCTTTTTTACGAATATATGTTCATTAATGACATGTTGCACCCGTACACTTTGGTACGGCCAATACGCCAGGGGCTTAAGTACCCCACAATACGGTGTGAGAAGTCCGAACACTTTCACAAGTGCGGCACCCCAAACTTATAGCATTATATGCATCGGCTCCGAATCATGTCTTGGGTCAATAGTTCGGTTTGCCCGGCTCCTATGTTTTGGTACCTTACGTTCCGTTATATCGGCTAAGGTAGCACTAGGAGAACTACTGCGATTGTGCCCCAGTTGAGCTGGGCTAAGCACCTCAGTAGAGAAAGCTAAAACTGACCGTCATGATGAGGCGAGAGCTGGTCGCTGTTCGAGAGGTTTTCGAGTCCCTAAAGACTTATGCCGCTTAGAGCGAGGAGTCGGCTTTGTCCGGCCTAGGCGTGGATTGCGCCCCGAACTCGGTCTTCCGAACACTAGGGGCTTCGCCGAAATTTAAAATTATAGAATTATATGGCTAAGTGAGAGTGTTCAAGCATTATAGTCCGATTGCCTTGTTCGTTGTGTTGAGCGCCTCCCTCGGAGGACCCAAGAATGGGAAAAAGAGTGCTCATGTTTATCCCGAACACCCCAGCACTCGTGGCATGGGGGAAGAAGCCGACGACTCGCCATCTCTCAAATTTGATAAACGGCCGCACAGAAGGTAATATTTTAAATTCAAAAGCGTTGCTTAGCGCATATGAACAAGTTTTCAACGTACAGGATCACAAATGCGAGTTTACTCAAAAATTACATCTTTGGAGCATTCATCCGCTATAAGGCAGGCACCCTTCAGGACGCCCTCATAATACGCTCTAGGACACGATGCTCCTTGCCCGGCGGCGGCCCGTCTTTCACCAGGTTCTCGGCATCCATCTTGCCCCAGTGCACTTTAGCACGGGCAAGCGCCCTACGGGCACCCTCGATGAAGACGGAGTGCTTGATTACTTCAAGCCATGGACACGCATCCACCAGCCGCCTCACCAGCCCGAAGTGGCGAAGTAGCTCCCAGGCAGAGCCTCTCCAGGCCAAAGCCGAACTATGAGGCCCTTTATGGCCTGTTCGGCCACCTTGTGGAGCTCGACCATTTGCTTTAGCTGGTCACTCAAAGGCACCTGGTGTTCGGCCTCAGCATACTGAGACCAGAACACCTTCTCCGTCGAGCTCCCCTCCTCGGATCGGTAGTAGGCGGCGGCATCGGACGCACTGCGGGGCAAATCTGCGAATGCTCCTGGAGAGCTCCGGACTTGGGTAAGTAACAAGTAATTCACTTTCACGTGCTTGCTTTGCATGATGAATGCCTTACCCACCGCTATCTTCTTCATCGCTTCAATTTCTTGGAGGGCTTTCTGGGCTTCGGCCTTGGCAGACTTCGCGCTTTCGAGGGCTGCCGCAAGCTTCGACGCTTGTGTCTTTGAGTCAAGCTCCAAACCCTCGTGTTTTTTCATGAGAGCCTGGAGCTCTTTCTGCACCTCCTCCACCCGCGCCTCCTGCTTCCCTCTCTCTATGCGCTCCGCGGCCGCTCTGTTTTCGGCCTCGGACAGCGCTTTCTTAAGGGTTGCCACCTCGGTCGTGCCCCCTATAATAGCACGTTGATCCTGTCATTTTTTGCAACCACATCTTCTCTATATACTTGCGCAAGGTATTACTTACCTTCCTTCTCCTCGAGTTGCCTCTTGGCATGGCCGAGCTCGTTCTCGGACCGCGCGAGGTTTTACTTCAGCGTAGCCACCTCCGCAGTCAGTGCGGCGGAGGCCAGCAGTGAAGCCTGCTGTCAGGACCCCGATCCTAAGTCACACCGATCTAGCATGTAACACATCATATCACTTTGCGGCCTCACGCACGGTATTCCCACGGGTGCCACCTTACCTGGCCCGGGACCGTTTGCGCCTTTTGGCTCACGTATATGATAGTGTCGCTAGCATCCATATGACAAAGAACCCGGGCTGACATGGCTAGTCGTGAACCCAAAGTGGCACTAACTTACAGGGACAGGCATCCATGACCCAGCATCGAATGTGTCGGTCATCAGCGAGTGAATCCAGGCTGTAGCACTGGGCTAGCAGGACTCCGGTGAACCGGGCTGTAGCGGGCTAACAGGACTCCGGTATTCATCGCGTGATATTTCCCCGAAGGGACAGACACAGGAACGAAGAAGGACACATGCCGGCCAGCCTAAGTGTTCCGGAGCAGTAGCAAGCTACCATGGCTCAGTGGAAGCACTAGGAGACATTTCCCGGTAAGAGAGGCTACTAAGGATAAACAACTAGATAGCCAGATCCCACACATACCAAGCATTTCAATAACATACACACAATATGCTCGATATGTGCAAATACAACATGGCATCACAACATGACTCTACGACTCAAATATTTATTCATTAGGCTCCGAGGAGCGGGATATTACAAACATGGGTCTCATGACCCAACAATCAGAGCATACAAGTCAAAGCACATGCGGAAGCTTAACATGTCTGAGTACAGACAACTATAAATGAAAAAGGCTGAGAAGCCTGACTATCTACCAGGTCCTGCCGAGGGCACAAGTTCGTAGCTGAGGTAACAAGCTAAACGTCGAAGTCCATGTGGAACTACTAGTGAGACTGAAGTCTCTCTACAAAAACATAAATTAAGCAACGTGAGTACAAATGTACCCAGCAAGACTTACATCAGAACTAACTACATATGCATCATTATCAACAAAGGGGATGGTGGGGTTTAACGGCAGCAAGCCAGCTTTGACTCGGTGGCTATCCTAAACTACGACTGCAAGTAACTCTTTTGAGGTGGCGCACACGAGTCCACATATTCACCATATCAATACACCACTATGGATCCGCTCCCGTCTCCCTACGAGAACGCCATCCATAGCACTCACGCTTATCTTGCGTATTTTAGAGTATCCACTTTCACTTGTCTATGAACTGATATAAGCAACCCAGAAGTCCTTTACCGCGAACACGGCTATTCGAATAGATGATGTTAACCCTGCAGGGGTGTACTTCTTCATACATGTTTCCACCACTTAGCGTCTGCACACGACATGTGCTCGGCAGACTTCAAGCGAAAGCCGACGTGGGTGTAGACCACGACCTACCTAAACACTCAAGTCTCTAGTCCAGGTTTATCGCCTATTCGGGTTCCATCCATGAGGAGATCCGGCCGGAGTTTCGCTCACAGCCCCAAACGATGTGAACAGGGTTCCGTGACACCAAACGGGCGCCCGGTATACCCGGCCACGTGCCTACCGCATCACAGCCCACCCCTCCGGTCAGCGCTGTGCACGGCCTCCAGCATACTACAAACACCAGAAACTACTTGCAACTCCTGGACAGAGGACTTGGGTGAATAAGAAGTCGAGCGGGGTCATATTTCAGGGCCCAATGTATGGTAGTAGCTGAATCATGGATCACAAACACAGAACTCAGTTCCTAAGGACGACTTCAATGAGACAACCCACCATGTACTCCTACATGGCCTCTCACCGCTACCTTTACCAAATCGTGTTCACACACTTAGCTCACACACAGTAGGACATGTTCACACGCCTCTGATTCATCCCCGATGAATCAGACCTGACTCAACTCTAAGCAGTAGCAGGCATGACAAACAAGCATGAATGAGTAGGCACATCAGGGCTCAAACAACTCCTACTCATGCTAGTGGGTTTCATCTATTTACTGTGGCAATGACAGGTCATGCAGAGGATAAAGGGGTTCAACTACCGCAGCATGTAACAGTTGAATCGGTGTTGTCCTAATGCAGTAAAAGAGAGCAGGAGCGAGGGAGTGGGATTGTATCGGAATGAACAAGGGGGGTTTTGCTTGCCTGGCACTTCTGAAGATAACATTGAGTCTTCATCAGTGTCAACGATCACATCGTCGGTACAACGTCTACCGAGGGGGAACAACACCGGCAAACACAGAAGAAACACGATCAATGCAATGCACAATATGATGCATGCTATGACATGGCAATATGAATGTGTTTTGGGCTAATGCACCTAGCTATGATTTAAATGAAGTTGGTTTGAATACATGATTCAAATTCCAACTCCATATATGATTATTTAAATGCCCTTTATTTGTTTTGTCCAAAACAGAGGACAAACATTGTTCAAACATGCATGAAAATGGTACAGATGGATTCCTTGAATTTTTCTGATAATTTTTCATATATAAATTATTTCATTTGGAGTTACGGTTAATTTTCTATGATTTATTGAAGTTTGGGGTATTTTCTGAAATTTCCTGAATTATTTTTAAATCCAGAAAGAAATAACTGCGTCAGCCTGATGCCAGCATGACGTTAGCGAGTCAACAGCCAGGTCCAGGTCAAACCTGACGTGCGGGGTCCACACGTCAGTGACACCGGAACTAATCCCGGTCAAACCCAGCGCTGACTGGGGTTTGACCAGGTGTAGGGCCCACAGTCAGTGTCATTTGGGGGCTTAGCTGGCAGGATTAGCACCTAATAGCGTCCACGTCGACAGTCGCCGGAGTTTCGCCAGCGACGACCTAAACTGCGGCGGCAACTCGCTGGACTTGAGCTGCGGGCGACGGATGAATGCGCGAAGGCCACCAGGGGGTAGCCCGCGCTCGACCGTGTCTAGCAGAGCCATCAGAAGGCCTCGGAGTCGCGCGGAGATGACGACGGCGAGCACAGAGGCGGCGGCCGGAGCTCGGGCGCCGATCGATTCGACGCTATGGTGCACTACGGGAGAAACTGGTGGGTGCTGTGGGCTCCTGAGGTTGCGGTGAGCACGACGGTGGGCTCGGGAGCGAGCTGCGGTGGCTGTGGCCACGGCCACACCATGGCCGGCGGCGAGGAGCAATCGGCTCCGGTGAAAGGGCGGCTAGAGTGCGGGAACGAGCGCGAGGAGGAGGGGGGATGGAAGAGGGGCTCACAGCGGATCCGGTAGAGGCAACGGCGAGGCCGGGGAGGGGCTGGAGCTCGCGAATCCTCGAAAGTTCGCCGGCGGCCGAAGGTTGGGGACGAGCTTGAGGGCGACGCTGCAGGGCTTCCGGAGGGCCGTGGATCGGTGGGGAGGAAGAGGGGGTCGAGGCGGAGCTCCTGAGCTCAGCGGAAGGGCGAGGGGTGGCCGGTGTCTATGGATGCGACGGCGGCGCCCTCCTGGTGGCTCTCGGTGGTGCTCCAAATCGAGAGAGGGAGAGAGCTAGAGCGAGCAGAGATTAGGGATAGCGGTCGAGGGGGTCGAGGGCGTCTCCGTGGCGTTGCGGGAGACGTCCAGGGGGAGGAGGAGGCAGCCAGGCAGGGAGGAGGTGGCCGGGGCGCGTGGCCGCGCGCGCCGGGCGTGTGCCCGTCCTCCTGGCAGGGAGGAAGACGACAGGGGAGGCCCAGATGGGCTGGGCCGCATAGGAGCTGGGCCGGCTGGGCTACCAGGTGAGCGCCAGGTAAGATTTCTCTCCTCTCTGCTTTTCCTATTTCTGTTGTTTTTTTAATATTGTTCTGTGTTGTTTTAGTTTAGTAAAATACTAAACCATTTTATAAAATCCTGAAAATAGTTATGTGGCTAGGACTAAAATATACCAAACCACATAAAATGTTCCAGTATTATTGGACATATATTATTTATATATCAAATATATATCCAATGCAAATAGTTATTGAATTAATTCAAAGGCCCAAAATAAATGTTTCAGTCACTCCAAAAATATTGGTTTGTATTTTATTCTTGCCAATATTTTTCAAAGCTGAAAAGGAACATTTCCTTGGAAACATTTGAAGCAATTTTTAATGTTGATCATCTTTTTTTTAAAATGATTTCTGAGGCTCTCCAATTCCCCAATTCAAATTTAAAGAAATTTAGACATGATGCATGGATGCAATGCCACTAGTTACAAGCAAGCTCTAGGGTTGTGACAACTCACCCCCAATAAACAAAAATCTCGTCCCGAGATTCAAGCGTAGGATAAGGTGAAGGGAGAACGCAAACTAGCACAATCTTCACGATCCAGGTTGCACTTCAACTGAACATTGATTCGTTCACCTTCATTGTCTCGAAGTCTTACTCTAAGAACTCCAACTATCATGACAACAAGAGGAAGGAGAGACCCTAAAAGAATCGTTCTTCTCGAAGGTCGAACAACTCAGGATTAACTCACGGAATGAGACATAGCAGCATCTCTTGGGCTGAGAGACAAAGCACACCTCTAGCGGAAAGGAGTGGAACAAATGACGGAGGTTTACCAGGTAGACTACAATTCCACACTTAACAGGGTGGTAAACGGTTGTCAGCGCGGCGAGGAGTTGAGTTGCCATGATACCACAACGAGGCACCTTAGGGATGGTGACTTGTAGATATATCCCCTTAAGTGGCAAAAAGAATTACCTTTGATTCAGAGATCGTTGAAACTCTTTAAACCAGCCTAAGGCAATTCTCGAGCGATCGTTTGGAGGGGGTCGGTAGAATGGCATACTCGGACTTGGATGATGTGGATTACCTTGTTGAAGACAACGTAATGGATGAATTTGCTTACCACCGGAAATGGAAGAGACCCATGGTAGAATGGCACATTGGCGGTGCAAGCTGGGAACAAAATGCAAATGCTGGGAATGTTTCTGGTAACTGGGGAGGAGCTCAGCAGTAGAGAGTGATTCCACTGTTGGAGTGGTTATAGCATAACCGAAGAGACTAGGAGCAATCCCAGTTAGTGCCGATGATAAAACCTAGCACTTGTGCGTGCTCTCAAGAACTTGAGCATTTCCATAATCATCAAGATTTTACCAATATCCGTGTCAAGGATCCTGGCAACACAACTTGCTACCATGATGAATGATGATGGATGATGCAGATGCAAAGAAAGATAACACTTTCTCAGATTTCACCCTTGGCAGGGCCAAGGAAATAAAATCTGGATGATCGACCGAGAGACATTTAGCACTCCGCTTCTAATGTTCTCCTTGATGTGCTAGTGTAACCCATTCATAGAAATGGTCTGGTATCTAGAACATCAAGTAAAGGTCGGACTTCGGGAGCACAAGAATCCATAAGGAACAACTAGGGAGGTAAATCCTACGAAATCCTTATGGGGAGGTGGCCAACTTCTTCAGTCAAGATACTACAATAATAGGTCTTTCGGCTGGGTGTGTTGGCCATGACATCCACTTTACCGGTTATCGAGGGACCAGTATTATAGTTCTTGGGAAATGTTCCAACCATCATATCTGCCTGAGATTCAGATCTGGTTGGTGTCAGGATATTCCAGACTCATCGAGTCTAGGAAGAAAAATGAAAGTTTGCAACACAAATCGACGAGATGACGTTGCGAGATTCTCGGGAAATGAACTGCGATAGCAAGCCCTAAGACATGAGCTGGTTCTGCTACACACGTGTGAACACGATGTCCTGGACAAGCATGACCACGTGGTAGTCTTACAATAAAACACTACCGAGTTCTGGTTGGGAACCATCACCGTGGATAACGAAGTCCTTGCATAAGTCATATGATTAGCTCTTATGAGGGAACTTCTTCTCCTTGAACAAATCAATCAGTGGCTTGGTGTGCTCGGAACACATATGGAATGAAGGTTGCAAGTCTCCAGACCACAGAATACTTCGCACGTGTGCATGACTGACTTGCGATGATTCCAGAGGAAGCAAAACTAACTTTCTCAATTCATGGCGGCAACTTTCACCAAATGCACGTGTATAAGAGGAAGTCACTCCTTTCATCAAACAAATACTTCATGAGCTAGCATGAAGAAAATGCTTTCAATAGTTTCCAACACTAACTTATTGTCCAACAAGATCTTGGAGAAGATAAAATGATGTTGATGGGCTCAACAACAAATCATCGAGATTTCCATGAAGATGGAATTCCCTAATTATGTGAACAGGTGATAGCATTGGTCAGACCCATAAGATATAATGGTGTATGCTCGAGGAGTCAACCACGAGTAAGACAACATTACGAACATCGTTGGTTCTGATTTGATTTGAGAATAGCCCACACTCAAATCAAAGTTTTAACAAGATAATAGGTCCAACAACTGATCACAGGGACCAATCGATGAAGACATCATCTTTCTTCAACATACATACAAGATATCCCTTAATATGAACTAAGTCGGAGAAGCCTTTATCTTCCAGCTCTCCAAGTTGTTGTTTAGCTTAACCAACTAGCTCAGGGGTATCCAACACGGATTCTTGGAGAAATGGTGGTTTACAGGAATAAACCAACTTGATCACGAGATCAACATAGCGGTCAGGCGACAACCTGGTGATACTTCCGAGAAGAAATTCGGAATATCATGAACCACCGGTATGTTACTAAGCTCGAGAACAATCTTGCTTTTCAGGGCAAGACGATATGATCAAAAGAGCGAGGGATTGTCAAAATCCTAACTCATGGATCAAAGAGTGCACCAGGAAATAAGGACTAGGTAGCACAATCAGTCTTAGAAGGATGATTCAAAAACCAACACGCTAAGAATGAAATTATTGTCCTTTAACTATCAAGCAACGAGGTTGCTAGGAGTATTGATTTCACACATCACGATTCACTTGTCGGCAACCCGGTTGCGACAACACAGAACCGAGGAATGAATAATGATGGCGAGAAGTATCATTGTATCAAGAATTCATAAGAGAGTGTGCAATTCTCACGATACTCTTGTGATGAAAGAGGGTGATACTCCGAGGTGGAACAGAACAAAAGTTGGATTGGCATTTTGATCTGCGGAATACAACTGCTTTGACCAAATCCTAGATATGGATGAGGTACTGGAGTTTGTTTCTCCTAGTCATTCTGGAATAGAATGGCTTGACAGACCACAAGAGTAATAGGCATCGATGAACGAATGCACACATAATCTTGACTATCAATTGATAGACGAGGGTCAGAAGACAACTAAAGAGGGACAACTCAAGGAACATACGATTTTCTGAGTTGTGGATGCATGGTTTAGCATGTCGAACGAAGTTCAACATATTTCTTCCGGATAACCCATGCAGAAAGGTAGAACTGGCAGAGCCACAATATATAATGGAGAACTCATCAAGAGCACTCTGGTTGTGATCGTTCAGTTCAACGAGGAACTTCTGCCATAAGTAGTTCATGGTATTTGGAAGAAGAAGATACCACGGACTTCAAGGACTATCGCAAAGGTTACTAATAACCTAAGGGAGCTAGCAATTACTATCAACATGAAGTAAGTAGGGTGAATCTCGGGTTCAAAACCCAGAAGTGAAATGCCTACTAACTAAGTGGCATCACGGGATGCTTACAAGAATGGTGGCCAGAATCATCACTCTGGGACACAAATCATGGCTAAATTACTAGATGATCCCCTAAGACACCTAGGGTCATAATACTAGCTCCAACATATATGTCAAGGCAATAAAGTACCTCAACTCACTCATTTGTGTGATTAATCTGACCAAAGGCACATCGGAAACAGGAGGAAGGGATTTGCAAATGCATCCAACTATTTAGAAACCTGGGATGACTCGGACAGCATAACGGCTGTAAATGCTCAGAAAAGATTTGAGACATTCACAAAAATGGTGGCATAACCACTCAGAAGCACAATATCAAGGTCTCGAGATCAACAGTTAACATACAGAAGATAGTAGGAACTGAACTGAGGCTTACGTCCAACAATCTTACAAGTCTACGGATTAGTAACACGTGATCCTGATAGAAAGAAGAGATAGCCTAGTTCTTAATCCCCGTAGAAAAGAAGAGGTTGACTCAGATCAGAAGACCATGAGGTATAAGGAGTAAAAAGAGCCTTACGTTCCATCCCACAATCAATTCCCTTATATAACTAAAGAATTTCTAGACTCAACTTCGACCAGTTTGGCTTGGTAATCCTACAGGCAGTCAAGCTCTGATACCAAAGCTGTCAGGACCCCGATCCTAAGTCACACCGATCTAGCATGTAACACATCATATCACTTTGCGGCCTCACGCATGGTATTCCCACGGGTGCCACCTTACCTGGCCCGGGACCGTTTGCGCCTTTTGGCTCACGTATATGATAGTGTCGCTAGCATCCATATGACAAAGAACCCGGGCTGACATGGCTAGTCGTGAACCCAAAGTGGCACTAACTTACAGGGACAGGCATCCATGACCCAGCATCGAACGTGTCGGTCATCAGCGAGTGAATCCAGGCTGTAGCACTGGGCTAGCAGGACTCCGGTGAACCGGGCTGTAGCGGGCTAACAGGACTCCGGTATTCATCGCGTGACATTTCCCCGAAGGGACAGACACAGGAACGAAGAAGGACACATCCCGGCCAGCCTAAGTGTTCCGGAGCAGTAGCAAGCTACCATGGCTCAGTGGAAGCACTAGGAGACATTTCCCGGTAAGAGAGGCTACTAAGGATAAACAACTAGATAGCCAGATCCCACACATACCAAGCATTTCAATAACATACACACAATATGCTCGATATGTGCAAATACAACATGGCATCACAACATGACTCTACGACTCAAATATTTATTCATTAGGCTCCGAGGAGCGGGATATTACAAACATGGGTCTCATGACCCAACAATCAGAGCATACAAGTCAAAGCACATGCGGAAGCTTAACATGTCTGAGTACAGACAACTATAAATGAAAAAGGCTGAGAAGCCTGACTATCTACCAGGTCCTGCCAAGGGCACAAGTTCGTAGCTGAGGTAACAAGCTAAACGTCGAAGTCCACGTGGAACTACTAGTGAGACTGAAGTCTCTCTACAAAAACATAAATTAAGCAACGTGAGTACAAATGTACCCAGCAAGACTTACATCAGAACTAACTACATATGCATCATTATCAACAAAGGGGATGGTGGGGTTTAACGGCAGCAAGCCAGCTTTGACTCAGTGGCTATCCTAAACTACGAATGTAAGTAACTCTTTTGAGGTGGCGCACACGAGTCCACATATTCACTATATCAATACACCACTATGGATCCGCTCCCGTCTCCCTACGAGAACGCCATCCATAGCACTCACGCTTATCTTGCGTATTTTAGAGTATCCACTTTCACTTGTCTATGAACTGATATAAGCAACCCAGAAGTCCTTTACCGCGGACACGGCTATTCGAATAGATGATGTTAACCCTGCAGGGGTGTACTTCTTCATACATGTTTCCACCACTTAGCGTCTGCACACGACATGTGCTCGGCAGACTTCAAGCGAAAGCCGACGTGGGTGTAGACCACGACCTACCTAAACACTCAAGTCTCCAGTCCAGGTTTATCGCCTATTTGGGTTCCATCCATGAGGAGATCCGGCCGGAGTTTCGCTCATAGCCCCAAACGATGTGAACAGGGTTCCGTGACACCAAAGGGGCGCCCAGTATACCCGGCCACGTGCCTACCGCATCACAGCCCACCCCTCCGGTCAGCGCTGTGCACGGCCTCCAGCATACTACAAACACCAGAAACTACTTGCAACTCCTGGACAGAGAACTTGGGTGAATAAGAAGTCGAGCGGGGTCATATTTCAGGGCCCAATGTATGGTAGTAGCTGAATCATGGATCACAAACACAGAACTCAGTTCCTAAGGACGGCTTCAATGAGACAACCCACCATGTACTCCTACATGGCCTCTCACCGCTACCTTTACCAAATCGTGTTCACACACTTAGCTCACACACAGTAGGACATGTTCACACGCCTCTGATTCATCCCCGATGAATCAGACCTGACTCAACTCTAACAGTAGCAGGCATGACAAACAAGCATGAATGAGTAGGCACATCAGGGCTCAAACAACTCCTACTCATGCTAGTGGGTTTCATCTATTTACTGTGGCAATGACAGGTCATGCAGAGGATAAAGGGGTTCAACTACCGCAGCATGTAACAGTTGAATCGGTGTTGTCCTAATGCAGTAAAAGAGAGCAGGAGCAAGGGAGTGGGATTATATCGGAATGAACAAGGGGGGTTTTGCTTGCCTGGCACTTCTGAAGATAACATTGAGTCTTCATCAGTGTCAACGATCACATCGTCGGTACAACGTCTACCGAGGGGGAACAACACCGGCAAACACAGAAGAAACACGATCAATGCAATGCACAATATGATGCATGCTATGACATGGCAATATGAATGTGTTTTGGGCTAATGCACCTAGCTATGATTTAAATGAAGTTGGTTTGAATACATGATTCAAATTCCAACTCCATATATGATTATTTAAATGCCCTTTATTTGTTTTGTCCAAAACAGAGGACAAACATTGTTCAAACATGCATGAAAATGGTACAGATGGATTCCTTGAATTTTTCTGATAATTTTTCATATATAAATTATTTCATTTGGAGTTACGGTTAATTTTCTATGATTTATTGAAGTTTGGGGTATTTTCTGAAATTTCCTGAATTATTTTTAAATCCAGAAAGAAATAACTGCGTCAGCCTGACGCCAGCATGACGTCAGCGAGTCAATGGCCAGGTCCAGGTCAAACCTGACGTGCGGGGTCCACACGTCAGTGACACCGGAACTAATCCCGGTCAAACCCAGCGCTGACTGGGGTTTGACCAGGTGTAGGGCCCATAGTCAGTGTCATTTGGGGGCTTAGCTGGCAGGATTAGCACCTAATAGCGTCCACGTCGACAGTCGCCAGAGTTTCGCCGGTGACGACCTAAACTGCGGCGGCAACTCGCCGGACTTGAGCTGCGGGCGACGGATGAATGCGCGAAGGCCACCAGGGGGTAGCCCGCGCTCGACCGTGTCTAGCAGAGCCATCGGAAGGCCTCGGAGTCGCCGGAGATGACGACGGCGAGCACAGAGGCGGCGGCCGGAGCTCGGGCGCCGATCGATTCGACGCTATGGTGCACTACGGGAGAAACTGGTGGGTGCTGCGGGCTCCTGAGGTTGCGGTGAGCACGACGGTGGGCTCGGGAGCGAGCTGCGGTGGCTGTGGCCACGGCCACGCCATGGCCGGCGGCGAGGAGCAATCGGCTCCGGTGAAAGGGCGGCTAGAGTGCGGGAACGAGCGCGAGGAGGAGGGGGAATGGAAGAGGGGCTCACAGCGGATCCGGTAGAGGCAACGGCGAGGCCGGGGAGGGGCTGGAGCTCGCGAATCCTCGAAAGTTCGCCGGCGGCCGAAGGTTGGGGACGAGCTTGAGGGCGACGCTGCAGGGCTTCCGGAGGGCCGTGGATCGGTGGGGAGGAAGAGGGGGTCGAGGCGGAGCTCCTGAGCTCAGCGGAAGGGCGAGGGGTGGCCGGTGTCTATGGATGCGACGGCGGCGCCCTCCGGTGGCTCTCGGTGGTGCTCCAAATCGAGAGAGGGAGAGAGCTAGAGCGAGCAAAGAGAAGGGATAGCGGTCGAGGGGGTCGAGGGCGTCTCCGTGGCGTTGCGGGAGACGTCCAGGGGGAGGAGGAGGCAGCCAGGCAGGGAGGAGGTGGCCGGGGCGCGTGGCCGCGCGCGCCGGGCGCGTGCCCGTCCTCCTGGCAGGGAGGAAGACGACAGGGGAGGCCCAGATGGGCTGGGCCGCATAGGAGCTGGGCCGGCTGGGCTACCAGGTGAGCGCCAGGTAAGATTTCTCTCCTCTCTGCTTTTCCTATTTCTGTTGTTTGTTTTTAATATTGTTCTGTGTTGTTTTAGTTTAGTAAAATACTAAACCATTTTATAAAATCCTGAAAATAGTTATGTGGCTAGGACTAAAATATACCAAACCACATAAAATGTTCCAGTATTATTGGACATATATTATTTATATATCAAATATATATCCAATGAAAATAGTTTATTGAATTAATTCAAAGGCCCAAAATAAATGTTTCAGTCACTCCAAAAATATTGGTTTGCATTTTATTCTTGCCAATATTTTTCAAAGCTGAAAAGGAACATTTCCTTGGAAACATTTGAAGCAATTTTTAATGTTGATCATCTTTTTTAAATGATTTCTGAGGCTCTCCAATTCCCCAATTCAAATTTAAAGAAATCTAGACATGATGCATGGATGCAATGCCACTAGTTACAAGCAAGCTCTAGGGCTGTGACACCTGCATACACATCTTGACTTAATTATGCTAGACTCCTGCGAATGTTATTAGATCCCCTATTCGGCTTTTATTTCCGAACGCCGAACAGAGCATCAGGGGCTACTGTCTATGCGGTAATATTTTTACATATTATTTACTTACCTCAAAGCCTGTTAGAAGGCTGGCACAGGCTTCAGTCAGTCCGCTATTGGCGGACTGAACCTTCTGGATCACCGCACTCATAATAGTGCGGTGCTCCTCGTCGATGGAGGCGCCGTTAAGCACCTCCAGCAAATTGTCCAGTGCCTCCTGTTGGACGGAGGTCGCCGGCTCGGTAGGCTGCCTACCGAAGTCCGGAACCGTTGAAGGTTCCAGCGCGGTGTCCGGATCAAGGCCGGACTTGGAGCCCTTGGGGGTTCTATCCCCTTTACGCCTGGAGTCCGAGAGGTCGCCTTGCGGCGCCCCCAGGACCACCTCCTCCTGGCTTGGAACCTGTTGGGACGCCACCTCAGCATTGTCCGTAGGGTGGGGGAGGTAGCCGTCAGAAGCGAATTCACATCCGACGAATCCAGGGAACCGCTAGATGACACGTCGAGCCGGTCTTTGGGTGGACTGCATAAACATGTTCGACATAAGGAAAAGTTGTGCAATGGAGGAATACTATGAATCACTCTGGTATCCGGATACTTACGATTTTGCCAGGGGCTTAGCCCTGAGTGGCCACTCCTCTTAGCCGTCGTCGACATTGGTGGAGTAGCCCGGAGGAAGGGTTTTCCCCTTCTTGGACCCTTCGGCCTCCCCAGTTGGGGCGGCATTCCTTTTCTTCCCTTCCCCCGTTGGAGGGGGAGAGGTCTCTTCTTCCTCCTCCTCGTCTTCATGGGAGGAGTGCGTCTTGGAGTCATCGGATGATGAAACCGACACCTCCAGGTGCCGGGCACTCTTTCGAGTCCCCGTGGCCTTCTTCTTGGCCTTCTTCTCCGGCACCACATAGGGTGCCGGAACCAGCAGCTTCGCCAAACGAGCATTCACTGGGCCTTCGGGCAAAGGAGCCGGACAGTTGATCTGTCCGGACGTCTCCTGCCAATCCTGTCAAAGGTAAGGGAGCTTAGATCCCGCATGGAGTCAAACTATGAAAAACTAATACCCTGTAAAAGGTAAAAACAGCTTACCGCACTAGCGTGATGCTGCGTGCTGAATCCGCGATCCTCGGTAGCGGATGCGGGGGCCTCGGCGCCCTTGAAAAGCACCTTCCAGGCATCTTCGTACATCGTGTCGAAGAGCCTGCTCAGAGTTCGGTGTTGAACCGGGTCGAACTCCCACAGGTTGAAAGCCCGTTGTTGACACGAGAGGATCCGACGGATGAGCATAACCTGGACTACGTTGACAAGTTTGAGCTTCTTGTCCACCAGGGTTTGGACGCATGTTTGGAGTCCGGTCACCTCTCCTTTTTTACCCCACGACAGGCCCATCTCTTTCCAGGAGATGAGCCCCGTAGGGGGTCCGGATCGGAACTCGGGGGCTGCGACCCATTCAGGGTTGAGCGGCTCGGTGATGTAAAACCACCCCGATTGCCACCCTTTTAGGGTCTCCACGAAGGAGCCCTCGAGCCATAGGATGTTGGGCATCTTTCCCACCATGGCGCCTCCGCACTCCGCCTGGGTGCCACGCACCACCTTCGGCTTGACATTGAAAGTCTTGAGCCATAGGCCGAAATGGGGGCGGATGCAGAGGAAAGCCTCACACACGACGATAAACGCCGAGATGTTGAGGATGAAGTTCGGGGCCAGATCGTGGAAATCCAGGCCATAGTAGAACATGAGCCCCCAGACAAATGGGTGGAGAGGGAAACCCAGTCCGCGGAGGAAATGGGGGAGGAACACCACCCTCTCATGGGGCCCGGGGGTGGGGATGAGCTGCCCCTCTTCGAGAAGCCGGTGCGCAATGTCGTTAGACAAGTATGCGGCCTTCCTCAGTTTTTTTATGTGTCCCTCCGTGACGGAGGAGACCATCTACTTGCCTCCCGCTCCGGACATGGCTGGAGAAGGTTGAGGTGGGGTGTGCGGACTTGGGCGCTGGAGCTCGAGTGCACGGAAATGGATAGGAAAAGGAGGAAGAAGGCGTGGATGAAAAGGTGGATCCTTATCCCCTTATATGGGCGGACGCGACTATGCGTCCCCACCAGCCTGGTAAAACTCGCTTATCTCCCAAGCGCCGTAATCAATGGCGCGGTTGGGTTACCCAAGCCCGTATTGACGAGAATCCCAGAATAAGGGGACACGATCTCTGCTTTGACAAGACGTGCCAAGGAAACCGCCTCGCTAAACGCGCTGAGGTGGGACAGTAAAACGATTCGAATAAAGACTTGGCCGTGGTGTGATGTCACGCTACAGAATACGTCAGCAGATTAGATTTGTGTAAATATTGTTCTCTCTATGGCAATATGTGGAAACTTATTTTGCAGAGCTGGACACTAACTTTGTGTTCAAAATCTTCTATGAAGTACTTGGAGGAGGAACCCGCCTTGCAATGCCGAAGACAATCTGTGCGCCGGACTTGTCGTCATTGAAGCCTGGTTCAGGGGCTACTGAGGGAGTCCTGGATTAGGGGGTGTCCGGATAGCCGGACTATACCTTCGGCCGAACTCCTGGACTATGAAGATACAAGATTGAAGACTTCGTCCCGTGTCCGGAAGGGACTTTCCTTGGCGTGGAAGGCAAGCTTGGCGATACGGATATGTAGATCTCCTACCATTGTAACCGACTCTGTGTAACCCTAGCCCTCTCTGGTGTCTATATAAACCGGAGGGTTTTAGTCCGTAGGAACAACAATCATACCATAGGCTAGCTTCTAGGGTTTAGCCTCCTTGATCTCGCGGTAGATCTACTCTTGTACTACCCATATCATCAATATTAATCAAGCAGGAGTAGGGTTTACCTCCATCGAGAGGGCCCGAACCTGGGTAAAAACATCGTGTCCCTTGTCTCCTGTTACCATCCGCCTAGACGCACAGTTCGGGACCCCCTACCCGAGATCCGCCGGTTTTGACACTGACAACCTCCAACAGGTTTCATGAGTAACAAAGGCATTCTTGGTGGCAAGATTGCAAATGCGATTGACATCCACCAAGAGGCTTTGCATCTGACGCTTAAGCCAGTTGTGATGCTTGTCCTGTTTCCGGTGTAGCGCGACGAGAAGCTCTCGGTCATTGAGAACACGAGATCGCCTCCGAGGCCTTTGGGCAATGGTGCTTTCAGTGGCGTTAGTTTGAGCGTGAGGGGCACGTGTGTTACCAGCCAAGGGATAAACACGAGAGACTACCTGAACTCCTTCAATGGGCTGGGTGAAGCTTTGACGATCAGCATTGTGAAGATAAATGGGATCCTTGGCAGGCTCTGGGTAAATAGCTTCAACAGACAGATCAACCTCTGGCAAGAATACAAGATGATTGCGTGCAGACGGCTGATAGTTGAAGGCAGAGTGAAGCTTGATAAGACGCATGACCCATGGAGCATAGAACTTCAACCCAAAAATGTCGGAGCCGGATGCAGCCAATTGTCTGATGAAAAAGTCTTGAGCATTGAAGCTGATGCCATTGAAGATATACAAAAACCAAAGTCTTCATTGCTCCTTCAAGCTTCGCTGCAGATGAATGTCCTTTGACAGGCCATAGAGTTTTTCCGGTGATATGATAAATGGTGCGAGGCAGATACTCTAGGTCTTCAACAAAGAATTCAGATGGGTAGTCAGCGTCATGAGGCAAAGGCTTCATCATCCTCAACATTTGGCTCATGTTGGGTTCTGGCTTCTGAAAAATGCTCTCCAAAGCATTCTGGTGTTGTTGACAACCTGGTTCATAGTATTCACCAGGAGTGGGCATGCTTGTGAGCTCAATGATATCAAGAGCTTTGGCTTCATGATGGACATTGCCTGTCATCCACTCAAGGACCCAAGTCTTTGGATCCCTGTTGTAGCCTCGAATGTGAAGAGTTGCATAGAACTGTAACAGAAGCTCTTCACTCCGGTGTTCCTTGTCTGTGACAAATTGCAGGAGTCCAGCGTCTCTGAAGCAATCCAACGCTTCTTCTAGACAGGGCAGGCCAACTAGAGCTTCAGTGTCAAGACGCATATGGGGAAATATGCGCCCTTGATTGTATAAGATGCAGGAATAGTAGTTGCACTGCTGATAGCTCAAGAACCGATCCGATGAAATGCGAGGTTTGGTGTAAGGGTTCTTGGCGCTGTTGAAGAAGGTGTTATTTGCCATGAAGCCATTCACATTGAAGACCCGAGGTGAAGTTGCAGTGCCTGGGAATCTTGGAAGTCTTGGCTTGGGCTTCTGGACTTGAGGTCTGTGCTCGACATGATAGTCAATTTGTGGACCCGCAACAGGTGGAGGAACCAGAATGGGCCATCGGACCATAACAGGTTGGCCACGATCAAATGCCAGCTCAATTGTATGAGGTCTTGGAGGGGGTACAGGAGCATTGGCATTGTCGTTGACATGGGCTTCAGGGGCCACATTGGCTTCAGGTGCTTCAGTATTGGCTTCGGGCGCTGCGGTGGCTTCAGGTGCATGCACTTCGGGCACCGCATTAGCTTCAGGCGCCACATTAGCTTCAGGCGCCACATTAGCTTCAGCCATGACAACGTCATTGGCTTCAGTGTTGATGTTGGTGGCCGCCGTAGTATTGTTAACCCACTATAGGAATCCAGTACTTTGTCGTCTGCCATGGCGGACGGCAAAGGCAGGGATGGCTGACGGCAAAGCACTTTGCCGTCCGCGGCGGACGGCAAACAGTGGCGGCAAAGATAGGGTCGGCAAATAGGTCCTTTGCCGTCGGCTTTTTGTGGCGGACGGCAAAGAGCCCTTTGCCTACAGCGGCTTAGGGCAAAGAGGGGGGACGGCAAAATGTTGCACGTTCGCCAGCGTTACTCTGTTAGGCGGCTAACGGCGGCCTTTGCCGTCCGCCAGCGGACGGCAAATTTGAGCGCCTCTTTGCCGTCCACCAGACGACGTCAGCTATACGTCAGCGCCCGCTCTTTTTTGCCGTCCGCCACGGTAGGCAAATTGGCCAAATGGTCCATCCCTAGGAAGCACAGGTGGGCGCCCTTTGCCGTCTACCACCGATGGCAAAGGGGTCTTTGCCGTCTGCCGCGGACGGCAAAGAGCCTGCACGGCCTCTTTTTTGTTTTTTTCTTATATCCAACAATTATCACAACAAATATTTCACAGCACATATATATCCATCACATAAATATCCAGCACATATATATCCAACATAATAAATATCCAGCACATATATATCCATCCATACATACATAGTAGGTTGCACATAGTTCCATCGATCCATACATATTACAATATGCAAAGTTTCATCATAGCAAGCAAGCAGAATACAAGAAGTGCATCAAAGGAAAAAACAGGAAAAAGCAAGCAATCCATCATAGGAATCTGGCTTCCGTGAAGTGAATGAAACCTGCAAAATGACAAATAAGAAAGTTAGAAAAAGAAAACTAGAAGAAGAATTAGACTAGAAGAAAAAGAATAGAAGAAGAAGACTAGAAGAAGAAGTATATGCCATATATTAGCTAACTTAGGTGAAATGTATCGTTTATGAGCTAACCTAGGTGAAATGGGTAGTTTATGAGCTATCCTAGGTGAAATGGATCATTTTGGAGCTAAGTTAGGTGAAATGGGTTGTTTATGAGCAAACCTAGGTGAAATGGGTCGTTTATGAGCAAACCTAGGTGAAATGAGTCGTTTATGAGCAAACCTAGGTGAAATGGGTCGTTTATGAGCTAAGTTAGGTGAAATGAGTCATTTATGAGCAAACCTAGGTGAAATGGGTCATTTATGAGCTAACCTAGGTGAAATAGGTTGTTTATGAGCTAACCTAGGTGAAATGGGTCATTCATGAGCTAACCTAGGTCAAATGGGTCGTTTATGAGGTAACCTAGGTGAAATGAGTCGTTTATGAGCTAACCTAGGTGAGATTGATCATTTTGGAGCTAACTTAGTTGAAATGGGTCGTTTATGAGCTAACTAAGGTGAAATGCCACGTTTTTGAGCTAACTAAGGTAAAATAGATCATTTTTTAGCTAACTTAGGTGAAATGGGTCATTTTGGAGCTAAGCTAGGTGAAATGGGTCATTTTGGAGCTAACCTAGGTGAAATGGGTCATTTTAAAGCTAACGTAGGTAAAATGGATCATTTAGGAGCTAATCTACGTAAAATGGGTCATTTTAGAGCTAACTTGGATAAATTGGATCACTTGTAAGCTAACTAAGGTAAAATGAGTCATTTTAGAGCTAACTTAGGTAGAATGGATGGTTTATGAGGTCAGTAAGCTTATTAAGTCATTTTGAAGGAAAAGAAGCTAACTCTAGGTCATTATGGTAAGCATATTGGAGGAAATAAAGCTAAGTCTAGGTCTTTATGCATTTGTTAAGAAAAACACTAGAGAAACTTACCGTGATCACGGAGGTGTAGGAGCGGGCTGGCTCGCGCCGGTAGCTAGAGAAGGAGCGGGCTGGCTCGCGCCGGTAGCTGGAGAAGGATCATGCGATGCGTTTCTGGAGTTAAGCTGCACCAAAGATCATTTCCAATGTCTCGTTAGCATTATGACACTCAAATGTTAAGACTAGCAAGTAATGTCCATTCAAATTAAACTCACCGTGCTCCCAGGAGCAATCACTGGCATCGGCGGAGCGGTCTGACCGGACTTCTCGCACACAGACTGCACATTTGGTTTTCACAACAGTCATACTAGTTAGTAATGAGACTCAAATGTTAAGACTAGCAAGTAATCTGCAGAAGAAACTTACCACAAGGAGCTCGTACATGGCCCTTGCCTGCATGTCATTCCGTGCCCTCTCCTGCTCCAACATATTTGTCGTCTTCTCCTCCAACTCCCGCTGCCTCTCCGCCGCCTCCGCCAGAAGTTTCTCTGTTCTATCTCTCTCACTCTGTATAGCAGCCTGCAACACCACTCACATGACCATTTGTAATCATTGATGGAAGCGCACACAATGTAATGGAGAAAGATAGCTGAGTACGTATAACTAACCTTCAAGGTGAGTTGGACTAGCCGTTCACGAGGCCTTATCTCAGGAGCGGAGCTCGACTGGCGCGCCTTGATCTCTGGGAGAGTGCTAGGACAATGGATAAGTCCATCTCCCATGGCTATGGAGCCATGGGACCTCCTGCCACCAGATATCATCAGCAGCTCTGTATCAATGGGACCCTGGCTCGGGTTAAAGTCCTCCCCTTTCCTCGCCTTCCCCTGATCTCTATATTGCACGAGCTTGTCGTGGGCGGAGATGTTGGTGAAGTTCTTTGGATCATCGAGGTCAGATGCAGAGAATGCCTTGACTTTCTTGTAAGGGCCAGTGTGGGCCATGGCATATAGGTCGTACACCTCTGGCACCTTATCCGCCTTATTATAGCGTGCCTGAAAGAGAGAAACAAAGTAAATTAGTAATTAAAGGGCTAAAGCTAGCATGATGAATGAATTGCATGAATCATGAAGCAAACCACATACCCAGTTCCGCCCGTACTGAAATAAGTTGGAGCTGCCTTGGTGGTGTGACACACCTTCCATTTGGGCACGTTTGTCCTTGGCCTCTTTGTGGGTGGCCAGCCATTCTTTTGAGGACCACACATTGACCAACACCTCCCAACAATCCATCCGATCCGCACACCATCTCGGAGGGGCCTAAATTAGCAAATAGAAACTTGAGCGCTACGGCTATGAATTACTAAATGAAGGAAGTAAGTACAAGGCCTTAAGAATTACCTTCATGTACTTCTCCTTACTCAAGAACTTATCGTAGCACTCCTGCTTGGGCTTCTTGATACCACGCCCGGTGTAGTAGTCTCGAACAGCCTGCACCCGAACCTCATGCCGTAAGTTCTGAAGTAGGCGCTTGCACTCCTTGTGGATAACATGATCCGCCTCCTCCTCGTATCCCTCCTCACACCTGTAGAATGTCTGCAATCAAATGAGACAATATTGATTAGTACAATTAATAACTAGCTAGTTGAAGATTTTTAATTGTGTAAAGGAGCAATTACCCAGAACTTTCTGATCACGATGTCTGCCCTCGTCTTGCACAAGACACCGTCGATAATCTCACCTGGCGGGGCCGGGGCAGCCACGTAGTGCTCCCAAGTCAATCCAACCTCTGCAAGCCGACCCTCACCAGGCAACGTGACAAACCCCAGGAAGTTTTGCCGAATCAGAACTCCAAGGACGGAGTTGGGACGGCGGACACTTTCATGGTGGTCCCAACCCCTGCAGCATGACAAGGCCAACACATCAGTTATTTGAAGAAACATGAATGCAGAAGGTACAAAAAGATTAAATGCACTTACCTCTCCCCATCAGGGAAAATCAACCACCTCTGCTCGCGGGTCGCCGGCACAGACGGGAGCCGTGCAGCACCACGCTGGTAGACGTTGCCCCCTCCTCCCCCTCCTCATCAGTCGGCTCCCCGCCATCATCGGCATGGCCACTCGGCTCCCCGCCATCATCAGCGTGGCCACTCGGCTGCTCAGGCTGACCCGACCAGGTACCCCATCCAGACGTGTGCTCCTTCGGGGTCTTGTGGGCCGAAGGCCCGTCGACCCGAGGCTCGTGGGCCGAAGACCCGTGGACCGGAGGCTCGTGGACCGGAGTCCGTGCAGCCTCCTCCTCAGACGAGTCCACCCTAGCAGTCACGTGCTCGGGTGAAACAGCTGGGGGGGGCGGCGAGGAAGGCGCCGTAAGAGTCACCCTACCTCCTCTCTCGCAACCACGTGCTCCACCTCCTCTCTTCTTCTTACCTCATCCCCTGCTGGGCACCGCGGTCGACGAAGAAGGGCCCGACAGTGTCGCCATACTGTCCAGCAACGCTCGGCGGAGAGGTGCGTGTGGAATGGAAGACCTCGCACCACGCGCCAACGAAGAAGGGGCCTCGGCGCGCTCCCGACCAGCGCCCACCATCTTTCAACACCTGCCATGACAAAGAATAAACGAAATTAGTCCAACATAAAAAAAGTACCAACATGAATAATAATATGTATATCACTTAAGTGTATCATCATCAAGTACAACATAAAAAAATTGAATACCTGACACTACTAATAATCTCGATCAGTATCATCAATAAATGCATAATCATCATCATCACTATAATCAATGATGGGCTCATAGGGTTCATTGGCATCAACATGTGCAAGGCCACCTTGACGTAATCGGTCAAGCATTGACAGGTCATCCGCAGCAGTAACCTCTTCTTGTTCCGGCTCTTCTTGTTCCTCCTCTGGGGTGATGTCGGATTCATTGTCGCTGTCTACTTCAATGTTTTGGGGTGAAGTATGGCGGTTCTTGAAACGCTTTTTGGAAAGACGTGTATCTTGGAAGAATTCTCCTTCATATGTGTCTAGGTTAATGTGAGGTTCATAATCCTCTTCCTTTGGGGGAGAAAGTCTAGCACGTGGCGGCACTTCATAAACGACATCCCAACCTTTCAGATTTGGATTAGTTTGGCAGGCCCACGGTAGATAAAATACTTGGGTCGCCTGTTGAGCCGTAATATAGGCATCGGGAACATCTAAATGGGTGCTTTGGTTGATTTCAACTAGCCCTATATGTTCATGAGTCCTTCTAGTCTCCTTCGGCTGAAACCAATAACATTTGAAGACTACGACATTCGGTGGGTTTTCACCATAGAACAGAAGTTCATAAATTGCTTCAACTCTCCCATAATACTCGGTACCTCCTTCGCCGATAGCAGATACACAACAATTTGTAGAATTTCGGTCGGCCATAGATAGCTCTTTGCCATAGGTACGAAAGCGATACCCCTTGATGTCATACTTGTCAAATGAACGGACCCTATAGTCAAAACCATTAGCGACTTGTCTCAATTCGGCGTCCATAGACTCTGAATTAGCCTACAAGTTTAATATGAAAGGATTGTTGCACTACGCACAAATTAGCGAATGAAATGAAATTGTCTAATAGAAATTACCGTTTGTTTGAACCAAGAGATGAAACCGGGATAGCCGCCTCCTTGCTTTGCGAGAAGCTCATACTCTTCGACGGAATCCTTTTGGATCTCCGCTCCATACGAGAATATGGCGACGTATCGATTGTATGACATATCCAGGAATAAGAGCAGTTCAAAGGAAATAGAAGTTGCGAAACAATGTACCGAGAACTTACTCGATGTACGGCCGCACTTCTATCAGGTTGTTGAAGATATACAACGAAATGGTCCGCCATTCTTCGTTATCCAAAGATACTGGATGTGAAACACTAGCTGGTGCGAGATTCCCTTTGAATAGGCTGAGGTTGGATCCACCCTTTTTAGGCTCGTCAACATTGTACCGAGGCTTCGGATTATGCAAATGACGATTTTTGGCTTCGTAGTGTGCTTTGCCGCCTCCTCTATGATGAATGCCTCAGCCATCGATGCTTCAATTCTACATTTATTTTTACATTTTTCTCGAAGCGTCTTCTGCATCCTCTCAGTTGGGTAGCACCAACGATTTTGCACGCCCCCCCAATCTTGCCTCGGTCGGGAGATGCAAAATCAAATGCTGCATTGGATTAAAGAAGCCCGGTGGAAAGATCTTCTCTAACTTGCAGATCAACTCCGGCGCCAACTCTTCCATTTCTTCTAGCACGCCAGGCGATAGTTCTTTTGCACAAAGAACACAGAAGAAATAGCTGAGTTCTGCCAGTACTAGCCATTCATCCTCAGGAATGAAGCCACGCAACATCACCGGCATTACCTGCTCAATCCATATGTGCCAATCATGACTCTTGAGACCAAATATCTTCAGTTTATCAAGATTCGCTCCCCTCTTTAGATTCGCTGCATACCCATCGGAGAACATCAACTGCTGTTGCACCCACAAGAGAATTTCCCTCATAGCTGGCCTTCCAAGATTGAACCATGCCTTTGGCTTCGTCCAGTTCTGCTTTCCTTTCGGTTCTTTCATGTTCTGTAATGTCCTATCACATAGTGCCTCTAGATTGACTCTAGCCTTAGTATTATCCTTTGACTTCCCATCTATGCCGAACAATGTACCAAAAAGTGCCTCGGCGATATTCTTCTCAGTGTGCATCACGTCGATGTTGTGTGGGCAAAGGAGGTCTTTGAAGTAAGGCAGATCCCATAAGCATGTTTTGTGAGTCCACGCGTGCTTAGTATTATACCCCTTGAAGTACCCTGGACGTTGTGGATCTGACTCGAGAGCGTTTAACTGATCCAGGGTCTGTTGGCCTGTCAATGCAGGTGGTGCAGAGTTTTTGACAACTCTACCCTTGATGAAGTTCTTCTTGCCTTTCCTGAACTTATGGCGAGGATCCAGGAACTGTCTATGCATGTCGAAGCAAGAAAACTTGCGACCGGCCTGAAGCCAATGAAACTCAAGAGCTCCCTTGCATGTGGGGCACGGGAACCTTCCATGCACACACCAGCCAACGAATAGCGCATACGCCGGCAAGTCATGCGTCGAGTACATGTACCAGACACGCATTATGAAGTTCCGTTTGCTAAAGGCGTCGTATGTCTTGAACCCATTATCCCAGGCTTCTTGCAATTCGTCCTTAAGCGGCTGCATGTACACATTCATATTTTTCCCCGGATAGTTGGGTCCTGGAATTATCAACGTCAGGAAAATGTTCTTTCTTTGCATAATCTATCCGGGGGGAGATTGAGTGGAAAGACAAATACGGGCCAACAACTGTATTGGGCTGCCGTCATACCAAACACACTGAACCCATCCGTGCTGATACCGACTCGAGGATGCCTCGGATCTGCCGCTTTGTCAGCATGTAATTCATCAAACTTTTTCCACGCAACACCATCCGATGTGTGTACCATCATCAGATTCCCATCTGCATCTAGTTTGGTTCTTTTGCCTGTTTTGTGCCATGTCATCTGTCTGGCCGTCTCTTCGACCATGAAAAGATGTTGAAGTCTTGGTACGATTGGCATATACCGAAGAACACTAACGGGGATTTTGGTCTGTGTCTTCTCACCCATACCGTTGTCTACCACAATATACCTGGAAGACTTGCAAATGGGACAATAGTTCAAGTCCGCATAGTCAAGCCTAAATAAGGCACATCCTTTCTCACAGGCATGTATCTTCTCATAGGGCATCTTCAGTGCACGGAGGATTTTGTCCGATGGTACAGGTTTGCAGGCATTACATGGCCTTTGGGTAGAAAGCGTCCAAATACTGTCATAAATGCGTCATAGCATTCTCTGCCCAAGTTGAACTGAGCCTTCAGAGCCATTACTTGTGAGATGGCATCCAACTGACAAAGCTCAGTGTGCTCGTGGAGCGGACGTTTTCAAGACTCCAACATTTCATTGAAGGCCTTTGCAGATTCCTCCATCTCCTCGTCTGAATCCCGAGCATCATCATAGTCTTACACCATGTTTTCGATCCCGGTACCATGCTCGTCGGTGCGACGACGATCCACCTCAGCTCGGTCACATTGGGCAGACTCACCATGAAATGTCCACACCATATAATCGCGCGTAAAACCACTCTTCTGCAGGTGTTTGCCCATTTCAGCCTCTGTTTTCTTTTCCCAATTGCCGCACCGGAAACAGGGGCACCAGGTTTTCTTTTGGCCATTTGCAAATGCGGCTTGCACAAACCCCTTGGTTTTTGTGAACCATTCAGCGCTCCATTTGTTCTGACTAGTGTGACCGGTATACATCCACGCACGGTCACTCATCTTGACTTTCAGAGCTACTGGACACACAACAATTATATATGTAATTCACCATGTATATATTCATCAGTTGATCTACTTTTTCAATTTTATTACGTCCGTGCAACCTACACTCTAATAGGTAATGATAGGTCCTAATCCCACCCGTGTATGTGTAGATTCGGTTCATTTTCCCATGCTATGCTCCGGATCCGACGTAAAATTTCGGCAGCACCTCCCCGCTGTTCTCCTAATACACGTATCTGCAATAAACAGAGAGGATGTGTACCCGGAGAACAACAGGGGAAGCACTGACGAAATTTATGCGTCGGATCCAGAGCAAAGCATATGGGAAAACGAACCCAATCTACACATACTCGGGCTGTCCATGGATAGCGTTGGACAATTCGAAAGAATCAAGGTTATAAATATGCAAATGCATGCATATTTATAACTATGACGCTTTCGAACGGGAGACACATATTGGTTACGCATACTGATGATTCAAGACACATATATAGCTAGCTATCAAGTTTCATCGGAATAGATCAAATAATTAATGGGGGAGGAGGACTTGTCATTTGTGCTCACCCACGAATGAAGGGGTAGAGCTCGTCAAACGCATGGCGAGGTCGTCGAACACCAAACCTCGCAGCGATGAAACAACTGCACATTTAAAACTACACGATCAACACAATTATATATGATGTTTTTCATAACAAAATTGAAAAATATATGACCTAACTAATAATTCACAAATATATGACCCCGTCGGCCTCTGGAAGGCCAAAGAACACCTTTTCAGGAGGTGTCGGGGGTCGGGGTGTCCTGTCGGTGTCGGGGTGCCGTGTCGGGGTCGGGGTGCTGTTTCGGGGTCGGGGGGTC
>NC_041392.1:202108570-202109139 GCF_002162155.2 Triticum dicoccoides
GTCGGGGCCGGTCTCGGGGTCGGGGTGTCAGGTCGGGGTGCCGGGTCGAGGTAGGGGTGCCGTGTCAGGTCGGGGTTTTCCCCCTCTTTTTTTCCTTTTCTTCTTCTTCCTCTTCTTCCTTTTCTTCCTTTTTTCCTTCTTCTTCTTCTTCTTCTTCCTCCTTTTCTTTTTCCTCTTCTTCTTCTCCTCCTCTCCTCTTGTTTCTTCTTCTTCCTCCTCTTCTTCTTTTTTCTTCTCCTCCTCCTCTTCTTCTTCTTCCTTTCCTTTTTCCTCTTCTTCTTCTCCTCCTCTCCTCTTTTTTTCTTCTTCTTCTTTCCTAAACCTAAACCTAAACCTAAAACTAAACCTAAATCTAAAACTAAAACTAAAACTAAAACTAAATCTAAACTAAACATAAACCTAGAACTAAAAAAACAGAAAGTAAGGAAAAAACTAAATCTAAACCTAAAACTAAACTAAAAATAAACCTAACCTAAAACCAAACCTAAAACTAAAACTAAAACTAAAACTAAATCTAAACTAAACATAAACCTAAAACTAAAAAAACAAAAAAAACATAAAACAAAGAG
>NC_041392.1:202109713-202159548 GCF_002162155.2 Triticum dicoccoides
CGACGGGGCGGCGGCGAGTAACTGGGGAGAGGAAGAGAGAGAGAGAGAGAGGGGCAGGGTAGGGTGGCCGTTAACGTTAGTGGGCCCTCCCTCTTTGCCGTCCGCCCCCCTTTGTCGTCCGCCTTTTCGCACTTTGCCGTCCGCTAGCGGACGGCAAAGAGGGGGGCCGTTAGGTTTTTTTTAGCACCTCATCAGTGGGGCCCCACCCTATTTGCCGTCCGCTAGCCGACGACAAAGAATCTTTGTCGTCTGCTAGCCGACGGCAAAGAACTGGCTGATGGCAAATTAGGTCTTTGCCATCAGCCAGTTTTTTGCCGTCTGCTTTTTGGTAGCTGATGGCAAAGAGCTTCTTTGTCGTCTGCTAGCTGACGGCAAAGAGCTGGCAGATGGCAAAGTAGCTGATTCCAGTAGTGACCTCCACTTCAGGAGCTGGAGGGTCGGACACGTTTTCCTTGAGAACAACATCTTGGTGGGACGTGAAGGAAATATGCCCTAGAGGCAATAATAAAGTTATTATTTATTTCCTTATTTCATGATAAATGTTTATTATTCATGCTAGAATTGTATTAACCGGAAACATAATACATGTGTGAATACATAGACAAACAGAGTGTCACTAGTATGCCTCTACTTGACTAGCTCATTAATCAAAGATGGTTATGTTTCCTAACCATAGACAAAGAGTTGTTATTTGATTAACGGGATCACATCATTAGGAGAATGATGTGATTGACTTGACTCATTCTGTTAGCTTAGCACTCGATCATTTAGTATGTTGCTATTGCTTTCTTCATGACTTATACATGTTCCTATGACTATGAGATTATGGAAATCCCGTTTACCGGAGAAACACTTTGTGTGCTACCAAACGTCACAACGTAACTGGGTGATTATAAAGGAGCTCTACAGGTGTCTCCAAAGGTACATGTTGGGTTGGCGTATTTCGAGATTAGGATTTGTCACTCCGATTGTCAGAGAGGTATCTCTGGGCCCTCTCGGTAATGCACATCACATAAGCCTTGCAAGCATTGCAACTAATGAGTTAGTTGCGAGATGATGTATTACGAAACGAGTAAAGAGACTTTCCGGTAACGAGATTGAACTAGGTATTGAGATACCGACGATCGAATCTCGGGCAAGTAACATATCGATGACAAAGGGAACAACGTATGTTGTTATGCGGTCTGACCGATAAAGATCTTCGTAGAATATGTGGGAGCCAATATGAGCATCCAGGTTCCGCTATTGGTTATTGACCGGAGACGTGTCTCGGTCATGTCTACATTGTTCTCGAACCCGTAGGGTCCGCACGCTTAAGGTTTCGATGACAGTTATATTATGAGTTTATGCATTTTGATGTACCTAAGATTTGTTCGGAGTCCCGGATGTGATCACGGACATGACGAGGAGTCTCGAAATGGTCGAGACATAAAGATTGATATATTGGAAGCCTATATTTGGATATCGGAAGTGTTCCGGGTGAAATCGGGATTTTACCGGAGTACCGGGAGGTTACCGGAACCCCCCGGGAGGTATATGGGCCTTAGTGGGCTTTAGTGGAAGAGAGGAGAGCTGGCCAGGGCTGGACCACATGCCCCTCCCCCCTTAGTCCGAATAGGACAAGGAGAGGGGGGCGGCGCCCCCCCTTCCTTCTCTCTCTCCTCTTTCCCCCTCCCGAATCCTATTCCAACTAGGAAAGGGGGGGATCCTACTCCCGGTGGGAGTAGGACTCCTCCTGGCGCGCCCTCCTCCTGGCCGGCTGCACCCCCCCCCCTTTATCCTTTATATACGGGGGCAGGGGGCACCCCTAGACACACAAGTTGATCCACGTGATCATATTCTTAGCCGTGTGCGGTGCCCCCTTCCACCATAATCCTCGATAATATTGTAGCGGTGCTTAGGCGAAGCCCTGCGATGATAGTACATCAAGATCGTCACCACGCCGTCGTGCTGACAGAACTCTTCCCGAACACTTTGCTGGATCGGAGTCCGGGGATCATCATCGAGCTGAACGTGTGCTAGAAATCGGAGGTGTCGTAGTTTCGGTGCTTGATCGGTCGGGCCGTGAAGACGTACGACTACATCAACCGCGTTGTGCTAACGCTTCCGCTGTCAATCTACAAGGGTACGTAGATCACACTCTCCCCTCCAGTTGCTATGCATCACCATGATCTTGCGTGTGTGTAGGAATTTTTTTGAAATTGCTACGTTCCCCAACAGTGGCATCCGAGCCTAGGTTTTATGTGTTGATGTTATATGCACGAGTAGAACACAAGTGAGTTGTGGGCGATATAAGTCATACTGCTTACCAGCATGTCATACTTTGGTTCGGCGGTATTGTTGGACGAAGCGGCCCGGACCGACATTACGCGTACGCTTACGCGAGACCGGTTCTCCCGACGTGCTTTGCACAAAGGTGGCTAGCGGGTGACAGTTTCTCCAACTTTAGTTGAACCGAGTGTGGCTACGCCCGGTCCTTGCGAAGGTTAAAACAGCACCAACTTGAAAAACTATTGTTGTGGTTTTGATGCGTAGGTAAGATTGGGTCTTGCTTAAGCCTGTAGCAGCCACGTAAAACTTGCAACAACAAAGTAGAGGACGTCTAACTTGTTTTTGCAGGGCATGTTGTGATGTGATATGGTCAAGACATGATGCTAAATTTTATTGTATGAGATGATCATGTTTTGTAACCGAGTTATCGGCAACTGGCAGGAGCCATATGGTTGTCGCTTTATTATATGCAATGCAATCATGTTGTAATGCTTTACTTTATCACTAAGCGGTAGCGATAGTCGTGGAAGCATAAGATTGGCGTGACGACAACGATGCTACGATGGAGATCAAGGTGTCGCGCCGGTGACGATGGTGATCATGACGGTGCTTCGAAGATGGAGATCACAAGCACAAGATGATGATGGCCATATCATATCACTTATATTGATTGCATGTGATGTTTATCTTTTATGCATCTTATCTTGCTTTGATTGACGGTAGCATTATAAGATGATCTCTCACTAATTATCAAGAAGTGTTCTCCCTGAGTATGCACCGTTGCGAAAGTTCTTCGTGCTAAGACACCACGTGATGATCGGGTGTGATAGGCTCTACGTTCAAATACAACGGGTGCAAAACAGTTGCACACGCGGAATACTCAGGTTATACTTGACGAGCCAAAGCATATACAGATATGGCCTCGGAACACGGAGACCGAAAGGTCGAGCGTGAATCATATAGTAGATATGATCAACATAGTGATGTTCACCAATGAAACTACTTCATCTCACGTGATGATCGGACATGATTTAGTTGATTTGGATCACGTGATCACTTAGAGGATTAGAGGGATGTCTATCTAAGTGGGAGTTCTTAAGTAATATGATTAATTGAACTTAAATTTATCATGAACTTAGTCCTGGTAGTATTTTGTAAATCATGTTGTAGATCAATAGCTCGCGCTGTTGCTTCCCTGTGTTTATTTTGATATGTTCCTAGAGAAAATTGTATTGAAATATGTTAGTAGCAATGATGCGGATTGGATCCGTGATCTGAGGTTTATCCTCATTGCTGCACAGAAGAATTATGTCCTTGATGCACCGCTAGGTGACAGACCTATTGCAGGAGCAAATGCAGACGTTATGAACGTTTGGCTAGCTCAATATGATGACTACTTGATAGTTTAGTGCACCATGCTTAATGGCTTAGAATCGGGACTTCAAGACGTTTTGAACGTCATGGACCATATGAGATGTTCCAGGAGTTGAAGATAATATTTCAAGCAAATACCCGAGTTGAGAGATATGAAGTCTCCAACAAGTTCTATAGCTAAAAGATGGAGGAGAATCGCTCAACTAGTGAGCGTGTGCTCAGATTGTCTGGGTACTACAATCGCTTGAATCAAGTCGGAGTTAATCTTCCAGATAAGATAGTGATTGACAGAATTCTCTAATCACCATCACCAAGTTAGTAGAACTTCGTGATGAACTATAGTATGCAAGGGATGACGAAAACGACTCCCGAGCTTTTCATGATGATGAAATCGATGAAGGTAGAAATCAAGAAAAACATCAAGTGTTGATGGTTGACAAGACCACTAGTTTCAAGAAAAGGGCAAAGGGAAGAAGGGGAACTTCAAGAAGAATGACAAGCAAGTTGCTGCTCAAGTGAAGAAGCCCAAGTCTAGTCCTAAGCCTGAGACTAAGTGTTTCTACTGCAAAGGGACTGGTCACTAGAAGCGAAACTACCCCAAGTGATTGGCGGATAAGAAGGATGGCAAAGTGAACATAAGTATATTTGATATACATGTTATTGATGTGTACTTTACTAGTGTTTATAGCAACCCCTCAGTATTTGATACTAGCTCAGTTGCTAAGATTAGTAACTCGAAACGGGAGTTGCAGAATAAACAGAGACTAGTTAAGGGTGAAGTGACGATGTGTGTTGGAAGTGGTTCTAAGATTGATATGATCATCATCGCACACTCCCTATAATTTCGGGATTAGTGTTGAACCTAAATAAGTGTTATTTGGTGTTTGCGTTGAGCATGAATATGATTTGATCATGTTTATTGTAATACGGTTATTCATTTAAGTAAGAGAATAAATTGTTATTCTGTTTACATGAATAAAACCTTATATGGTTACACACCCAATGAAAATAGTTCGTTGGATCTCGATCATAGTGATACACATAATCATAATATTGAAACCAAAAGATGCAAAGTTAATAATGATAGTGCAACTTATTTGTGGCACTGCCGTTTAGGTCATATTGGTGTAAAGCGCATGAAGAAACTCCATGCTGATGGGCTTTTGGAATCACTTGATTATGAATCAGTTGATGCTTGCGAACCATGCCTCATGGGCAAGATGACTAAGACTTTGTTCTTCGGAACAATGGAGCGAGCAACAGATTTGTTGGAAATCATACATACTGATGTATGTGGTCCAATGAATATTGAGGCTCGCGACAAGTATCATTATTTTCTGATCTTCACAGATGATTTGAGCAGATATGAGTATATCTACCTGATGAAACATAAGTCTGAAACATTTGAAAAGTTCAAAGAATTTCAGAGTGAAGTGAAAAATCATCGTAACAAGAAAATAAAGTTTCTATGATCTGATCGTAGAGAAGAGTATTTGAGTTACGAGTTTGGCCTTCAGTTAAAAACAATGTGAAATAGTTTCACTACTCACGCCACCTGGAACACCACAGCATAATGGTGTGTCCGAATGTCATAACCGTACTTTATTAGATATGGTGCAAACTATGATGTCTCTTACCAATCTACCACTATCGTTTTGGGATTATGCATTAGAGACAGCTGCATTCATGTTAAATAGGGCAGCATCTAAATCCGTTGAAACGACACCGTATGAACTATGGTTTGGCAAGAAACCTAAGTTGTCGTTTCTTAAAGTTTGAGGTTGCAATGCTTATGTGAAAAAGTTTCAACCTGATAAGCTGAAACCCAAATCGGAGAAGTGCGTCTTCATAGGATACCCAAAAAGAAAATGTTGGGTACACCTTCTATCACAGATCCGAAGGCAAGATATTCGTTGCTTTGAATGGATCCTTTCGAGAGAAGGAATTTCTCTCGAAAGAAGTGAGTGGGAGGAAAGTAGAACTTGATGAGGTAACTGTACCTGCTCCCTTATTGGAAAGTAGTTCATCACAGAAATCTGTTCTTGTGACTACTACACCAATTAGTAAGGAAGCTAATGATGATGATCATGTAACTTCAGATCAAGTCACTACCGAATCTCGTAGGTAAACCAGAGTGAGATCCGCACCAGAGTGGTACGGTAATCCTGTTCTGGAAGTCATGTTACTAGACCATGACGAACTTGCGAACTATGAGGAAGCGATGATGAGCCCAGATTCCGCGAAATGGTTTGAGGCCATGAAATCTGAGATATGATCCATGTATGAGAACAAAGTATGGACTTTGATGGATTTGCCCGATGATCGGCAAGCCATAGAAAATAAATGGATCTTCAAGAGGAAGACGAACGCTGATAGTAGTGTTACTATCTACAAAGCTAGACTTGTCGAAAAAGGTTTTTGAAAAAGTTCAAGGTGTTGACTATGATGAAATTTTCTCACTCGTAGCGATGCTTAAGTCTGTCCAAATCATGTTAGCAATTGCCGCATTTTTATGAAATCTGGCAAATGGATAAACAAAACTACATTCCTTAATGGATTTAAAGAAGAGTTGTATATGATGCAACCAGAAGGTTTTGTCAATCCTAAAGGTGCTAAACAAAATATGCAAGCTCCAGCGATCCATCTATGGACTGGTGCAAGCATCTCGGAGTTGGAATATACGCTTTGATAAGTTGATCAAAGCATATAGTTTTATACAGACTTGCGGTGAAGCCTGTATTTACAGGAAAGTGAGTGGGAGCACTACAGCATTTCTGATAAGTATATGTGTATGACATATTGTTGATCGGAAATAATGTAGAATTATTCTGCAAAGCATAAAGGAGTGTTTGAAAGGATTTTTTCAAAGAAAGGCCTCGGTGAAGCTGCTTACATATTGAGCATCAAGATCTATAGAGATAGATCAAGACGCTTGATAAGTTTTTTCAATGAGTACATACCTTGACAAGATTTTGAAGTAGTTCAAAATGGAACAGTCAAAGAAAAGAGTTCTTGGCTGTGTTACAAGGTGTGAAATTGAGTAAGACTCAAAGCCCGACCACGACAGAAGATAGAAAGAGAATGAAAATCATTCCCTATGCCTCAGCCATAGGTTCTATAAAGTATGCCATGTTGTGTACCAGATCTATTGTATACCCTACACTGATTTTGGCAAGGGAGTACAATAGTGATCTAGGAGTAGATCACTGGACAGCGGTCAAAATTATCCTTAGTGGAATAAGGATATATTTCTCGATTATGGACATGACAAAAAGGTTCGTCGTAAAGGGTTACGTCGATGCAAATTTTGACACTGATCTAGATGACTCTAAGTCTCAATCTGGATACATATTGAAAGTGGGAGCAATTAGCTATAGTAGAGCATTGTTGACATAGAAATTTACAAAATACATACGGATCTGAATATAGTAGACCCGTTGACTAAACTTGTCTCACAGGCAAAACATGATCACACCTTAGTACTCTTTGGGTGTTAATCACATAGCGATGTGAACTAGATTATTGACTCTAGTAAACCCTTTGAGTGTTGGTCACATAATGATGTGAACCATTGGTGCTAAATCACATGGCAATGTGAACTAGATTATTGACTCTAGTGCAAGTGGGAGACTGAAGGAAATATGCCCAAGAGGCAATAATAAAGTTATTATTTATTTCCTTATTTCATGATAAATGTTTATTATTCATGCTAGAATTGTATTAACCGGAAACATAATACATGTGTGAATACATAGACAAACAGAGTGTCACTAGTATGCCTCTACTTGTCTAGCTCATTAATCAAAGATGGTTATGTTTCCTAACCATAGACAAAGAGTTGTTATTTGATTAACGGGATCACATCATTAGGAGAATGATGTGATTGACTTGACCCATTCCGTTAGCTTAGCACTCGATCGTTTAGTATGTTGCTATTGCTTTCTTCATGACTTATACATATTCCTATGACTATGAGATTATGCAAATCCCGTTTACCGAAGAAACACTTTGTGTGCTACCAAACGTCACAATGTAACTGGGTGATTATAAAGGAGCTCTACAGGTGTCTCCAATGGTACATGTTGGGTTGGCGTATTTCGAGATTAGGATTTGTCACTCCGATTGTCGGAGAGGTATCTCTGGGCCCTCTCGGTAATGCACATCACATAAGCCTTGTAAGCATTGCAACTAATGAGTTAGTTGCGAAATGATGTATTACGAAACGAGTAAAGAGACTTGCCGGTAACGAGATTGAACTAGGTATTGAGATACCGACGATCGAATCTCGGGCAAGTAACATACCGATGACAAAGGGAACAACGTATGTTGTTATGCGGTCTGACCGATAAAGATCTGCGTAGAATATGTGGGAGCTAATATGAGCATCCAGGTTCCGCTATTGGTTATTGACCGGAGACGTGTCTCGGTCATGTCTACATTGTTCTCGAACCCGTAGGGTCCGCACGCTTAAGGTTTCGATGACAGTTATATTATGAGTTTATGCATTTTGATGTACCGAAGATTTGTTCGGAGTCCCTGATGTGATCACGGACATGACGAGGAGTCTCGAAACGGTCGAGACATAAAGATTGATATATTGGAAGCCTATATTTGGATATCGGAAGTGTTCCGGGTGAAATCAGGATTTTACCGGAGTACTGGGAGGTTACCGGAACCCCCCGGGAGGTATATGGGCCTTAGTGGGCTTTAGTGGAAGAGAGGAGAGGTGGCCAGGGCTGGGCCGCGCGCCCCTCCCCCCCTAGTCCGAATAGGACAAGGAGAGGGGGGCGGCGCCCCCCTTCCTTCTCTCTCTCCTCTTTCCCCCTCCCGAATCCTATTCCAACTAGGAAAGGGGGGGGATCCTACTCCCGGTGGGAGTAGGACTCCTCCTGGCGCGCCCTCCTCCTGGCCGGCCGCACCCCCCTTGATCCTTTATATACGGGGGCAGGGGGCACCCCTAGACACACAAGTTGATCCACGTGATCATATTCTTAGCCGTGTGCGGTGCCCCCTTCCACCATAATCCTCGATAATATTGTAGCGGTGCTTAGGTGAAGCCCTGCGACGATAGTACATCAAGATCGTCACCACGCCGTCGTGCTGACGGAACTCTTCCCTGACACTTTGCTGGATCGGAGTCCGGGGATCGTCATCGAGCTGAACGTGTGCTAGAACTCGGAGGTGCCGTAGTTTCGGTGCTTGATCGGTCGGGCCGTGAAGACGTACGACTACATCAACCGCGTTGTGCTAACGCTTCCGCTGTCGATCTACAAGGGTACGTAGATCACACTTTCCCCTCCTGTTGCTATGCATCACCATGATCTTGCGCGTGCGTAGGAATTTTTTTGAAATTGCTACGTTCCCCAACAGGACGGGGGTGTAGCAACTCTTTCTACTTCAACTCTTGGTTCTTCTTCTTCATCGGCTGATGCAACTGGAATATCTTCAGCCGTTTTGGCTTCAGACTCAGAGACGTTCACAGTTGGAATGACTTGGGGCCTTGATCCTTTGCGAAGTCTGCGGAATGCTGACGACGCTTGTGGAGATGGAGTCGGCTGGGCCTCAAAGTCATCGTCATCTTGTGGTTGGGGAGCACTTGGGGTGTCTTGTTGTTGTGGGTGATCAGCCCATGATGCATCCTGAGCAGTTGGCGTCAGAGGACGACCAATGCTGATGAGCTCGTTGTGCGTGAGCACAGGCGATGATACCAAATTGCGCTCGATCTGAGGAAGGACTTCATCATCTTCAACATTGTCGTGAGGACCAATGTCTTCAGCTGTGGTGGGGTCAACAGCTGGATTGTCTTCAACTTCAGGAGCCTCTGTGGAAGCAGGCTCATGAACTATCAACTGGCGCTCTCGATGTTCGAACGCAGGACGAGCCACAGAGATTGTCTCGACATCAAGGGGCTCTGTGGAAGCAGCCCGGTCTCTCTTCTTGGTTTTCCGTTTCTTGGTTGGGGGAGCATCATCAGTGGTGGCTTTGGTCTTGCGTTTTCTGGCTTCGGCTTCAGCTGCCCTTGTTTTCTTGAGTTCGGAAGCCACTGTGGGGACCTTAGGCTTCGAGTCTATCATACTGGCTCGGAAGACAATGTGAGGTTCTTCCTGCCTTGATGCTTCTGGTTCTGCCACAGCTGGCTTCTTCTTCTTCTTGGCAGCCATTCTGGGGTCGATGCCTGGTCGCCCCAAAGCCTTGCGCTTTTCAGCTTCATTATATCCTTGAACACATTTGACAGCAAGATCCTTCATGCGCTCACGAGAACCTTTGGCTTCTTCGCGTTTCTTGTGGAATGCTTCCTTGAGCTCATGCATCATGACCTTGAAGTTTTGAATGTCTTCAACATTGAGCTTGGCCATGTGCTTCTTGAACTGAGCCTTTTCATAATCTATCTTATGCTTCAGCTCAACAATTTTCTGAGCTAGAGCCAGCTCAGAGCAATGGCTCCGTGGAAGGCGACGCTGAGGCCAATAGGAAGCTGAAGATCATCAAAGCTGACATTTGGGCTGTCAAACCACTCATCAATAAACTTGTTTAAGATTTCCACATCAAAGAGAGGAAGGTCATTGAAGATTTCCGCCTCTTGCTTGCTCTTGATCAACTGCTCAAGAGCGTCATCGCCAAGATCGTCGTCACTGGACAGATCAATGGCGTCATTTTCATTTCGTAAAACAGCAGCAGGGGTCAGTGCTTGACCAGTGGGTTGCATGGGCTTCTTCACTTTGGCGGGCTTGGAGATGCATGAAAGATCTTCAGACTTCACACTGTCTTCAGGAGGTGCAGTGGCCAGAAGCTTCGCCCATGAAACCTTTGGTGTAGGGGAAGGCTTCGACGCTTTAGGTTTCTTCAACTTCTTTGGCTTCGGTGGTGCAGGCGTTTCGTCAGAATCAACATCGTCTGCAGGTTGATCCATGACTGCCCCTTGAACCTTTATGTGAGTGATGAGACCTTCTAAGTTATAGAAGGGCCCAACCAGATTGGGTTCAGCTTCGCGTGTGCCGTCAGCACAAGGAGCAGAGGGGCCTGGATTGAAGTCTAATCCCCGCGGCTTCTTGTTTTCTTTGGCCGAGTTCTTGGCAAACTGGAAGTTGTGCTTGAACAGATTGTCGTCACGGCACCATAGTAATGAAGATGGGTCTGCATCTGCAGGCTGTGGTCCATGGACCATGCAAGGATAGAAGCCTTGTTCAATGGCTTCAGCTCTGGACCTGGGTTGAAGGTTTTTGTACAAGATGTCTCCCTGGGGTCGCTTGATGGCATTCTTCTCAGCATATTACTGGGTCACGAACCTGTACTTGTACCATTGTTCTGCCCAATATCTTCGAATCCATTGGATTTGGGTTTTCCGCTGATTGTAGTCCTCCTCTGAATCTGTCTTGTACAGCTCATAGAGGTCAGGAGGCAAATCTCTTGAGGTGTTTCCACGGCGCTGTCTGCCACCCTTTCTTGCAGACTTCTCTGTTGCCATGAAGTTTAGACTGAAAGGCTTCAACACTGTCAAAGTCTTCCCTCTACTGATCAGACAAGAACTGGCTTCAGGAGAATTTATATGATGCTGTAAGAACTCTGCAAATGAATGCAGACTATGAGAACCAAGGGATTCTCCCATGGACATGTACCTGTGACAGCATTAAAGGTACGAGGGAAGGGGAAGAGGTCATATGCATTCTCAGAAGATTTTGAAGATAAATCAGTTTAGAAGACATTGACCTCATAGTGCGAAGACATTCACTCATATGTAGAGAGTTGGTTCTAGATTTGTACGAATCCACGAATAAGGACAAGTGAGGAATCTAACTACTTTGTGAAGCATAAGTGAACATACTAGGCATGCTATGAGATGCAGAATGAGATAGATCCAACTTGTGGGAATAGAAACCACTTGTGGTTCAAAAGGATGAATCTATCGGATCAAAAAGACTGTAAAAAGGAGGTTTTATTTACCACATGAGGAACTGCTAGACGGAGTGGGAGAGGAGGCCGAGCAGTTCGATCTTCCGTGCCCTAACTTGGCGACGGGGGACACCTACGGCGACGGCGGAGAAGACGATGTCCGCGGCCGGCGTGAGGACGACGTCGGTGAGGTCACGGCAGCTAAGCGCTTCATCGCCGACGTCGTCGAGTGCTAGCGGTGGCGCTAGGGTTTGTGCGAGAGTGGAAGAAGAGATAATGACTGGGGTGAGGCGTGTATTTATAGAGACAGGGATGGCACATCGTTATTACGCAGGTGCCCCAGGCGGTTCACATCTGAAGGACACGTGGAGATCATGCAACACATTGGAGGTTGTTCCACGTTCCCACGCACGCCTGGATTGTCGGGTGGTCGTTCCCACTTCTCTGGGTTTCAGGCAAAAGGATTGAGCATTTAAAAGCGAATTTTAATGTTTGTCTCTGTATCTTCTGCTGACAAGGACACATCGAAGACATTCGATAGTTTCAATAGAATGCATATGATTTGGATAGATAGACTTGAGACAGGAGCATAGAAAGGTTTGTTGGAAATATGCCCTAGAGGCAATAATAAAATGATTATTATATTTCCTTGTTCATGATAATTGTCTATTATTCATGCTATAATTGTATTATCCGGAAATCGTAATACATGTGTGAATACATAGACCACAATGTGGCCCTAGTGAGCCTCTAGTTGACTAGCTCGTTGATCAACAGATAGTCATGGTTTCCTGGCTATGGACATGGGGATGTCATTGATAACGGGATCACATCATTAGGAGAATGATGTGATGGACAAGACCCAAACCTAAGCATAGCACAAAGATCGTGTAGTTCGTTTGTTGTAGCTTTTCTGGATGTCAAGTATCATTTCCTTAGACCATGAGATTGTGCAACTCCCGGATACCGTAGGAGTGCCTTGGGTGTGCCAAACTTCACAACGTAACTGGGTGACTATAAAGGTAAATTACAGGTATCTCTGAAAGTGTCTGTTGGGTTGGCACGAATCGAGACTGGGATTTGTCACTCCGTATGACGGAGAGGTATCTCTGGGCCCACTCGGTAATGCATCATCATAATGAGCTCAATGTGATCAAGTGGTTGATCACGGGATCATGCATTACGGTACGAGTAAAGTGACTTGCCGGTAACGAGACTGAACAAGGTATTGGGATACCTACGATCGAGTCTCGGGCAAGTAACGTACCGATTGACAAAGGGAATTGAGTACGGGATTGATTAGGTCCTCGACATCGTGGTTCATCCGATGAGATCATCGAGGAGCATGTGGGAGCCAACATGGGTATCCAGATCCCTCTGTTGGTTATTGACCAGAGAGTCGTCTCGGTCATGTATGCTTGTCTCCCGAACCCGTAGGGTCTACACACTTAAGGTTCGGTGACGCTAGGGTTGTATAGATATGAGTATGCAGTAATCCGAAAGTTGTTTGGAGTTAGGGATGAGATCCTGGACGTCACGAGGAGTTCCGGAATTGTCCAGAGGTGAAGAATTATATATAGGAAGTGTAGTTTCGGCCATTGGAAAAGTTTCGGGGTCACCGGTATTGTACCGGGACCACCGGATGGGTCCCGGGGGTCCACCGGGTGGGGCCACCCATCCCGGAGGGCCCCATGGGCTGAAGTGGGGAGGGGAACCAGCCCATAGTGGGCTGGTGCCCCCCCCCTTGGGCCCCCCATGCGCCTAGGGTTGGGAACCCTAGGGGAGGGGGCACCTCCACTTGCCTTGGGGGGGTACTCCACCCCTTGGCCGCCGCCCCCCTAGGAGATCCCATCTCCTAGGGCCGGCGCACCCCCCTAGGGGGCCTATATAAAGGGGGGGAGGGAGGGCAGCCGCACCTCAAGTCTTGGTGCCTCCCTCTCCCGTGCTACACCTCTCCCTCTCGCAGAAGCTCGGCGAAGCCCTGCTGCGATCACTGCTGCATCCACCACCACGCCGTCGTGCTGCTGGATCTTCATCAACCTCTCCTTCCCCCTTGCTAGATCAAGAAGGAGGAGACTTCATCCGCTCTGTACGTGTGTTGAACGCGGAGGTGCCATCCGTTCGGCACTTGGTCATCGGTGATTTGGATCAGGGCGAGTACGACTCCATCATCCCCGTTCTCTTGAACGCTTCCGCTCGCAATCCACAAGGGTATGTAGATGCACTCTCCTCTCGTTGCTAGTTGACTCCATAGATTGATCTTGGTGAAACGTAGGAAAAAAATTTGTTTTCTGCAATGTTCCCTAACAGTGGTATCAGAGCTAGGTCTATGCGTAGTTACTATGCACGAGTAGAACACAAAGTAGTTGTGGGCGTCGATATTGTCAATTTGCTTGCCGTTACTAGTCTTATCTTGATTCGGCGGCATCGTGGGATGAAGCGGCCCGGACCAACCTTACACGTACGCTTACGTGAGACCGGTTCCACCGACTGACATGCACTAGTTGCATAAGGTGGCTGGCGGGTGTCTGTCTCTCCCACTTTAGTCGGATCGGATTCGATGAACAGAGTCCTTATGAATAGAAATTGGCAATTCATGTTGTGGTTTTGGCGTAGGTAAGAAACGTTCATGCTAGAAACCTGTAGCAGCCACGTAAAAACTTGCAACAACAATTAGAGGACGTCTAACTTGTTTTTGCAGCAAGTGTTTTGTGATGTGATATGGCCAAAGGTTGTGATGAATGATGAATGATATATGTGATGTATGAGATTGATCATGTTCTTGTAATAGGAATCACGACTTGCATGTCGATGAGTATGACAACCGGCAGGAGCCATAGGAGTTGTCTTTATTTATTTATGACCTGCGTGTCAACATAAACATCATGTAATTACTTTACTTTATTGCTAAAGCGTTAGCCATAGTAGTAGAAGTAATAGATGATGAGACAACTTCAAGAAGACACGATGATGGAGATCATGATGATGGAGATCATGGTGTCATGCCGGTGACAAGATGATCATGGAGCCCCAAGATGGAGATCAAAGGAGCTATATGATATTGGCCATATCATGTCACTATTATTTGATTGCATGTGATGTTTATCATGTTTTTGCATCTTGTTTACTTAGAACGACGGTAGTAAATAAGATGATCCCTCATAATAATTTCAAGAAAGTGTTCCCCCTAACTATGTGCCGTTGCGATAGTTCGTTGTTTCGAAGCACCACGTGATGATCGAGTGTGATAGATTCCAACATTCACATACAACAGGTGTAAGACAGATTTATACTCGCAATACACTTAGGTTGACTTGACGAGCCTAGCATGTACAGACATGTTCTCGGAACACAAAAGACCGAAAGGCCGAGCATGAGTCGTATAGAAGATACGATCAACATGAAGATGTTCAGCGATGTTGACTAGTCCGTCTCACGTGATGATCGGACACGGCCTAGTCAACTCGGATCATGTTATACTTAGATGACTGGAGGGATGTCTATCTAAGTGGGAGTTCATTGAATAATTTGATTAGATGAACTTAATTATCATGAACTTAGTCTAAAATCTTTACAATATGTCTTGTAGATCAAATGGCCAACGTTGTCCTCAACTTCAATGCGTTCCTAGAGAAAACCAAGCTGAAAGACGATGGCGGCAACTATACGGACTAGGTCCGGAACCTGAGGATCATCCTCATAGCTGCCAAGAAAGATTATGTCCTAGAAGCATCGCTAGGTGATGCACCCGTCCCACAGAACCAAGACGTTATGAATGCTTGGCAGACACGTGCTGATGATTACTCCCTCGTTCAGTGCGGCATGCTTTACAGCTTAGAAACGGGGCTCCAAAAGCGTTTTGAGTGACACGGAGCATATGAGATGTCCGAAGAGCTGAAAATGGTTTTCCAAGCTCATGCCCGGGTCGAGAGATATGAAGTCTCCGACAAGTTCTTCAGCTATAAGATGGAGGAAAATAGTTCTGTCAGTGAGCACATACTCAAAATGTCTGGGTTGCATAACCGCTTGACTCAGCTGGGAGTTAATCTCCCGGATGACGCGGTCATTGACAGAATCCTTCAGTCGCTTCCACCAAGCTACAAGAGCTTTGTGATGAACTTCAATATGCAGGGGATGGAAAAGACCATTCCTGAAGTATTTGCAATGCTGAAATCAGCAGAGGTAGAAGTCAAAAAGGAACATCAAGTGTTGATGGTGAATAAAACCACTAAGTTCAAGAAAGGCAAGGGTAAGAAGAACTTCAAGAAGGACGGCAAGGGAGTTGCCGCGCCCGGTAAACAAGCTGCCGGGAAGAAGCCAAAAAATGGACCCAAGCCCGAGACTGAGTGCTTTTATTGCAAGGGAAGTGGTCACTAGAAGCGGAACTGCCCCAAATACTTAGCGGACAAGAAGGCCGGCATCACAAAAGGTATATGTGATATACATGTAATTGATGTGTACCTTACCAGTACTCGTAGTAGCTCCTGGGTATTTGATACCGGTGCGGTTGCTCACATTTGTAACTCAAAGCAGGAGCTGCGGAATAAGCGGAGACTGGCGAAGGACGAGGTGACGATGCGCGTCAGGAATGGTTCCAAGGTCGATGTGATCGCCGTCGGCACGCTACCTCTACATTTACCTATGGGATTAGTTTTAAACCTCAATAATTATTATTTAGTGCCAGCTTTGAGCATGAACATTGTATCAGGATCTCATTTAATACGAGATGGCTACTCATTTAAATCCGAGAATAATGGTTGTTCTATTTATATGAGAGATATGTTTTATGGTCATGCTCCGCTGGTGAATGGTTTATTCTTAATGAATCTCGAGCGTAATGCTACACATATTCATAGTGTGAATACCAAAAGATGTAAGGTTGATAATGATAGTCCCACATACTTGTGGCACTGCCGCCTTGGTCACATAGGTGTCAAACGCATGAAGAAGCCCCATGCAGATGGACTTTTAGAGTCTCTTGATTACGAATCATTTGACATGTGCGAACCATGCCTCATGGGTAAAATGACCAAGACTCCATTCTCAGGAACAATGGAGCGAGCAACTAACTTATTGGAAATCATACATACTGATGTGTGCGGTCCAATGAGTGTTGAGGCTCGCGGTGGCTATCGTTATGTTCTCACCCTCACTGATGACTTGAGTAGATATGGGTATGTCTACTTAATGAAACACAAGTCTGAGACCTTTGAAAAGTTCAAGGAATTTCAGAGTGAGGTTGAGAATCAACGTGACAGGAAAATCAAGTTCTTGCGATCAGATCGTGGGGGAGAATACTTGAGTCACGAATTTGGCACACACTTAAGAAAATGTGGAATAGTTTCACAAATCACGCCGCCTGGAACACCTCAGTGTAATGGCGTGTCCGAACGTCGTAATCGCACTCTATTAGATATGGTGCGATGTATGATGTCTCTTACCAATTTACCGCTATCATTTTGGGGCTATGCTTTAGAGACTGCTGCATTCACTTTAAATAGGGCTCCGTCGAAATCCGTTGAGACGACACCGTATGAATTATGGTTTGGGAAGAAACCTAAGTTGTTGTTTCTAAAAGTTTGGGGATGCGATGCTTATGTCAAGAAACTTCAACCTGAAAAGCTCGAACCCAAGTCGGAAAAATGCGTCTTCATAGGATATCCTAAAGAAACTGTTGGGTATACCTTCTACCTCAGATCCAAAGGCAAGATCTTTGTTGCCAAGAATGGGTCCTTTCTAGAGAAGGAGTTTCTCTTGAAAGAAATAAGTGGGAGGAAGGTAGAACTTGATGAAGTATTACCTCTTGAACCGGTAAGTGGCGCAGCTCAAGAAAATGTTCCTGAGGTGCCTGCACCGACTAGAGAGGAAGTTGATGATGATGATCATGAAACTTCAGATCAAGTTTCTACTGAACTTCGTAGGTCCACAAGGACACGTTCCGCACCAGAGTGGTACGGCAACCCTGTCTTGGAAATCATGTTGTTAGACAACGGTGAACCTTCGAACTATGAAGAAGCGATGGCGGGCCCGGATTCTGACAAATGGCTGGAAGCCATGAAATCCGAGATAGGATCCATGTATGAAAATGAAGTATGGACTTTGACTGACTTGCCCGTTGATCGGCGAGCCATAGAAAATAAATGGATCTTTAAGAAGAAGACAGACGCGGATGGTAATGTGACCATCTATAAAGCTCGGCTTGTCGCTAAGGATTATCGACAAGTTCAAGGGGTTGACTATGATGAGACTTTCTAACCCGTAGCGAAGCTGAAGTCTGTCCGAATCATGTTAGCCATTGCCGCATTCTATGATTATGAGATATGGAAAATGGACATCAAAACGGCATTCCTTAATGGTTTCCTTAAGGAAGAATTGTATATGATGCAGCCGGAAGGTTTTGTCGATCCTAAGAATGCTGACAAGGTGTGCAAGCTCCAACGCTCGATTTATGGGCTGGTGCAAGCATCTCGGAGTTGGAACATTCGCTTTGATGAGATGATCAAAGCGTTTGGGTTTATGCAGACTTATGGAGAAGCCTGCATTTACAAGAAAGTGAGTGGGAGCTCTGTAGCATTTCTCATATTGTATGTGGATGACATACTGTTGATGGGAAATGATATAGAATTATTGGAAAGCATAAAGGCCTATTTGAACAAGTGTTTTTCAATGAAGGACCTTGGAGAAGCTACTTATATATTAGGCATCAAGATCTATAGAGATAGATCGAGACGCCTCATTGTTCTTTCACAGAGTACGTACCTTGACAAGATTTTGAAGAAGTTCAAAATGGATCAGTCAAAGAAGGGGTTCTTGCCTATATTGCAAGGTACGAGATTGAGCTTGGCTCAATGCCCGACCACAGCAGAAGATAGAGAAAAGATGAGTGCCGTCCCCTATGCCTCGACCATAGGGTCTATCATGTATGCTATGTTGTGTACCAGACCTGATGAAAACCTTGCCGTGAGTTTGGTAGGAAGGTACCAAAGTAATCCCGGCATGGAACACTGGACAGCGGTCAAAAATATCCTAAAGTACCTGAAAAGGACTAAGGAAATGTTTCTCGTTTATGGAGGTGACGAAGAGCTCGTCGTAAAGGGTTACGTCGATGCTAGCTTCGACACAGATCTGGATGACTCTAAATCACAAACCGGATACGTGTATATTTTGAATGGTGGGGCAGTAAGATGGTGCAGTTGCAAGCAAAGCGTTGTGGCGGGATCTACATGTGAAGCGGAGTACATGGCAGCCTCGGAGGCAGCACACGAAGCAGTCTGGGTGAAGGAGTTCATTACCGACCTAGGAGTCATACCCAATGCGTCGGGCCCGATGACTCTCTTCTGTGACAACACTGGAGCTATTGCCCTTGCCAAGGAGCCCATGTTTCACAGGAAGACCAGGCATATCAAGCGTCGCTTCAACTCCATTCGTGAAAGTGTTCAAAATGGAGACATAGAGATTTGTAAAGTACATACGGACCTGAATGTAGCAGATCCGTTGACTAAACCTCTCCCTAGAGCAAAACATGATCAACACCAGAATTCCATGGGTGTTCGATTCATCACAATGTAACTAGATGATTGACTCTAGTGCAAGTGGGAGAATGTTGGAAATATGCCCTAGAGGCAATAATAAAATGATTATTATATTTCCTTGTTCATGATAATTGTCTATTATTCATGCTGTAGTTGTATTATCCGGAAATCGTAATACATGTGTGAATACATAGACCACAATGTGTCCCTAGTGAGCCTCTAGTTGACTAGCTCGTTGATCAACAGATAGTCATGGTTTCCTGGCTATGGACATGGGGATGTCATTGATAACGGGATCACATCATTAGGAGAATGATGTGATGGACAAGACCCAAACCTAAGCATAGCACAAAGATCATGTAGTTCGTTTGCTATAGCTTTTCTGGATGTCAAGTATCATTTCCTTAGACCATGAGATTGTGCAACTCATGGATACCGTAGGAGTGCCTTGGGTGTGCCAAACTTCACAACGTAACTGGGTGACTATAAAGGTACATTACAGGTATCTCCGAAAGTGTCTGTTGGGTTGGCACGAATCGAGACTGGGATTTGTCACTCCATATGACGGAGAGGTATCTCTGGGCCCACTCGGTAATGCATCATCATAATGAGCTCAATGTGATCAAGTGGTTGATCACGGGATCATGCATTACGGTACGAGTAAAGTGACTTGCCGGTAACGAGACTGAACAAGGTATTGGGATACCGACGATCGAGTCTCGGGCAAGTAACGTACCGATTGACAAAGGGAATTGAGTACGGGATTGATTAGGTCCTCGACATCGTGGTTCATCCGATGAGATCATCGAGGAGCATGTGGGAGCCAGCATGGGTATCCAGATCCCTCTGTTGGTTATTGACCAGAGAGTCATCTCAGTCATGTATGCTTGTCTCCCGAACCCGTAGGGTCTACACACTTAAGGTTCGGTGACGCTAGGGTTGTATAGATATGAGTATGCAGTAATCCGAAAGTTGTTTGGAGTCCCGGATGAGATCCTGGACGTCACGAGGAGTTCCGGAATTGTTCGGAGGTGAAGAATTATATATAGGAAGTGTAGTTTCGGCCATTGGAAAAGTTTCGGGGTCACCGGTATTGTACCGGGACCACCGGATGGGTCCCGGGGGTCCACCGGGTGGGGCCACCCATCCCGGAGGGCCCCATGGGCTGAAGTGGGGAGGGGAACCAACCCATAGTGGGCTGGTGCCCCCCCCCCCCCTTGGGGCCCCCATGCGCCTAGGGTTGGGAACCCTAGGGGAGGGGGCGCCTCCACTTGCCTTGGGGGGTACTCCACCCCTTGGCCGCCGCCCCCCTAGGAGATCCCATCTCCTAGGGCTGGCGCACCCCCCTAGGGGGCCTATATAAAGGGGGGAGGGAGGGCAGCCGCACCTCAAGTCTTGGTGCCTCCCTCTCCCCTGCTACACCTCTCCCTCTCGCAGAAGCTCGGCGAAGCCCTGCTGCGATCACTGCTGCATCCACCACCACGCCGTTGTGCTGCTGGATCTTCATCAACCTCTCCTTCCCCCTTGCTGGATCAAGAAGGAGGAGACGTCATCCGCTCCGTACGTGTGTTGAACGCGGAGGTGCCGTCCGTTCGGCACTTGGTCATCAGTGATTTGGATCACGGCGAGTACGACTCCATCATCCCCGTTCTCTTGAATGCTTCCGCTCGCGATCTACAAGGGTATGTAGATGCACTCTCCTCTCGTTGCTAGTTGACTCCATAGATTGATCTTGGTGAAACGTAGGAATTTTTTTTGTTTTCTGCAACGTTCCCTAACAAGGTTAGGGTCCGATCACATTCACTTAGTTCAAAAGATTCAACGTGAAGACATAGCTATAAGTGAATGTTGTAGAGGACATAAACTAAATTGAAGATAAACATGAGGCCATGTTAACATTGAAGACAAACAAAATGCAAAGACTTTGCAAATGTAACGCCATGTGAAAAACACTTCTAAGGGAAGAATTTGGTGGTGGCGTTACCCATCGTATAGGAAGTATTAGACCCAGGCACGGCGCACAATTATCATGGCGCTCCGAAGTCAAATTCCACGTTAATGTATTCACACTCAGAATGTAAGTCTTCATTGATTGAAGACATACTTTACTTCGTGTGTTGCACATCTACGTCATCAACATGCATAAGTGTTGGGATGTGTGCCTGATCACAGGACATTTGAGGATTCCAAGATATTTAGCTCACACCGTAACTTGCAAAACCTCTTCTCATCCAAGGGCTTTGTGAAGATATCTGCCAGTTGCTCTTCAGTGATGACGTGTATGATATCAATATCTTCCTTCATGACATGATCTCTGAGAAAGTGATGACGAATTTCAACGTGCTTTGTCTTTGAGTGTTGAACTGGGTTGTTTGCAATCTTGATGGCGCTTTCGTTGTCACAGTAGAGTGGAACGTGCTTCAGATGAATGCCATAGTCTTTAAGTGTTTGCTTTATTCATAGAAGCTGAGCGCAGCAAGATCCAGCAGCAATGTATTCAGATTCAGCAGTGGAGAGAGATACACAGTTCTGCTTCTTTGAAGACCAACATACAAGTGATCGTCCCAAAAAGTGACATGTGCCTGATGTAGACTTGCGATCCACCTTGTCACCAGCATAATCAGCATCCGATAATCCAACTAGATCAAACTCTGAGCCCTTTGGATACCATAATCCTAGTGTTGGGGTGTGAGCCAAATATCGAAGAATTCGCTTCATAGCTAAGTGATGCGATTCCTTTGGTGCCTCTTGGAATCGGGCACACATGCAAACACTAAGCATGATATCTGGCCTAGATGCACATAAATAAAGCAAAGAACCAATCATGGAGCGGTATACCTTTTGATCGAACTCTTTACCATTGTCGCCGGGACCCAGATGGTGTTTAGCTGGCATTGGCGTCGTGTAACCTTTGCAGTCTTGCATTCCAAACTTCTTCAGGCAGTCTTTGAGGTATTTCTCTTGAGATATGAAGATGTCATTGCGTTGCTGTCGTATTTGAAGACCAAGGAAGAACTTTAGTTCACCCATCATGGACATCTGATATTGCTCTTGCATCATATATCCAAACTCATCACCCTATTTCTGGTTGGTGCAGTCGAAGATAATGTCATCCACATATATTTGGCACACAAACAGTTCACCATCATATGTCTTCGTGAAGAGTGTGGGATCCAAAGAACCAGGTTTGAAGCCTTTGCTCTTCAAGAAGTCCTTGAGTGTGTCATACCAAGCACGAGGGGCTTGTTTGAGGCCATACAGTGCCTTGTTGAGCTTATAAACCATGTCAGGATGTTTTGGATCTTCAAAGCCAGACGGTTGTGCAACATACACTTCTTCTTCAATCTTGCCATTGAGAAAAGCGCTCTTCACATCCATTTGATACAGAAGAATGTTATGATGATTTGCATAGGTCAGCGGTATGTGTATAGCTTCAAGCCTAGCCACAGGAGCAAATGTTTCACCGAAGTCAAATCCTTAAACTTGAGTGTATTCTTGAGCAACGAGACGAGCTTTGTTTCGGACAACTTGACCATGCTCATCTTGCTTGTTGCGATATATCCATTTAGTGCCTATGATATTGTGCTTATGAGGATCAGGACGCTTGACCAATTCCCATACATTATTCAGCTCAAATTATTGAAGCTCTTCTTGCATTGCTTGAATCCATTTAGGCTCCATGAAGGCTTCATCAACTTTCTTGGGTTCAGATATTGAGACGAATGCGAAGTGTCCGCAGAAATTTGCTAGTTGTGTTGCCCTTGAACGAGTGAGTGGACCAGGTGCATTGATGCTGTCAATTATTCTCTCAGTCTGTACTTCATTTGCAACACGAGGATGAACAGGGCGAAGATTTTGCTCTTGCTGATCATTGTCATCATTAGAAGGATTGTCTTCAGGCTGAGCATTGTCTTCAGGTTGATCAGGTGCAGAGATGATGAGTTCCTCTTTAGGCTGAGCTTCAGACGGTATGATTTCTCCAGTTCCCATAAGCTTGATGGATTCACTGGATGGAACTTCATCTAGCACATTTGGCAGGTGCTCTCTTTGCGAGCCGTTAGTCTCATCGAACCGCACATCCATAGTTTCAACCACTTTATAGTGAAAGAGGTTGAAGACTCTGTAGGAGTGCGAATCCTTTCCGTATCCAAGCATAAAATCTTCATGTGCTTTCGGTGCAAATTTTGAAGTGTGATGTGGATCCTTGATCCAGCACCTGGCACCAAATACTCTGAAGTAACTGACATTTGGCTTCTTACCAGTGAGGAGCTCATAGGATGTTTTGTTCAGAAGCTTGTGAAGATAAACACGGTTAATAATATGGCATGCAGTATCAATGGCTTCAGGCCAGAACTTTCTTGGAGTCTTGTATTCATCGAGCATCGTCCGGGCCATCTCAATAAGTGTTTTGTTCTTGCGTTCCACGATGCCATTCTGCTGCGGCGTGTACGGAGCTGAGAACTCATGAGTGATGCCCAAAGTATCAAGATAAGTGTCGAGGCCAGTGTTCTTGAATTCAGTGCCATTTGTCACTTCTGATGTGCTTGATCTTGACGCCATAGTTGTTCATGGATCGATTGGCGAAGCGTCTGAAGACATCCTGCACTTCAGTCTTGTAGAGGGTTATATGCACCCATGTATATCTTGAATAATCATCAACAATGACGAAGCCATAGAGACAAGCAGTAGTAGTAAGAGTTGAGTAGTGAGTGGGACCGAAGAGGTCCATGTGTAGCAGTTCGAAGGGTTGAGTCGTTGTCATGATTGTCTTCGAGGGATGCTTGGCCCTCGTCATCTTTCCAGCTTCACAAGCACCGCATAGGTGATCCTTCTTGAACTTGACACCCTCGATGCCTATGACATGCTTGTTCTTTGCAAGAGTGTGCAAGTTCCTCATGCCAGCATGCCCTAGCCTCCGATGCCAGAGCCAGCATTCTGAAGTTTTTGCTAGAAGACATACGGCAAGCAGTGGTCCTGCTGAGAAATCTACCACGTACAAATCATCTTTCCGATACCCTTCAAAGACTAGAGACTTGTCAGATTCCATTAGAACAAGGCAACAATATTTTCCAAATATCACAATCATGTTTAAATCGCAAAGCATTGAGACAGGCATTAAGTTGAAACCAAGGGATTCAACAAGCATCACTTTATCCATGTGTTGATCCCTTGAGATTGCAACTCTACCTAGACCCAATACCTTGCTTTTACCAGTATCAGCAAATGTGATGTGACTCTTGTCAGATGGACATAAAGTTGAGTCCATGAGAAGACTTCGCTTGCCAGTCATGTGATTAGTACACCCACTATCAATAATCCATTCTGAAGCAGCTGGTGTCATACCCTACAGTGTAGTTAGGGGGATAGGCTTCACGAAGAGAATTGTGAAGCATAAACATTTGACGAGCAAGTGGATTATGAAAGGTTAGATCGAGGTTAGGACTAATAGGGCAAGTAGCAAGCGACTCAGGAACAAAATACATAATAAGACCATTTGGGCATTTGATCTTGCGCCCTACAAGATGTTTAAGGTCCCCAGCAATAGCTTCAGACAAATTTGATTTTTGGCTGGAGACCCTTCCCTACAAAAGAGAGTTAAGCTTTCTTAGCCACCCACATCTTCAAGGGTGGCTTCGAAGCAATGAGTCTAAGTGCAGCATCTGAGAACTTTGGCTTTGAAGCCCTAGCAAATAGTCTTGCAGTGGGTCAATAGTACTCATAAGAATAAGCAGAGTAGTTCTTGGTCTTATGAACATGGCGGTTTGATGAAATGCGCTCATATTCATAGGCATGAGTGTGGTTTCCCTGCAAAATATTTGCGTTAGTGCGACTCAGGTGAGTCCTCTGTCTGTATGAAGCCTTTGGACCATATGAAGCTTGTGGTCTGGGGTTTGTCTTCTTCACTTGTGGTGTCATGATGACATTCACAGGAAGATTCTCCAAACACCTTTTCGGCACCCAGACTTTCTTCATAGGTAGCCCATTCTTGCAGTTAGTACCAATATACCTGGCAAACACTCCACCATTCTGATTCTTAAACAGTTTATAGTTTGCATCAAAGGATTCATAAATAACAATGGGATTAGCACAAGTGAAGCCAGATAGGGTGGATGGATCCACTGAAGGTTCCTTTGCAGCAACCCATGTGGTTTTGGGGTACTGCTCAGGTTTCCAGTAAGAGCCATCAACATTCATTTTCCTTTCGAACCCTACACCCTCTTTCCTAGGGTTTCAGTTCAGGATCTGCCTTTTGAGGACATCACATAGTGTCTGATGCCCTTTGAGACTTTTGTACATCCCTGTTTCAAGCAATGTCTTCAACCTAGCATGTTCATCAGCAATAGCAGTGGCATCCTCAGCAGAGGGGTTAGTTACCACATCAACAGTTGAAGATATTGTAACAGTAGCAGCAGTAGAACATCCAGCAATAGAAGTAGCGTTGTCACGCTCAATGCATTTAAGACATGGTGGTTCAAATCCTTCCCAAGCGGAACTGATCTGTTTGGCGCGAAGTGACTCGTTTTCCTTTTGAAGATCTTCATGACCCGCTCTCAATTTCTCAAGATCTTGCTTCCTTTGAAGATAATCATAGGAAAGCTTTTCATGAGTTGTTGAGAGCGTTTCATGACGACTTTCAAGTTCCTCATACTTAACGTGAAGATTTTTTATGTCTTTAATTAAGGACTGAGATCGAGTCACTTCAGCGTCTAACAGGTCATTGCTTTTGTCTAACAGTTTTTGAATATGTTCCATAGCTTTCTGTTGTTCAGTTGCAATTTTAGCAAGTGTTTTGTAGCTGGGTTTGGAACCACAATCAGAGTCATCTTCACTGGATGTTTGATAGTGAGTAGTGTGTGAGTTTACCTTGGCACCGCGTGCCATGAAGCAGTAGGTGGGAGCGGAGTCATCCTGGTCATTAGCATCGGCGTCGGTGATGGAGTCATTATCTTCAATGTTGAAGATGGACTTGGAAACGTAGGTTGTAGCCAGACTTGCAATGCCAGAATCGAACTCCTCCTCAGACTCCACCTCCGCCTCCTCAAAAGCGGACTCCTCCTCTGAATCCATTTTCTTGCCAACACGCACGAGCCTTGCCAGCTGAGCTCTTCTTGTGTGATGAAGACTTTGATGAAGACTTGGAAGAAGACTTTGAGTATTTCTTCTTCTTCTTGTCGTCAGAATCATATTCCTTGCTCTTCTTCTTGTTGTTGTTCTTATTGTCCCACTGGGGACACTCAGAGATGTAGTGGCCAGGTTTCTTGCACTTGTGGCATGTTCTCTTCTTGTAGTCATGAGCAGAAGCTTCATCATTCCTTGAGCTAGATCGTGAGGACTTTTTGAAGCCTTTCTTCTTGGTGAATTTCTGGAACTTCTTCACAAGCATAGCAAGCTCCTTTCCAATGTCTTCAGGATCATCAAAACTGCAATCAGAGTCTTCTTCGGATGAGGAAACAACTTTTGCCTTCAAAGCACGAGTTCGCCCATAGTTGGGACCGTAGATATCTCTTTTCTCAGAAAGCTGAAACTCATGTGTGTTGAGCCTTTCAAGTATGTCAGACGGATCGAGTGTCTTGAAGTCAGGGCGTTCTTGAATCATCAGGGCTAGGGTGTCAAACGAGCTGTCAAGTGATCTCAGGAGTGTCTTGACGACTTCATGCTTGGTGATCTCAGTAGCGCCGAGGGCTTGAAGCTCATTTGTGATGTCAGTGAGTCGATCAAACGTGAGCTGAACATTCTCATTGTCGTTTCTCTTGAAGCGGTTGAAGAGGTTGCGAAGGACACTGATTCTTTGATCTCTCTGGGTTGAGACGCCTTCGTTGACCTTGGAGAGCCAGTCCCAGACTAGCTTGGATGTTTCCAGAGCACTCACACGGCCATACTGTCCTTTGGTCAGATGACCACAGATGATGTTCTTGGCAGTGGAATCCAGTTGAACGAACTTCTTGACATCAGCAATGGTGACACCTTCACCAGCCTTGGGGACGCCATTCTTGACGACATACCAGAGGTCGACATCAATGGCTTCAAGATGCATGCGCATCTTATTCTTCCAGTAGGGATATTCAGTTCCATCGAAGACTGGGCACGCAGCGGAGACTTTGATTATCCCTGCAGTCGACATAGCTAAAACTCCAGGTGGTTAAACCGAATCACACAGAACAAGGGAGTACCTTTCTCTGATACCAATTGAAAGTGCTAGTGATCGACTAGAGGGGGGTGAATATGCGATTTTTATGAAAGTCTTCAAAACATGGAAGTTTCAAAGACAAACGATAGAAACAAACCTATTACCATGCAGCAGAAGGTAGACTACACTAAGCAAGTCATAGTCAAGTATTCAATGAGATGAAAGCACAAAGACTAATAGCAACTAGGCAGTATAGATCAGGATGGAAGATAGTACGAAGCCAAACAGAACAAGCAGTCACACAGTGAAGACAAATAGATAATGCAAACAGGCAATGACTTCACAAGGACCAATCTGCAAATAAAGAGATGAGAAGAATGGAACCAGTGACTCGTTGAAGACAATGGTTTGTTAGACCAGTTCCAGTTGCTGTGACAACTGTACGTCTGGTTAGGGTACCTGAGATTCAACTCAGAAGACCGCGTCTTCACCTTATTCCCCTTGAGCTAAGGACACCCAGTCCTCGCCCAATCACTCTGGTAAGTCTTCAAGGTAGACTTCCAAACCTTCACAGACTTCGTTCACCGGCGATCCACAATGACTCTTGGATGCTCAGAACGCGACGCCTAACCGGTTGGAGGATTCACAGTCCTCAAGTGTAATAAGTCTTCAGATCACACAGACAGGAAGACTTCAGTGATGCCTAACACTCTTTGGCTCTGGGTGTTTAGGGCTTTGTCCTCGCAAGGAATTCTCTCTCAAAGTCTTCGAGGTGGGTTGCTCTCAAACGACAAAAGCCGTACACTAACTCTGAGCAGCCAACCGTTTATGGTTGTAGGGGGTGGGCTATTTATAGCCACTAGGCAACCCGACCTGATTTGTCCGAAATGACCCTGGGTCACTAAGGAACTGACACGTGCTCCAACGGGTCAGATTTCAAACACACACGGCAACTTTACTTGGGCTACAAGCAAAGCTGACTTATCCAGCTCTAGATAAGATTTGCTCTCATTGTCTTCGCTCGAAGACATAGGATTTTGGTTAAGCATCACTTCAGTCATTCTGAATGGTTCACTTGGACTCCACTTAATAGTACGGTGGTTCCTATGACCCAACAAAAAAGAAAAAGAACGATGAAACAACTAAGTCTTCACGCTCCATAGTCTTCACGCGATGTCTTCTTTTGTCATAGTCCTCAATGTGAATGTATTCACATACCGCCTTTGACTTCAATGTCTTCATACATTTTTAGGGGTCATCTCTGGTAGGAAAACCGAATCAATGAGGGACTTCTACCTGTGTTATCATGCAGTTCTCACAAACACATTAGTCCCTCAACCAGGTTTGTCGTCAATACTCCAAAACCAACTAGGGGTGGCACTAGATGCACTTACAGTACAACTTCGTCATGGACCAAGGTGGCTTCAGTCCAGAGGCTCTGATGGCTGGTCTAAGCCACCTGCTCGACAACAAGGCGTGCATGATCCTCGACGATGACGGTGTACATTTTGTGGTACTTAGGGCTTGAAAACTGTTGTTGGCATGTATATTTTGATGAGGTGGTATCATTGTTGAGGAAATCGTTAACTGGTGGCTGCTCGGTTGGCTAGCGAGTAGGGGATTAATCGGCTAATCGGCAAGTTAATCGGCCATTTAATCAATTAATAGGATGATTTTTCGGTTTATCGGCTACTCGGTGACCCTATGAGTAGGGATTAATCGGCAAGTTAACTGGTTAATCGGATGAATTCTTGAACAGGGGGTGGTATATACTAACCCCTCACGTTGATGGCGAAGTTGCGGTGGTAAGATTACACTCTCTTTTTGATGTGGTGGTAGGATGGCACAATATTAGTTAGGATGAACTTGCTCTACCTTATGATATAAGTTTCTTATGTTTCATGTGTAGTGAGCTCCTTTTTTTAACTGTGTAGTGTGCTCCTTTGCTTACTGATTGAATTGTTGCTCTTCTATCATGCTAGGAGAAGTGGTATGTAGTATACAGAGAGAGGGAGGGTTCCATATGGGATGAAGAACTTCATCTTCACCATCATCGCATAGTTTGTCGTGTCCTCCTTTGCTTACTGCTTGAATTATTGCTCTTCTATCATGCTAGAAGTGGTATTTAAACCAATAAGGAGGCTAGCCAACTCGCCTCCACGGAGCTCCCCCAATTGGCCCTTCGTTGGCCGTCGGATCTGTCTTTCTGGCTTGTCTGGGCCGTTGGATCTCCACCTCGCAGTCAAACTATTTTCACTCGGCAGTCATTTTGTTCGTTCAATGACGGGTGGGCTCAGGCTACGTGTTCATTGGTTGGGTTGGTCATTCTCATGTGCAAAGGGCTTTTGCCCAATCCGCACGCGCTCCGACCCAATCCACTCCACACCGGCTGCCACACAACCCTAGCCCCTTTCCCCTTGACCCCCGCAGCCCCTCCCTCCTCACTCGTCGCCATGGCCTCCGGCATAGGAGCCTCGCCGGTGCCTGCTACTCCCCTCCACCACCGTAGGCGTGCATGGGCGACGGATCCGTGCTGGAGAAGAGCAGCTCCAGTCACGATGGGGTGCAGCTACGGGGAAGATGAAGGAGGTCTGCCTTCCTCGCTGCGCCCTTTGCTCCTCCTCCTCTTGCCACGTGCCTATGCAGCCAAAGAGAGACCACCGACGGGGACAAGAAGCAGTGGGGTCTACGGGGAAGATGGATAGGGCGGGACAAGGGGAAGGAGCAGCCGAACCCTGCTCCATCTCTTTCCTTCACATACGAAGTCTGAGGAGCAGGTGGCGAGGGAAGCCGCCATGGCCAGCGGCGGTGCTGCCCAAGGACGTCCCCGCCTCCATGTAGTATATAGAGAGAGGGAGGGTTCCATCTAGGATGAAGAACTTCATCTTCACCATCATCGCATAGTTCGTCGTGTCCTCCTTTGCTTGCTGCTTGAATTGTTGCTCTTCTATCATGCTAGGAGAAGTGGTATGTAGTATACAGAGAGGGGGAGGGTTCCATCTAGGATGAAGAACTTCATGTTCACCATCATCGCATAGTTCGTCGTGTGCTCCTTTGCTTGCTGCTTGAATTGTTGCTCTTCTATCATGCTAGAAGTGGTATGTAGTATAAAGAGAGAGGGAGGGTTCCATCTAGGATGAACTTCATCTTCACCATCATCGCATAGTTCGTTGTGATTGCAGTGTTGTTTTATTGATGTGGTCGGCCACACGTAGAGACTCTACTACGTCAGGCATCAGCTGCAAATCAGAGTATCACAAGCAAACGTGGAAAACAGAAGGAAACAAAAACCATGCTAATAGGATTAGGAGGCAATGACCAGGGAGGGCACACAAAAAGGTTATTTCAACGACTAATAACACAGACCAGCAAAGTCTATACTACAGCGTCTGATCACAGGTGGTAGAAAATAGTACGCCTCGGTGAAACTAATCAAGAGTGGAACACCACTTTACACCAGGAGCAAACAAACCCTGGCCAGGTAGCCGAACTACAGAGGGGTCGATGGACGTCACATATACTCCCTCTCCTCGCTACAAACACAGCACATTATATTAGCACAAAACAATGGGAAAAAACATCAGCAAATGTCCTTTTCTTATCTTCTAATACACCATATTAGGTCAAAGATCACGGCGTGGTCGGAGCCAGGTCGGTGCCGGAGATGTGGGAGGATGCGTCTTCCTTGGCAGCTGCGGCGGCGGCTCCGTTCCCCGGAGACGACACGGCCTTCGTCATGCTGTCTCTCTTGCTGTCCTTCCCCCCAGACCTTCCATTCTGCTGGCCACTGATTGATAGTCTTCTGCTCGGAGGAGTGCCGTTCATGGAGGTGCCGTTGGACTTTGGGCCAGGTATCTTCTTCGCCGTAGCAGGCCTGTTGGGGCTGACTCGCGATCCAAACGGCCCTTCATGGTCAGTGTTCAGTTTCTGCTCGACGTAGCGCTTTTGTTCCTGGGATGTTAATGCAACACACAAAATGGAGAGTTAATGTTATGGAAATAGGGGTCAAGAGCATATGCTGCATATAGAAACATCAGCAATAGGCACTAGTGATGAATCAAGTAATGTTTGCATTCCCAGTTCCATTTTTCCTACCTATGATGACATGCAACAGCATCCTAACAAACTGAACTCAGAAGTGTACAAACCAGACAATCAATGCCTATTTCTAAACACAGTGAGCATATCTAAAACACGGACCGCGTACAAGAGACGCTCAAAATAATTGGACTGACAATTCAAGGGCATTCTAAACTGGGGAATGATTGGCTTCCAATTTTAAGAGAACATACCTTCATTCTTTTCTTGTCTTCTTCTCTTTCCTCCCTCAGCATAACATACTCATCCAACATAGCTAGAAGCGGTACACCGTCATACATAAAGGACAGACCACGGCTCTCTTCCCATGCTCTAGTCTTGGCCACCAGAGTTTCGACAAGCGCTAGAATGAAAGCATTGATTGCATTAGCAACAAACAGAATTACATAAGTGCAGAATAAAATGCATGACCAGAAGAAAATCCAATAAACATAAATTGGTCTCCATCATGTTTGTATTTTAGAAAGTACCTGGAATCTTGCTGACAAGAATACGAGCTTTTTCCGCGCGTTTGAGATTCAGATGGGCACCTCGGCTGGAGTTATATCTGTTGTCATCCTGCAGAAGAATTTTGAATTTGTGCATCAGAAGCAAGTTCCAAAACCAGCAGCACTGATTTGTGAAAGTAAATTATTAGCATACTCTGTTATAATCTTCAAGCCAGCTTTCTTCTTCACACGCAGACATCCATTTTTCAACTTTATCCAATATATCTTTCCTGCTCAATGCTTCTTCCTTTGCTTTTGCTATCTGACCTTCCATATCTGCAATTAGTTCTGTTGGTTCTATGTTCCCTGCCTCAATCAGTGCCAACAATTTCATATGGGCAGCTGCGGTGTCTATTACTGTGTGAGCACCGGCATAGATGTCTTCCAACTCAGTTTGCTTCTTGAAAGCGATTTCTTTCATCTTGCTGTATTTTAGCTGGTCTAGCCTTTGAACCTCTGTCTCAGCCTGGACAGGAAGAAAAGGCCAAATAGAGCTGAACAAACAATTCATACCAGGAAATAATCCTACCAGATAATTTCAAACATGATCTGACCTGTTCAATTAAATCAAGGGCAAGAGCTCCAGGAGCAGTGACTTCATCTACAGATGCTGATCTGTTGCAGGTAACATGATCAAACATGCTCCTTTCTTGTGTCGGAGCATCCATGAGATCCCAAAGATCATACAGTTGACCAGCAAGCTCTTGAAGCTGAGAATACAAAATAAGCCATTAATGAGATTGTGCATGTAGTAAAATAAGGTATGTGTTTCAGATTTTAAGAAATGTGATTTTATTTTTACCTTGCTTAGCCTCAACTTTTTATCTTCATGAAGTGTGGCTACTGTCTTGTCAAGTTTTGATAATGTATCGTCGCTGATGCTCTTGCAGTTATCAGCAATAGAGTCATCTAGACTGGGATGAACTTCAGTCACGGTGCTGAGAAAATCCATCCCCAAGACAGTACATAGATCATGCACCATACTTACATACTCAAGAACTTTCTCCAACCTATTGCTCTGCAAACCAATTTTCAAGCAGGAAGAAACTCTTGTTAGCCATTGGGAATCAACGGCGAAGAAATAGTCAAAACATCATAACAAAACATTTTCTCCTCGATCATGTAAAAAACAAAAAAAAATTAGGGAAGGAGTGGGTATTACCTTCTCTTTCTCAAGCTCCTGGAGTTGGGACCGAAAATCTTCAAGCCTCTCAAGTGTCAAATCATCCTCGTTGACCTGTGGTGTAGCTACCTGCTCACCAACCTCTGTGGTACCAGCAATCTCACCACATATTTGATCAATTTGTGACTGTACACTAACAAATTCCCTCTTCCTCTCATTCTTCTTCTTATTCAACTGCTCAAGTGTTGGAGCGATAGCAGCTAGCTGTTGCTTGATTGTCCCTGATGTCTTCTCAGGCTGCATGCACATTCATAATTCTCAATTAACTTCAATAATAATAAAAAAATGGCTCTAAGCATTCAAAGTGAGGTATCATTTCAATTCTCGGCTATGACAATCAATCTCACGAACATCAAGAGGAAAAGAACGAGGTGAGAATTGCAAATTCAGAAAAGCTCCATAGGTCGGTACCTAGTTCCACTGAATATGCACTAGAATGTATCATGCATGTACTCCACAGAATTATCTAGGATGAAAATCAACCAGCAATTCTAAGCATTGTGACAATATTAACTTACAGTTCTTGCTACCGCTTTTTCCCCGAGAGCAGAAAGAAGCCTGGCAAGCTCAATCTTTGAGTCATCCAGCGCCTGGATAAGGAGATCCCTAGAGTTGGTGGCCTGATCAACTTTCCTCTTGTAAACATCCAGGCACTCCTGGTCCAGCTGGTACAGGACCTTGTCACGGTCCTCGTCACTCTCACCAACTTCATCCCACACAAGCTACAGCAGGAAGATTTCAGAGAAGAAGCATGTCACCATCAGTTGCACAAAGCCAAGTTGACAAACAAAGCAAAAAAATATATAACTTGTTGCAGTTCGCAGAGTGCCGCATACCTGTAATTTCTGCAGCAAGGATCCACAAGTGATGCCGCCGGCCATTTCAGCACAACCTGCAAGGAAGGAGCATCGCTTGAGAATAAATCTTGCTTACCAAACTAGAACCCTCAACACGAAATGCAGTTCTAAGCCTGACTGCATCAACACTTAGTCGAATCAAACCAACCCGAACAATCACGTCGGCCCATGGTAGGCACTAAATCTCACATGCACTGCAAGTGTCGCATTCGTGAGCCCTATCACTAACTCTTTTTTTGAGTAACTAGCCCTATCACTAACTAATGATAAACTTATCCCCAATTAGCAGCACTCTAATAATTAATTAAAAATAAAGCCTAGATGGCCCTACTGAAGTAGAGCACCCCATGATGGCCACCAATAATGACATCTGAACGCCTAAACGCCAGGGGATCCCACTTTACCAAATCTAACATATCTGGCCTTAAACCCAGCAATAAGGCAATAGCATCCAGGAACCCTAGAATCCGACTCCAAAACATGGAAACCCGCGGGCAGTTGACCGGCCCCGTCCGGCCAAGCAGCAAAGGAGCTCCAGAAGATCGCGATCTGAGCAGCCAGCCCTCACAAATCGAGCACCCAAGAGAACAATTTGGTTTTATCATGACTTCAGTCTCAACACCCAAACCAGAATGCTACGCCATCACACAGATGAGGCATGGAGAGAAGATCCCCGCTGAATCCACCGCCCAAAACCCACACCTCCCAGCTAAACCCCCGGCCCGCAGCGCCGCCATTACGCCCCGCATCGCCAGATCTCCGCCCCCCGGCAGCTCCCCTACAACCCCACCATGAACGGGAAGGAGGAGAAACGATAGCAGAGCAAAACAAAAGGCACTCACCAGATCACGCGGCCGGCGCGAGCGGGCGGCCGCACCGAAGCGCGCAGGATTCAGACGGACGGGGCTTGACCGTAGACTCCTCGAGCCTCGTCGCCGGAGGAGCCCGCCGCCGCTGGCGAGGAAAGTAGCAGGAGGAGAGCAGTGGCGAGAGTGAGCTGAGACTGGACCTCCCTGCTGCTGAGATGCTGATGCTGCCGCGGGACGGGGCAGCCAGCCCAATTAATGGGGGTGGGTGGGTGGCGGTCCCGCCGCCGGATGCGAGCGGTCGGGGCATCGGACGGCCCGGATGGGCCGGGGCGGTGTTTTTCACCGCGGGTGTCGGTGAAAAAACGGTACGGCGAGAATAATGCGGCCGGCGGGCCCGCGCGGCGCGGGGAGGAAGGAAGGACGGGCGGGCGGCTCGGGAGCTGTAAATTCCGTGCGTGAAATTTTGGTGTCTGGTGCCCTCGGGCGGCGTTATTAACGAAATGGTGGATTGTTTGTTTAGTTAATCTAGGGAGTGTTGACCGGTCAGAGTTGTCCCGTTGCGATCTGGGCTTCCCACATATCCAGCGGTGTTTCAGCGCGGTTTGGGGTTTAGGTATCGTAGTCCCTCTGGTCTCGCCTGCTTGTGCCCACGTGATTAGCCGCGATGCTCCTTCGTGCTCGGGGAAGGGGATAGGAGTGCGTCAGGTCTCGCTAAAAAAGGTTCAGTCTCAGTCGATTGGAGACGAAACTTCCACGCATCATACGAACTCGTCTATCGCGTTCGCGTCCGACCTGGTTTGTGTCATCTCCAGTGCCTGTCTTTAATCCATGGACAATGATACCCGAACCGGCCTTCCAAAGCTCGTCGTAAACGCCCGCCCGCGATGCGAGCAAGTTTGGATGTAGTTCATACAAACATGACGGAAATCTTTCACGGACATAAGTTCGATGTTTTTTACATGAATAGTATTTTGTCTGTTCAATTAATAAAATGTAGGAAAACTGAACAAGCATGTAGCGGACGCCGAACAGTGATCTTGTACGCGTGCCCGAGCTGGCTGGCGGAAGAGCACGGGAGGCATCACAGCTCTGCCCAGCAGCCGTCTGGCGCTCGCGGAGGAGCCGCTTTGCTTCTTCCTGCGTCGTGCGGAAGGCCGCCACGGCCAACACCGACAGTGTCCAAGGAGCCTTGCCCTTGCCGGCGGTGGTGGCGGTCTCATTGAGAGACTACTCCTCGCCAACCTTAGCCAGGTCCCAGTCGAGGCGGCATGGTCGCCGCGCGATCGTCTCCGCACGACCGTCTCCGCGGTGTCATCGATCGGTCATGAGCCCGAGCCTCCGTAAGGTCTGTGTCCGCGCAGATCGAGACCAGCGCCTCATAGAACTTTACAAACGCGGCGCAGCCGCCATGACCGCCCTTTTCTGGACTGGCACAATGCTTCGCGGCTACGTGGAGCCGCGGCCGCCACGGGAGGAGTGGTTGAGGAGGCGCCCATGTGCCTTCGCGATTGCCAGCAGCACCACCTTCACGGCGACGATGTTGGCTGGTCGATGCGGCCGTACCGATTGTGCGGTGGTGACGCCGGCTCCGCCTTCACGCACTAGAGAGGCCGTGGCGCCGACTCCTCCTTGACGCGGGCTTGCGGCAACGAGGGCGGCGCTCAAACATGAGCCCCATTTGCCATCGACACTCATCGTGAGTGACCGCCGCCTGCTGAGGAGGTGGAGCTATTGCCGCGGAGGCTTCTTCTCATTGCTAGAGGAGATAATGATCTCCTCCTTGTTGGAGGGGCCGTCCTCCCTGGAGGTCGAGGGCCCCAAAGTGACCGCTCGATCATGAGCTTCATTTGTCATTGGCACTCATCGTCCGTGAACGCCGCCTCCGTGAGGAGGTGCAGCTGATGTGGCAGCAGCTCCTCCTTATCGTTGAAGGATATGATGATCTCCTCCTTGTCGAAGGAGCCGGCCTCCATGAAGGTTAAGGGCACCGGAGAACGGCGGCGGATGCACCAAGATCCATATCTGGAAGGAGATCTAGAGCGCGGCCAGCCGGCATAGAGAACCATGACTTCGACATGGTGCGGTGTAGTGTGGACGAGGTAGAAGGGTAGTGGTGCGGTGTGGTACCTTAGTGATTTTGGTGTATTGAAGACTTATAGGTTAAGGGACTGATGCGTTTGTGGGTATACACAGGTCTATAAGTCTATGAGGAGTTTCATATTTACAAAGAAAGTCGACCCCTAAAAATGAAGTTCTTCGACTGAAGACTTTGGATTTCTGAAGACTTTCTGAAGACTTTGAAAGTGAAGAAATTGGTGTGACCATGAAGACTTGGTATTCATTCGAGGAACATGAAGCGTGAAGACTTTTGTTTTCGTAGTTTCATTTTCTCTTTCTTGAGTCATAGGAAACACCATACTGTTAAAGGGGTCGAGGAAATACTAAGGGAAAGTTTCCAAGTGATGCTCAACTCAAAATCCTACACCTACCAATCCCTTCGAGTGAAGCCATTGGAAATCTCATGCAGTTTAGTCAATTTCTTGAGTGACAGAGACGAAGCTGTTCTGATCTCTGAGGAATTTGTTCTAACTGAGGAGTTACGAATTCGCCAGTGCGGATTGCCTACAAGTGAGAAACATGATAGCCCTGAGGAATTTGATAGTCAAATTTCCGCCCGTTCCTGTGCTACGCGCCAGCTGTCCCAAAATATCTTCATATCATTGAAGGGCATTTATATCTTATCATGTTGGGCTGCTCCCTAGGTTATAAATAGCCGCCCCCTACAACCATTAGCTGGTTGGCTGCTCCGAGAGAAACTGACACTTATCATTTGAGAGCATCCCATCCTCCGAGGACTTTGAGCGGAAATCATCAAGTGAGGAGAACCCAAACCCAAACACCTACAAACCCAAAGTGATTGAGCATCACTGAAAAGGTTGATCCTGCGTGGATCCGACGCTTGTTACCTTTGAAGACTATGCATCTTCCAGACGGTTAGGCGTCATGGTCTAGAGCATCCAAGAGGAAATTGTGGATCACCGAGTGACCGAGTCTGTGAAGGTTTGGAAGTCACCTGAAGACTTACCACGAGTGATTGGGCGAGGTGAGTGTGACCTTTGCTCAAGGGCAATACTGTGAGGACTAAGTGCCCTGAGCTGCGTGTTCAGGACTGGGTGTCCGGGATTGTGTGTCCTTAGGTTTGAATACCTAGCCGCCCTAACCAGACGTACAACTGTCGCAGCAATTGGAACTGGTCTATCAAATCATTATCTTCACCAAGTCTACTGGTTCTATTTCCTTAACCCTTCCATTTCCTCATTACCGTGTTGTGTGCTTGTTCATATATGTTTGAAGACTTTGACTGAAGGCTTTCTCAATTTCCTCAGTTCAATTTCTTCAGTCTGTTTGTCTTCATCATGTTTTATCTTGTGTTTACGCTTTCTGTACTCTGTATTTGTTTTCATTTCATCATGAAGACCATGCTTATGTTCTGTTATGTTTACTTCTGAGTAATTTCCGCTGCAAGTAGTTCTTCTCTTAGGAATTTCCTCACCCTGAAATTCCTCAGTGAAGAATTCATAAAAATCGCCTATTCACCCCCCTCTAGTCGACTTAACGCACTTTCAATTGGTAGCAGAGCAAGGTACTCCCTTGTTCTGTGTGATTTTGGTTTAACCGTCTGGAGTTTTAGTTATGTTGATCGCGGGTATGATCAAGGTTTCTGCTGGGTGTCCTACCTTCGATGGGACGGACTACCCCTACTAGAAGAATAAGATGTGCATGCATCTTGAGGCAATTGACAACGATCTCTAGTATGTTGTGGAAAATGGCGTTCCCTTTGTCACTCCTACCATCAACGCTGCTGATGTGAAGAAATTCAAGCAACTCGACTCTCAAGCAAAGAACATCATATGTGGCCATCTGAGCAAAGGGCAGTATGGCAGAGTGAGTGCTTTGGAGACAGCAAAGCTTATCTGGGACAGGTTGTCCAAGGTCAATGAAGGAGTCTCAACACAGCGTGACTCTCGAGTTGACGTTCTTCGCAATCTCTTCAACCGCTTCAAAAGACTCGACAATGAAAATGTTCAGCAAACCTTCGGTCGCCTCACTGACATCTCAAATGAGTTTCAAGCACTTGGTGCCACTGACATCACCAACCATGAGGTGGTGAACAAATTGCTGAGATCGCTTGATTCCCCATTTGATACTTTGGCATTGATGATACAAGAACGTGGAGACTATAAGTCACTTGATCCCGGTGATATCCTCGAGAGACTAAACACTCATGAGTTCCAGCTTGCTGAGAAGAGAGAGATCTATGGATCAAGTTATGGCAGATCACGAGCTCTGAAGGCCAAGGCAGTGTCTGAATCTGAAGGTGAAGATTCTGGTAGCAGCCTTGGTGACCCTAAAGAACTGAGCCAAGAGCTAGCAATGCTCGTGAGGAAATTCCGGAAGTTCTCAAGATGTGGTCGTTTTGGAAAATCCTCAAGAAGTGGTGACTTGAGATTAGATTCCTCATCCCATGATTACAAGAAGGGACTCTGTCACAAATGCAAGAAACCCAGTCACTATATTCAAGATTGTCCTTAGTGGGAAAAGGAATCAAAGAAGAAGAAGTACAAGGACTACAGTTTTGATGATTCAAAGAAGAATAAATCTTCAAAGTCCTCTTCATCAAAACCTTCAAGGTCTTCATCTCACAAGAAGAGCAGCTCCAAGAAGGCTCGGACATTCATTGGCAAGGAAATGAACTCTGTGGCTGAATCTGAGGAAAATGAGGAAGATGAGGAATCTAAGGAGTCAGACTCTGGTGTGGCGAGCCTAGCCCTCGCTACCGTGTTCATCAGCAACTCCATCTTCAACTCTAAGGAAAAGGACCTCCCCAACACTACTGATGACGGCGATGATGACTACGCTCCCACCTATTGCTTCATGGCAAAAGGCTCAAAGGTACTCAAATATCCCTCCTCTGAATCAAGTGAGGATGAATCTGATGAAAACCTCAAATCCAACTATTTTAAACTTGCTAAGATTGTTGTGAAACTGCAAAAGGCTCTAGAAAAAGTTCAAAACATGCTAGATAAAAGCGATGATATGTTGGGCGAGGAAATGGATCGCACTAAAAATTTGACTGAAAATCTTCAGAGACTTCAGTCCAAGTTCGACAATCTTCAAGGTCATCATAACACTCTTTTGTCTGATCATGAGAAGCTTTCTTATGAATTTCTTCAAAGAAAGCAAGATCTGGAGCAGTTAAGAGTGAGTTATGAAGATCTTCAGAAGGAGCGTCATTCATTACTTTCTCAACAAATCAGCGCTACTCAGGAAGAATTTATTCCTCCATGTTTGAAGTGCATTGAACGTGAATCTGCTAATTCTTCACCTGAATGCTCAAATGCTTCCATTGCTGCAAATTCTTCAACTGTCTCTGCTATCACTAATTCCTTATCTAAGGACATTGCTAGTATCACTGATGATGCAGGGCTGAAGGAATTTTATATGACAGGCATGCACAAAAGCCTCAAAGGGCATCAGGCTCTTTGTGATGTGCTTAAAAGCAGATCCTCAACAGGAACCCCAGGAAAGAGGGTATTGCCTTTGAGAGGAAACTCAGTGCTGATGGGACCTACTGGAAACCTGAGCAGTATCCCAAAACCTCATGGGTTGCTGCAAAGATACCTTCAGTGGATCCATCTACTTTATCTGACTTTACATGTGAATCTTCATATTCTTCTGATGAGTCATTTGACTCCAACTATAAATTGTTCAAAAATCTGAATGGTGAAGTATTTGCTAGATATGTTGGCACTAACTGCAGGAACGGTCCTCCCATGAAGAAAATCTGGGTTCCCAAAAGGTGCCTTGAAAATCTTCAGATGAATGTCATCATGACACCACCTGTGAAGAATAGGAACCCCAGATCAAATTCTTCATATGGACCAAATTCTTCATATGGATCCAAGTCCTCATACGGACCAAATTCCTCCCATGGATCAAATTCCTCAAAAGGATCAAAGTCCTCATATGAACATCATCGTGCTAACCCTTCTATTTCGCAGGGAAGATCTAAGGATTATGGATATGTGCATTATTCGTCAAATCATTATGTTCATAAATCCTCAAAGAATTTCTCCGCTTACTCTTATGCTTACCATAACCCTTCATGTGAAACAAAGTGGATTGGCATCTATGCCACCTTTATCTTATGGAGCTCGCAGAATGATGAACTCTTTGCCACCCCTTCAGATGTGGGTGGTGAAAAAAAGAATTGATCTCTTATGCAGGGTCAGGTCTCCAGTCGAACTTAAACGTCTGAAGAATTTGCTGGAGACCTGAATATGCTTGAAAGGACGCAAGCTAATCATGAAGAAATGAATTCTCATTTCTCACGTCCTCTACTGCTTTATCCGTTCTATTGTTTGATGAATTTGATCTGATGAAATTGATATCATATTATTCACTGATGAAGTATATGAGTTCGTAAGCTGCACTGATTCATCTGCAGGATGATCAACCCAAAGCCACTGAGTGGGTCCTCGATAGTGGATGTATAAATCACATGACTGGTGACAAGAATCTATTGATGGACGCTCCCTTATCTCCATCGCATCTGAAGCATATCACTTACGCTGACAAAGGCAAAAGCAAGGTATTGGGTCTAGGTAAGGTTGCAATCTCAAAGGATCGACACATGGATAAATTCATGCTTCTCGAGTCCTTAGGGTTCAACCTCATGTCTGTCTCAATACTTTGTGATCTTGATATGGTTGTTGTCTTTGGCAAGTATCGTTGTGTTGTGATCATGGAAGCTGACAATTCCAAAGTCTTCGAAGGCTTTAGGAGAGGAGATTTTGTATATTATTGATTTTTCTACAGGACCACAACCTGCTACATGTCTACTTGCAAAAGCTTCAGAAGGCTAGCTATGGCATCGACGACTTGGTCATGCTGGGATGAGAAACTTGCACACGCTCGCGAAGAAGAAGCATGTCATTGGCATCGAGGGTGTCAAATTCCTCAAGGACCATTTGTGTGGAGCTTGTGGAGCCGGAAAGATGACCAAGGCCAAGCATCCCTCAAATACCATCATGACTAACACTCGTCCATTTGAATTGCTTCACATGGATCTCTTTGGCCCTACTCACTATGCCACATTTACTAATGTTGCATCTTTATATGGCTTTGTCATTGTTGATGATTATTCTCGATATACATGGGTGCATATCATCACTTGCACAACTGAAGTGTAGGAAGTTTTCAAATGATTTTCCTCGAGGGCTTCAACCAACTTTGGTGTGAAGATCATGCACATCAGAAGTGACAATGGAACTGAGTTCAAGAACACTGGTCTTGATGACTATCTTGATGAACTTGGTATCACTCATGAGTTATCTGCTCCATATACTCCTCAGCAGAATGGCGTCGTGGAGCGCAAGAACGAGACTCTTGTTGAGATGGCTCGCACTATGCTTGATGAGTACAAGACGCCTACTCGCTTCTGGCCTGGGGCATTTGATACTGCTTTCCACATCATCAACAGGGCATATCTTCACAAATTTTTCAAGAAGACTGCATATGAACTCCTCACTAACAAGAAACCCAATGTGAGTTATTTCAAAGTCTTCGGTGCTAAATGCTGGATTAGAGATCCTCATCACAGTTCTAAATTTGTACCGAAAGCACATGAAGGTTTTATGCTTGGTTATGGTAAGGACTCGCACACCTACAGAGTCTTCAACACCTATCACCACAAGGTTGTTGAAACTGTAGATGTGCGGTTCGATGAAACTAATGGCTCGCAAAGAGAGCACCTACCTCCTGTGACAGATGAAATACCTCCCGAGGAATCTATTAAGTTCAAAGCTACTGAGGATGTCATTCCTACCGAAGAATCTGCTGAAGAAGTTGTCCCAGAACATGAAGAACGGCATGCTGATGCACCCGAAGAAAATGGTGTTGAGGAAAATGCTGATCAAATTCTTGAACGACAACCAGCTCATCCTCGCATTGCAAATGAAGTGCAGATTGAGAAAATCATCAGCGACATCAACATTCCAGGTCCTCTCACACGCTCAAGAGCTTCACATTTATCTAAATTTTGTGGGCACTTTGCTTTAGTCTCTATCACAGAGCCCACTAAGGTAGATGAAGCATTTCTGGAGCCTGAGTGGATTCAAGCTATGCAAGAGGAATTACATCAATTTGAGCTCAACAACGTCTGGGAACTGGTCAAACATCCAGATCCTCGCAAGCACAATATGATTGGCACAAAGTGGATCGACCGCAACAAGCATGATGAAAATGGCCTTATGGTGAGGAATAAGGCACGACTTGTAGCTCAAGGCTACACACAGGTTGAAGTAATTGATGTCGATGAAACTTTTGCACCTATTGCTAGACTTGAGGCTATTCGCATATTACTTGCTTATGCTAACCATCATGATATCATTTTACATCAAATGGATGTGAAAAGTGCATTCCTCAATGGTAAGCTTGAGGAAGAAGTATATGTTGCTCAACCCTCAGGTTTTGAAGATCCAAAGCATCCCGATAAAGTCTTCAGACTCAATAAGGCCCTCTATGGCCTCAAGCAGGCCCCTCGGACATGGTATGATACTTTGAAGGAATTCCTCATGAAGAAAGGCTTTAAACACGGTTCACTTGACCCAACTCTTTTCACTAAATCTTATGATGGTGAATTGTTTGTGTGCCAAATATATGTTGATGATATCATTTTCGGCTGTATTGACTAACGTTACAGTGATGAATTTGCCTATATGGTGAGTCAAGAATATCAAATGTCTATGATGGGAGAATTGAAATTCTTCTTAGGTCTTCGGATTCGTCAACAGCGCAATGGCATATTCATATCTCAGGAGAAATACCTCAAGGATGTACTGAGGAAATTCGACATGCAAGATTGCAAAGGAGTCAAAATCCCTATGCCCACAAATGGCCATCTATGCACTGATGAAAATGGTATTGACTTCGATCAAAAGGTATACCGCTCCATGATTGGTTCTTTATTGTATTTATGTGCACCTAGGCCAGATATTATGCTTAGTGTTTGCATGTGCGCCGGATTTCAAGCTACACCGAAGGAATCACACCATAAGGCTGTGAAGCATATTCTTCGATATCTAGCTCACACACCAACACTTGGATTATGGTATCCCAAGGGCTCGGCTTTTGATCTCATTTTATATTATGCTGGTGATCGTGTGGACCGCAAGTCAACATCACGCACATGCCATTTCCTCGGACGATCCTTGGTATGTTGGTCCTCGAAGAAACAGAACTGTGTATCACTATCTACCGTTGAAGTTGAGTACATTGTTGCTGGTTCTTGCTGTGCTCAATTACTGTGGATGAAGCAAATCCTCAAGGACTACAGCATCAACATGAAGAATGTGCCTCTCTTCTGTGGCAATGAGAGTGCCATCAAGATTGCTCATAACCTAGTTCAGCACTAGAAGACAAAGCACATTCAGATTCATCATCATTTTCTTCGTGATCATGTGTTGAAGGGCGACATCACTATTGAGCATGTGAAGACTGAAGAACAACTAGCCGATATCTTCACAAAGCCCTTGGATGAGAAGAGATTTAGCAAGTTGAGGTGTGAGCTAAATATCTTAGAATCTTCGAATGTCCTTTGAAAAGGACACACATCCTAACACTTATTCAAAATTGATGACTTATATGTGCAACACAAGAAGTAATGTTTTTCTTCAATCAATGAAGACTAACCCTCTAAGTATGAAGAAATTAATGAAGAATTCGATTCTCAGAACCCTACGACAATTGTACGCGGTGTCTGTAATCATCATTCTTATACGGTGGGTCACGCCACCACCAAAAGTTGAAAATCTTCAATTTGAGTTTTTGAAATTCCGCAGTTGTTCATTTTCTTCAACTTTGCAATGTCTTCACCCTTTCTGTTGTTCGTTTTCATTGGCAATACAAATATATATGAGTTCATGTCCTCTACAACATTCATTTATTGCTATTTCTTCAAGTTGCTTGTTCTGCTAAGTGGATGTGATCGGACCCTTCCCCCTCTATGCTAAACTGAACCCAGTCTATTCACAAATTCTTCATGTGTGTTCTATTTGAAACTCGTTCAAAATCTTCACTGCGTCCTTGTCAGCTGAAGAATTTGCGAACGAGACCTTAAACTTATCTGATCTGAATTTTCGGCCTTTTGCTGCTCAAACCGTTCCACCTTTCGTGATATATTATCTTATTCACCCACGATCGCACACAATCGTCACCTCTCTGTACGTGGGTGACACATGTCACGTGAATGAGAAGGGTCAGGGGCACGTTCATCCAATTTCCTCGAGCGAGCAGTTTTTCACTTCGGCTATAAATAACCCCCTCCCTTCCTCACTTCGTTTTTACTCCGCTCGACCTTACTCCCTCGCTCGAGCTCTCAAACCCTAGCGCCGCCACTACTTCCATCGTCACCGGTGAGGAAGAGCTTCACTGCCTCGACCTCGTCGCCATCGTACTCGCGTCGGCTGCAGATTTCTTCACTCCGCCGCCGGCGTAGCTATCTTCCTCAGCCAAGTTAGGGCGTGGAAGATCTGAACTGACGAGCTTCTAAATCTAGCCTTCACAGTTCGTCGTGTTCTTTGTCAAGGGTAATTAAAAGTTACTTTTACCGCCCTTGTTGATTCTGATGTTTTATTCAAATCTTCAAAAGGTGTTTATTCCTCAAATCATCACACACTAAACACCTCACATATCATCTGTTCTTGATCTGTTTCTCTAAGAAACATTTCTCTTCAAGATTCCTCAATTGTGTGGATTTTCAAATCTGTACAACTCTGGAACCTAAGTCAAAGAACGCTTAGTGAAATTCCTCAAGACTCATCCGGTCAAATTCCCCAAACTTGTTCTTTTTGCAAAAACTTCTGAGAACGCATATGACCTCTCCAAATTCTTTGCACCTATACTCTGTTCACAGGTACACATGTCTGCTGCTGAATCTCTAGGTTCTCATCAACTTAACTGATTTGCAGCGTTCCTCGAAGAAAAACTGCATACCTCTTCAGAGAATTCAACTGATCAAAATCCTCAGCTGAAGAAAATGGCTGACGGAAAGAAACCTCAGAAGGGAGGAAAGAAACTGGAAGTCAACACAGCTTTTGAGATCCCTGATGACATTTACAAGGATTATTGCACTCCTGATGAGGCCACACATGGAAAGGAGGACAAAAATCAGCGCAAGGTGCGCATACAAAGGATAGAGAGGATATGGGCACGAGAATGGAGAGAATACATATATGTCACTCCAAAATATATGAAGAAATTTGCTCTTCACCCCCCTTGCCCAAAACCTCCATTGGCACCTGGCCAAGAAGCTGATCCCCTAGCCTCAAGCGCGGTGAGGACTATCCTAATGAATGGGCAAAGCGTCAAGCTAAGTTGGCCAGAGTAGCAAAAGAGGCAGTGAGGAAATTCAATGAAGACTGTGCTGCTGCTGCTGCCACTACTGAGGCCTCTGCTAGCAAGCCGAAGAAGGCCATGCCTAAGAAGCCTGCACACAAGCATAGTGCCCCTTCTTCTTCAATGCCCTCACGGCCAAGCTCCTCTGCAATGCCCTCATGGCCAACATCTGCGAAGCCCTCACGAGCATTTTCTCAAGCCGCCCCACTTTGCTGAAGACCAAGGCCACTGCTGGACGAGGCACTAGACCAAGTCCTGAAAAGAAGCAGGTCACCTTTCAGGTCCCGTCCTGTGAGGACGAAGCTGATGATGAAGAACTTGAAGAAATCATCAAAGACAGACAACACAGGGCCGCTAAAGCCAAAGGAAGTAACGTGCCATTGCTACTGGATCTAAAGCTGATCCTCGACTTCATCGACTTGTGGCACAAGGACCCCAACACACATCTTCCTGAGTTGAACCTCACTCCTGGTCAAAGTCATGTGTTGACTGCCTTCATTAATGAAGAGAAACGGAAGTTTGAGAAGGCCAGACAGCTGAAGAAGGCGCAATACAAGAAAGAGCGCTACCTGAAGAAAAATGTTGTAAATATGACATCTGATGAACTTCTGTCTATTCAAACTGAGATCAAAGGACTCGGTGATAAATTCAATGTCTACCGCACAGATTGGCTTGTAGCCAAGGTCAAATTTGTGAAGTTGGCTGAAAAATTCACTACCAATGTTGCAGCTCCAATGCAACAAGAAATTCCTCAGGCTGAAGCATCTGATCAGCCTACTGAAGAAAATGCCAACACCGCTGATGACAATCAGGCTGCTGAAGAAAATGCTACTACCAGGGCTGATGACTGCATTCTAGCTGCTGATGAAACTGCCAGGGCAACCACTAGTGTTGCGCCTGAAGAAACTGTCAGGACAGCTGAAGCTTCAACCGCTGTGCCTAAAGAAACAGAACCAATTTCCTTTGCTCCTCCTGCACCTACACCAAGTCCAATTCTTCCTTCTGCATCAGAAGCAAAGAAGACCAAGGTTGCGGAGCGTGCAGCGGTGAAGAAACGGAAAGCATCAACTTCATCAAAATCTTTAGCTACGAAGAAGATGAAGAAATTGACCAGCTCATTTGAAAATCTGATTGATGTTGTTCTAGTCTCGAGCATGCCATCAAAGGAACTCGTTCCTTTTGATGAAGAATACGTGATCCCAAGCGGATCCGATGAAGATATTCCTTCTACTGCTTCTTTAGAGCAGTTGGATGAAGAAATTGAAGTGGATGCAATACCGTCAACCCCGGTTGTCTCATCGCCCATGCCTCAGTTTACTGCTGAAGAGGCCAGTGTTGAAGAAATGAATGAAGAAGATGAGGATGTGGACATTGGGTGCACAACGCCAGTGCTGAATGATGACTTTTGGGAAAGTCAGCACCCCAATTCTCCTTTGTTCACTCCTCTGCAACAAATTCCTCAGTCCCAAGTGACTACTGAAGTTCAAATGGGATCTGAAGAACCACACCCCACTTTGTTTATCCCTGAAGAGATTCCAGCCACTAGTGCTGATGAAATTGCTGCTGAAGAATTGAAGACCCAGGCTGCCACTAAAGAAGAAACTGAAATTCCTCAGCCTGCGGATCCTGAGATTGCGATTCCTGAGGCTGTGATGCAATTAACTGACACTCCTCAGCCCAAGCCAAAGGATCCTTTCTCAAAGAAGCAAAAATTCAAGGCTGTTGACTTCTTCCACGAGCATGTCTTCTTCACGGACTACAACCCCTATGACTCTGCTCGTCTTAGAAGGAAGCGTTTTTGGACTGCCAGCCAAGCAAACTTCTATTCTTCGCTGCTTTTCAACAAAGACAAAGTCTTCGACCACGAGCATATTCCTCACGTGGACATGGAATCACTGCCTTGCTTCGCGCCAGTCCTCAGTGTTCTTCATGACGCTGGACTGCTCAACTTTTGCACTGACATTGTTGATTGGGATGAAGAGCTAATTCTTCAGTTCTATGCCATGCTGCATATCACAGGAGAAGCTGAAGATGTGAACTCTTGGGTATTGGACTGGATGACAGAGAACACACATTTCAAAGCACCGGCCTCTGAATTGCTTCATGCCCTGCCTCTCGGTCCTCCTCTTGAAGGCGCTTGTTGCATATACCATGAACCTGAACTTATTGCTCACTATATGCAAGTGTTGATGAAGCCGCTAAAGCCCGGTCGAGCTCCAAGGACCAAGTTCCTCGTGAAGGAATTGATGTTTGTGCCTAAAACTGTCTATCGCATTCTGACGAAGACATTGAGTCCTATTAAAGGCCACGATTCCAATGACAAAGAAGTTGTTGGCAACATGAAGAATCTGCTATTCAATATCATACATGGCATTCCTATCAACTACCATGATTTCTTCATGAGGACTCTGGCGAATGTTGCACTCTCTTCATTTGAGTCGAAGCCTTATGTTCCTTGGAGTATGAGATTCCTCAGAACAAGGTCTCCACTCAACTACAAGGCTGATTTTTAGAATCACGTCAGTTACCTGCCCCCAATAGAAGTCCTCAAGCGGACATTCTCATCATCTGATGAAAAGGGCAAGGCTACTGCAATTATTGATGAAGGCATTCGTCCATTGGATGGTCTATTCCGCAAAGCTGCATCTGATACGTCTCCGTCGTATCTACTTTTTCAAACACTTTTGCCCTTGTTTTGGACTCTAACTTGCATGATTTGAATGGAACTAACCCGGACTAATGTTGTTTTCAGCATAATTGCCATGGTGTTATTTTTGTGCAGAAATAAAAGTACTCGGAATGACCTGAAAATCAATAGAGAATTATTTTGGAATATATAAAAAATACTGGAAGAAGAATCCACGTCAGGGGGCCTCCACCTATCCACGAGGGTGGGTGGCGCACCTGCCCCCTGGGAGCGCCCCCTGCCTCGTGGGCCCCCTGATGCTCCACCGACCTCAACCCTGACTCCATATATTCACTTTCGGGGAGAAAAAAATCATGGAGAAGGATTCATTGCGTTTTACAATACGGAGCCGCCGCCAAGCCCTAAACTCTCTCGGGAGGGCTGATCTGGAGTCCATTCGGGGCTTCGGAGAGGGGAATTCGTCTCCATCGTCATCATCTGTAACGCCCGGGTAATTAAGCTACAGTAATCCCATGTTAACGGTGCCACGCCACTCTGTTGTTTGTTGTTAATATCGCGTTGGATCAAAACTTTTCAAAATTTAAATTCAAAATATTGTCAACAATAAAAGATTTTCAAAACTTAAAACAAAAATGTTCGGGTGTGCAAATAAATGCCTAGGAATTTATGGTGTGGGATCCATGCTGTTATAAAAAACCTAAATACATAAAAGGAATTAAAACGGAAAAGAGAAATAAATAAAATAGAAGGGGAAAAGACAAAACTAACCCCAAAAAAGAGAAAGCAACCCCCTCCTGGGCTCCGGCCGAGCAGGCCACCAGGCCGCCCGACCGGCCCACCTGGCCAACCAACCGGTCGGCCCACCCCACACTCCTCATAACACCCACTACCGACACCCTAGCCCCCTGACCGCACCACTCGCCCCACTTTCCCCCACTCGCTCTCCCCCTCCCCCGATCCAGAACTGGATCGAGGGAACGAAACCCCCCCATGACGCCGTACCCATCGTCGACGCCACCTGAAGACTACCCCGACGCCGTGCCGCCTCCCCACCGACCTGCATCCTCAATGCACGTCGTCCCCGCCCCCACCTCGCGCCCC
>NC_041392.1:202160177-202195907 GCF_002162155.2 Triticum dicoccoides
CCGGCGCTCGCCAGGCGGCGCCCACCCTGCGGCCGCTCTCCCCGCCGCTCGGCGCGCACACGCGTCGCCCTCCCGCGACCGGTCACTGCCTCGGCTCGCCGCTGCAGGGCGTAGCACTGGCCGGTCGGCCTCGGGCACGGGCACCACACCTGTCGTGGAATTGTCACGGCAGATGTCCTTAGTGTCAGGACTTAGTCGCGAGGCCAATGCATCTATGTGGTAGCTTGAGAGGGGTTGAGCGGGATGAGAGACGCGATGTTTTACCCAGGTTCGGCCCCTAACGGTGGAGGTAAAAGCCTACATCCTACTTCATTGATATTGATGATCATGATCACGGTTACAAGAGTGCTCTATCTCGAGAGCTATTGTCTAAACCTAACTTATCCAACTTGTGGAACTTGTGAATCTTGTCCCTTCTGGGGAGCCTTGCCCCTCCTTATATAAGTTGAAGGGGCGGTTTACATGTGGAGTCCTCTTAGGATTAGGACTAGTCTATCTCTAATACAAACTGGATACAAGTCCAGGTCTTAACTCCTTGTAAGATAAACATTCCTCATGCCTTTCCTCTTAAACCAGCCCACCGTTAAACGTGAACCGGCCTTCTGGGCCTTGGGCCTTGTCATCCGTCTGTCCCGCTCGCCGGATCACCAGTGAGTCATAATGACCAGGTGGGTTGCTTGTAAACCGCCAGGTCAGGGCGGGTTGCCAGTAACTCGCCAAGTGTTAGCGGGGTCTTCAGATAAACCGCCAAGTCCTGGCCGGGTTAACTTCCGTCCGGTTTACACCGCAGGGTATATCCCCGACATTAGCCCCCAAGTTTAGCTTGGATTTATTCATGGTAAACTTATGCTGCAAAATAAACACAAGAACAAATTTGACAGGTTATGCTCCGGGTTAAGAATTTTTGTAAACCGGTACCTGATCATCCTTAAGTCCTTGTTATTTCCTCCTTCTGAGAAATCTGGGTCAACAGACCAGCTTCATAATCAATTTGCCGACCTTGGTTTGTCACCGAGAAATATCGTGAAGAATAACTCCTTTGACTCAGCTCCCAAAGCGCCGGTTTAAGAAACATGGGTCTGAAAATACTTATCTGATATTCAACCGGTTTGAAGATGTAAAACTTGCCGGTTTAATATTACCAAAAAAGTCGGTTTATAAATATTGATGGCGCCGGGTCATAATTGTTGTCGACACCGGGTCATGTAATTGATCTTCCTGATTTGCTCAAAACTGATAAAATGAAGATGTTCCTCGTTTATATGCATAATACCTGTAGCCCCCAAGCCTTAAGAGGAGAACATAGTGATAACTTAAGACTTGCTCCAATAAGTGTTTCAACCTTGAAGAAATCCGATTAGTTCATCTCAGTCATATAAACTGAATACTCCATATATGTAGCCCCCAAGTGCCGGGTTGTCATGCTTGCAGCAACCTGGGACTTGTTATTTCCCGATGCTCATAAAAAACTTCAACCAGTGTAGCCCCCAAGGACCGGGTCATTATGTAAAGAATGAGCAGGGACTTTGAAAATATGATCATGTAGACTTTAATAGCAACGTGTAGCCTCCAAGGGCCGGCTCAGTAAGATAATATTGAGCTGGGACTTTATATATACTTCATTGAGAATAATATTATATTATGTAACTCCCATCACGGGGCTTGAACCCACGTCCACAAGGTTAAGAGCTTTATGCTTTACCAATTGAGCAATGGATCCTTCAATATTATGGACGAAAACTTGTGTACCTTGAATTGTTGACAGGAGCAATTGGTAGCCCCCAAGGGCCAGCTCATGATAATGATGAGTCAAGTCTTCAATAAGACTAGTAAAAATGACTTTGCATTAGCCCCCAAGTGTCATGGTGCATGCTTGCAGCGACATGAGACTTGCATGTAATCTCAATTTGAATAATGTAGCCCCCAAGTGCCGGGTTGTAAGCCTACAACGACTCGGGACTATTCCTTCCATTGTAGAATAAATCATATCCTTTGATAAAATAATAGCCATTGCGCTAAAGCGACTTTGAAAACTCGACAATACTGGTTATTAATAACCATAAAAACCCACCTCGTCATTATGACTCACTGGTGATCCGGCGAGCGGGATAGACGGATGACAAGGCCCAAGGCCCAAAAGGCTGGTTCACGTTTAACGGTGGGCCGGTTTAAGAGGAAAGGCATGAGGAACGTTTATCTTACAAGGAGTTAAGACCTGGACTTGTATCCGGTTTGTATTAGAGATAGACTAGTCCTAATCCTAAGAGGACTCCACATGTAAACCGCCCCTTCAACTTATATAAGGAGGGGCAAGGCTCCCAGAAGGGACAAGATTCACAAGTTCCACAAGTTGGATAAGTTAGGTTTAGACAATAGCTCTCGAGATAGAGCACTCTTGTAACCGTGATCATGATCATCAATATCAATGAAGCAGGATGTAGGCTTTTACCTCCACCGTGAGGGGCCGAACCTGGGTAAAACATCGCGTCTCTCGTCCCGCTCAACCCCTCTCAAGCTACCGCATAGATGTGTTGGCCTCGCGACTAAGTCCTGACACTAAGGACATCTGCCGTGACAATTCCACGACAACACCCGTGCGCCCGCACGCCCGTAACCGCTATGCCCCCCTAGGCCACTTACATGCGGGCCCCAGCGCCCTGAGAACGAAATTTTAAAAAAAGAAAGAAAGAAATAATAATAAAATTAATTATTTAATTAATTAACTAAATAATTAACTTAATTAATTCTATTCAAATTAACTAATTAAGATTAATTAACCTAATTAACTACTGTTAATTAACTAAACAGTCTATGACTAGTGGGACCCACCTGTCAGGTTGACTAGGTCAACTGCCGACGTCATGCTGACGTCAGCAAACATTGTTCTGGATAATGTTGAATTAAATAATTAAATAAATCCTAAAAATGATTTAAATATTTTAAAATTAATATAAAATAAACCGTAGCTCGGATGGGAAAACTTTGTACATGAAAGTTTCTCAGAACGACGAGACGAATCCGGATACGCAGCCCGTTCGTCTGCCACGCATCACTAGCACAGCGAACACTCAACTTTCCCCCTTCAATTCATCTGTTCGAAAACCCGAAACCCCAGGGATATTTTCCTGGATGTTTCCCCCCTTCACCGGTACCACCTCATACCGCGTTAGGGAACCCCTAGCATCGCTAGTTGTCATGTCATGCATCGCTATGCATCTGTTTGCTTAATATTTATTGTTTCTTCCCCCTCTTCTCTCGCTAGACACCGAGACCGATGCAGCAGCTACCCAGTACGACTACGGTGTTGACGACCCCTCTCTCTTGCCAGAGCAACCAGGCAAGCCCCCCCCCCTTTGATCACCAGATATCGCCTACTCTTATCTCTACTTCTTGCATTAGAGTAGTGTGGCATGTTACTGCTTCCCGTTAATCCTATCCTGATGCATAGCCTGTCCTTGCTACTACTGTTGTTACCTTCACCTGCAATCCTAATGCTTAGTATAGGATGCTAGTTTATCATCAGTGGCCCTACATTCTTGTCAGTCTGCCATGCTATACTATCGGGCCATGATCACGTCGGGTGTTGATCACGGGTATATACTATACATAATACACATGATACATGTGATGACTAAAGACGGGTCGGCTCGTAGAGTACCCGCGAGTGATTCACAAATTGGGGGCTGAAAGGACATACTTTCTCGACGGCCCTCTGTGTGGATCTTTGTGGCGGAGCGACAGGGCAGGTTGAGACCACCCAGGTGAGAGGTGGGCCTGGCCCTGGTCGGCGTTCACGGTTACTTCAAGATAACACGCTTAACGAGATCTTGGTATTTGATCTGAGTCTAGCCACTGGCCTATACACACAAACCAACTACGCGGAAACAGTTATGGGCACTCGACGTCGTGGTATCAGCCGAAGCCTTCGTGACGTCAGTGACTGAGCGGCACGCGCCGGGTTGGACCGCGTAACGTAACTTCCTTTGTAATGGAGGTTGCTAGGTCTGCTCTCTGGCCGCCCACGCAACATGCAGGTGTGCAATGGGCGTTGGGCCCAGACCCCTGCGCGCATAGGATTTAGACCGGCGTGCTGACCTCTTTGTTGTGCCTAGGTGGGGCTGCGACGTGTTGATCTTCTGAGGTCGGGCATGACCCAGGAAAGTGTGTCCGGACAAAGGGGATCGAGCGTGTTGGGAAATGTGGTGCACCCCTGTAGGGAAGTTAATCTATTCGAATAGTCGTGATCTTCGGTAACAGGACGACTTGGAGTTGTACCTTGACCTTATGACAATTAGAACCAGATACTTAATAAAACACATCCTTCCAAGTGCCAGATACAACCGGTGATCGCTCTCTCACAGGGCGACGAGGGGAGGATCATCGGTTAGGATTATGCTATGTGATGTTACTTGGTGAACTTACCATCTACTCTCTTCTTCTACTGCAAGATGGAGGTTACCAGAAGCGTAGTCTTCGAAAGGACTAGCTATCCCCCTCTTATTCCGGCATTCTACAGTTCAGTCCACATAGGTTACCCCCTTTTTCATTTGATACCAATGCATACATATGTAGTGTAGCTCCTTGCTCGCGAGTACTTTGGATGAGTACTCACGGTTGCTTTGCTCCCCCTTTTCCCCTTTCCTATACCCGATTGCTGCGACCAAACGATGGAGCCCAGGAGCCAGACGCCACTGTCGATGACGACTACTACTACTCGGGAGGTGCCTACTACTACGTGCAGGCCGCTGACGACGACCAGGAGTAGTTTAGGAGGATACCAGGCAGGAGGCTTGCGCCTCTTTCGATCTGTATCCCAGTTTTTGCTAGCCTTCTTAAGGCAAACTTGTTTAACTTATGTCTGTACTCAGATATTGTTGCTTCCGCTGACTCGTCAATGATTGAGCTCTTGTATTCGAGCCCTCTGGCTTGTAATATGATGCTTCTATGACTTATTTTATTTGTAGAGTTGTGTTGTGATATCATCCCGTGAGTCCCTGATCTTGATCGTACATGTTTGCGTGTATGATTAGTGTACGGTTAAATCGGGGGCGTCACATCATCACCCTTCCTCCATCACCAATTTCATGATGCTCACCGCCGTGCATGAGTAATTCCATCGTAGGCTTGCTGGACGGTGATGGGTTGGATGAGACTTATCATGTAATCGAGTTAGTTTTGTTAGGGTTTGATCCCTAGTATCCACTATGTTCTGAGATTGATGTTGCTATGACTTTGCTATGCTTAATGCTTGTCACTAGGGCCCGAGTGCCATGATTTCAGATCTGAACCTATTATGTTTTCATCAATATATGAGAGTTCTTGATCCTATATTGCAAGTCTATAGTCACCTCCTATGTGTTATGATCCGGCAACCCCGAAGTGACAATAGTTGGGACCACTCCCGGTGATGACCGTAGTTTGAGGAGTTCATGTATTCACTATGTGTTAATGCTTTGGTCCGGTACTCTATTAAAAGGAGTCGTTAATATCCCTTAGTTTCCAATAGGACCCCGCTGCCACGGGAAGGTAGGACAAAAGATTTCATGCAAGTTCTTTTCCATAAGCACGTATGACTATATTCGGAATACATGCCTACATTACACTGATGAACTGGAGCTAGTTCTTTGTCACCCTAGGTTATGACTGTTACATGATCGATCGCATCCGACATAATTCTCTATCACTGATCCATTGCCTACGAGCTTTCCATATATTGTTCTTCGCTTATTTACTTTTCCGTTGCTATTGTTATCATCACTATAAAACACCAAAAATATTACTTTTGCTACCGTTACCTTTTACCACCATTACCACTACTATCATATTACTTTTCTACTAAATACCTTGCTGCAGATATTAAGTTTCCAGGTGTGGTTGAATTGACAACTCAGCTGCTAATACTTGAGAATATTCTTTGGCTCCCCTTGTGTCGAATCAATAAATTTGGGTTGAATACTCTACCCTCGAAAACTGTTGCGATCCCCTATACTTGTGGGTTATCAAGACTATTTTCCGGCACCGTTGCCGGGGAGCATATCTCTATTCTTTGAGCCACTTGGGATTTATATCTGCTTATCATTATCAAGAACTTGAAAGATCCAAGAACCAAGATTTATCCCTCAACTACGAGGGGAGGTAAGGAACTGCCATCTAGCTCTGCACTTGATTCACCTTCTGTTTTGAGTAAGCTTGCGACACCTATACCTGCTTCTACTATTAATTCTGATATGTCACATGTTATTGATGATGCCACTTCTGCTATGCATGATGCTTATGATGAAACTACTTCTATGCTTGATACTACTGTGCCACTTGGTGAATTTCTTGATGAACAACTTGCTAGGGCTAGAGAGAATGAAATTATTGAAACTGATAATATTGATGAAAGTGATGATGAAGATTCTCCCCCTAAATATGAATTGCCTATTGTTCCTGAGGGTTATGTTATGGATGAAGAAACTGCTAGAGACTTTCTTGCTTGCAATGATAGAAGTGATCTTAAGAAACTTTTAGCTAAGCTAAAACAAAAAACTTTGAATGCTAGAATGAAATATGATCCTGCTTATGCTACTTCACCTATCTTTGTTAGTGATAAGGATTATGATTTCTCTGTTGATCATGATTTAATTACTTTGGTTGAATCTGATCCTTTCTATGGCTATGAATCTGAAACTGTTGTGGCACATCTTACTAAATTAAATGATATAGCTACCCTGTTCACTAATGATGAGAAAACTCGCTACTATTATATCCTTAAATTATTTCCGTTCTCATTAAAGGGTGATGCTAAGATATGGTTTAATTCTCTTGATCCTGGCTGTGTGAGTAGTCCCCGGGATATGGTTTATTACTTCTCTGCTAAATATTTCCCCGCTCATAAAAACAAGCTGCTTTAAGGGAAATATATAATTTTGTGCAAATTGAAGAAGAGAGTCTCCGACAAGCTTGGGGGAGGCTTCTCCAATTACTTAATGCTTTGCCTGATTATCCTCTCAAGAAAAATGAGATACTTGATATCTTTTATAATGGACTAATCGATGCTTCCAGAGACCACCTGGATAGTTGTGCTGGTTGTGTTTTCAGGGAAATAACTGTTGATGAAGCTGAAATTCTATTGAATGATATGTTGACTAATGAAAATAATTGGACACTCCCTGATCCAATCTCTGATCCAACTCCTGAGCCAACTCTGAAGAAAAGGGGTATTCTATTTCTCAGTCCTGAAGATATGCAAGAGGCACTATGAAAGAAAAAGGTATTAAAGCTGAAGATGTTAAGAATTTACCTCCTATTGAAGAAATACATGGTCTTAGTTTACCGCTTGTTGAAGAAACTGAAAGTGCGTTATATCGACTAGAGGGGGGGTGAATAGGCGATTTTTATGAAAGTCTTCAAGAAGTTTCGAAGACAAACGATAGAAATAAACCTATTACCATGCAGCGGAAGGTAGATTACACTAGGCAAACCATAGTCAAGTATTCAATGAAGTGAAATCACAATGACTAATAGCAGCTAGGTAGTAAGGATCAGGTAGGAAGATATTAAGAAGCCAATCAGAACAAGCAGTCACTCAGTGAAGACAAAACATAGTGCAATCATACGATGACTTCACAAGGACCAACAGTAAGTAAAGGGAAGGGGAGGATGAAACCAGTGACTCGTTGAAGACAATGATTTGTTGGACCAGTTCCAGTTGCTGTGACAACTGTACGTCTGGTTAGGGCGGCTAGGTATTCAAACCTGAGGACACACAGTCCCGGACACCCAGTCCTGAACATGCAGCTCAGGACACCCAGTCCTCACCATATTCCCCTTGAGCTAAGGTCACACAGACCTTGCCCAATCACTCTGGTAAGTCTTCAAGGTAGACTCCCAAACCTTCACAGACTTCGTTCACCGGCGATCCACAATGACTCTTGGATGCTCAGAACGTGACGCCTAACCGGCTGGAGGATTCACAATCTTCAAGTGTAATAAGTCTTCAAATCACACAGATAGGAAGACTTAAGTGACGCCTAACACTCTTTGGCTCTGGGTGGTTAGGGCTTTATCCTCGCAAGGAATTCTCTCTCAAAGGCTTCGAGGTGGGTTACTCTCAAACGACAAAAGCCGTACTCTAACTCCGAGCAGCCAACCATTTATGGTTGTAGGGGGTGGGCTATTTATAGCCACTAGGCAACCCGACCTGATTTGTCCGAAATGACCCTGGGTCACTAAGGAACTAACACGTGTTCCAACGGTCAGATTTCAAACACACGCGACAACTTTACTTGGGCTACAAGCAAAGCTGACTTGTCCGACTCTGGACAAGATTCACTCTCATAGTCTTCACTCGAAGACATATGTTTTGTTTAAGCATCACTTCAGTCATTCTGACTGGTTCTCTTGGACCCCACTTAACAGTATGGTGGTTCCTATGACTCAACAAAGAAGAAAAAGAACTACGAAAGATCTAAGTCTTCGAGCTCCATAGGCTTCATGCGATGTCTTCTCTTGTCATAGTCTTCAATGTGAATATCTTCACATACCACCTTTGACTTCAATGTCTTCATATTTTTTTAGGGGTCATCTCTGGTAGGAAAACCGAATCAATGAGGGACTTCTACCTGTGTTATCCTGCAATTCTCACAAACACATTAGTCCCTCAACTAGGTTTGTCGTCAATACTCCAAAACTAACTAGGGGTGGCACTAGATGCACTTACAGAAATACATGGTATTGATAACCCAACATAGGTAGTAAAGGTAAATTCTCTTTATAGATACACTAAAGCTAAAATCCCTCCTACTAAGTTTGCTAGCCAATGCTTAGATGAGTTTGATAACTTTATGGTTAAGCAAGAAGATTTTAATGCTTATGTTGGTAGACAATTGAAACATAATGCTTATATCATTGAACACTTGAGTGATTATATGAAGATTTTAATGCTTATGAAGATTTTAATGCTTATGTTGGTGCTCGATCTGAGGAAGAAGTGCATCATCTTCAACATGGTCATGGTGACCAATGTCTTCAGCAGCGGTGGGATCAGTTGCTGGAAAGTCTTCAGCTTCATGAGTCTCTGTGGAAGCAGGCTCATGGCAGTCAGTTGGCGCTCTTGATGTTCAGCGTCAGGACGAACCATGGAGATGGGTTCAACAATTAAGGGTTCTATGGGAGCAGCCCGTTCCTTCTTGGTCTTCCGCTTCTTCTTGTAGGGAGCAGCATCAGAGGCTTCAGAATGTTTCCTCTTTCTGGCTTCAGCCTCAGCAGTCCTCGTCTTCTTCAGTTCTGAAGCGGTTGACCTGGCCTTTGGCTTCGAGCCAGTCATGCTAGTTGGGAAGACAATGGGATCTGCTTCCTGCCTTGGTGCGTTGGGTTCGGCCGCAGTGGGCTTCTTCTTCTGCTTAGCAGCCATCCTGGGATCAATGCCCGGACGCCCAAGGGCCTTGCGCTTCTCAGCCTCGTTGTAGCCTTGCACACACTTGTCAGCCAGGCTCTTCATGCGCTCACGAGAACCCTGAGCTTCTGCATGTTTCTTGAGAAAGGCTTCTTTGAGCTCGTGCAGCATAATTTTGAAGTTTTTCACCTCTTGCACGCTGAGCTTGGCCATATGCTTCTTGAACTGAGCTTTCTCAAAGTCAATCTTTTGCTTCAGTTCGATGATGCGCTGAGCTAGAGTTAGCTCTGAAGCAATGGCGCCATGGAAGGCGACACTGAGGCCAATTGGAAGTTGCAGGTCTTCGAAGGTGAGGCTGGGCAGGTCAAACCACTCATCAATGAAGTTGTGAATGATTGCCACGTCAAAGAGAGGCAGATCATTGAAGATTTCTGCTTCTTCTTTGCTCTTGATCAGTTGCTCAGGAGCGTCATCTGCAAGATCTTCATCACTAGATAGGTCGATGGCATCGTTGCGCAGTATAGCAGCAGCTGTCAGTTCTTGGCTGGTGTGTGGCAGAGGCATCTTGACTTTCTGGGGCTTGGAGATGCGTGACAAATCTTCAGACTCCACACTGTCTTCAGGAGGTGCAGTAGCCAGTGGCTTCGCCCGTGAGATTTTTGGTGCAGAGGCAGGCTTTGAAGCTTTAGGCTGCTTCAACTTCTTTGGCTTCGGCGCTGCAGGCACTTCATCTGATTCAGCGTCATCTGCAGGCTCATTCACGACTGTCCCTTGAACCACGATATGAGTGATGAGACCTTCCAAGTTGTAGAAGGGCCCAAGAATATTGGGTTCAGCTTCGCGAGTGCCATCGGCACGGGGAGCAGAAGGACCAGGGTTGAAGTCTAATCCCAAAGACTTCTTGTTCTGCTTTGCTGAATTCTGGGCAAACTGGAAGTTGCACTTGAACAGATTGTCGTCACGAGACCATAGTAGTGACGATGGGTCAGCATCCGCAGGCTGTGGTCCACGGACCATGCAGGGATAGAAGCCTTGTTCAATGGCTTCATCTCTGGACCTGGGTTGAAGATTTTTGTAGAGGATGTCTCCCCATGGTCGCTTGATGGCATTCTTTTCAGCATATTCCTTTGTCACAAATCTGTACTTGAACCACTGTTCTGCCCAATATCGTCGAATCCATTGGATTCGTGTCTTGCGCTGATTGTAATCCTCTTCAGGATCTATCTTGTATAGCTCTGAGAGGTCATCGGGCAGATCTCTTGATGTTTCTCCTCGACGCTTTCTGCCACCCTTCCTTGCTGATTTCTCTGAAGCCATGAACTTTAAACTGAATGGCTTCAATATGTTCAAAGGCTTCAAAGGCTTTCGCTTGCTGGACAAACAGGAACTGGCTTCGGGAGAATATATGTGATACTGTAAGAATTCTGCAAATGAATGCAGACTATGAGAACCAAGGGATTCTCCCACAGACATGTACCTGTGATAGCATTAAGGTGCGAGGGAAGGGGAAGAGGTCATATGCATTCTCAGAATATTTTGAAGATAAATCAGTTTAGAAGACATTGACCTCATCGTGCGAAGACATTCACTCATAGATAAAGAGTTGGTTCCAGATTTGTACGAATCCATGGATCAGTACAAGTGAGGAATCTAACTACTTTGTGAAGCATAAGTGAATATACTAGGCATATTATGAGATGCAGTATGAAATAGATCCAACTTGAGTGAACAGAAACTGCTTGTGGTAGAAAGTGATGAATCTATAGGATCAAAGGGGTCGTAAAAAGGAAGTTTTATTTACCACACGAAGAACTGCTAGACGGAGTGGAAGAGGAGGCCGAGCAGTCCGATCGTCCATGCCCTAACTTGGCGACGGAGGACACCTACGGCGACGGCGGAGAAGACGATGTCCGCGGTCGGCGTGAAGACGACATCGGAGAGGTTGCGGCAGCTAAGCGCTTTGTCGTCGGCGTCGTCGAGGGCTAGCGGTGGCGCTAGGGTTCGTGCGAGAGTGAAAGAAGAGATAATGACTGTGGTGTGGCGCGTATTTATAGGGACAGGGGCGGCTCAGTGTTATTACACAGGTGCCCCTGGCGATTCACATATGAGGAACACGTGGCCATCATGCAGCATGTTGGAGGTTGTTCCATGTCCCACGCACGCCTGGATTGTCGGGTGGTCATTCCCACTTCTCCGGGTTTCAGGTGAAGGAATTAGCATTGAAAGCGGACTTAATGTTTGTCTCTGTATCTTCTGCTGACAAGGACGCAGAGAAGTCATTTGACAGGTTCAAAAGAATGCATATGATTTGGAGAGATAGAGTTTGATATAGAAAGCATAGAGAGGTTAGGGTCCGATCACATTCACTTAGTTCAAAAGATTCAACAAGAAGACATAGCTATAAGTGAATGCTGTAGAGGACAGAACACTAGTATATATATAATCAACATAGTGAAGATAATCATGAAGACATGTTGAGATTGAAGCCAAACCAAATGTGAAGACATAGCAAATGTAACGCCATGAGTGAAACACATCAAACAGAACATTTGGTGGTGGCGTTACCCACCGTATAGGAAGTATTAGACCCAGACACGACGCACAATTATCATGGCGCTCTGAAGTCAAATTCATCATTAATGTATTCACACTTAGAATGCATGTCTTCATTAATTGAAGATATACTTTACTTCGTGTGTTGCACATCTAAGTCATCAATATGCATAAGTGTTAGGATGTGTGCCTGATCACATGACATTTGAGGATTCCAAGATATTTAGCTCACACCGTAACTTGCAAAATCTCTTCTCATCCAAGGGCTTGGTGAAGATATCTGCCAATTGCTCTTCAGTGTTGACGTGTATGATATCAATGTCTTCCTTCACAACATGATCTCTGAGAAAGTGATGACGAATCTCAATGTTCTTTGTCTTCGAGTGCTGAACTGGGTTGTTTGCAATCTTGATGGCGCTTTCGTTGTCGCAGTAGAGTGGCACTTGCTTTAGATGAATGCCATAGTCTTTGAGTGTTTGCTTCATCCACAGAAGCTGAGCGCAGCAAGATCCAACAGCAATGTATTCAGATTCAGCAGTGGAGAGAGATACACAATTCTGCTTCTTTGAAGACCAACATACAAGTGATCATCCCAGAAAATGACATGTACTTGATGTAGACTTGCGATCAACCTTGTCACCAGCATAATCAGCATCCGAGAATCCAACCAGATCAAAACTCTGAGCCCTTTGGATACCATAATCCTAGAGTTGGGGTGTGAGCCAAATATCGAAGAATTCGCTTCACAGCTAAGTGATGCGATTCCTTCGGTGCCGCCTGGAATCGAGCACACATGCAAACACTAAGCATAATATCTGGCCTAGATGCACATAGATAAAGTAAAGAACCAATCATGGAGCGGTATACCTTTTGATCGAACTCTTTACCATTGTCGTCGGGACCCAGATGATGTTTCGCTGGCATTGGCATTGTAAAGCCTTTGTAGTCTTGCATACCGAACTTCTTCAGGCAATCTTTGAGATACTTCTCTTGAGATATAAAGATGCCGTTGCATTGCTGTCGTATTTGAAGACCGAGGAAGAACTTCAGCTCTCCCATCATGGACATCTGATATTGCTCTTGCATCATATATCCAAACTCTTCACTGTATTTTTGATTGGTGCAGCCGAAGATAATGTCATCCACATATATTTGGCACACAAACAGTTCACCATCATATGTCTTCGTGAAGAGAGTGGGGTCGAGGGAGCCAGGTGTGAAGCCTTTGCTCTTCAGGAAGTATTTGAGTGTGTCATACCAAGCCCGAGGGGCTTGTTTGAGGCCATACAGTGCCTTGTTGAGCTTGTATACCATGTCAGGATGTTTTGGATCTTCAAAGCCAGGCGGTTGTGCAACATACACTTCTTCTTCAATCTTGCGATTGAGAAACGCGCTCTTCACATCCATTTGGTATAGAAGTATGTTATGATGATTTGCATAGGCCAGTAGTATGCGTATGGCTTCAAGTCGAGCCACAGGAGCAAATGTTTCATCGAAGTCAATTCCTTCCACTTGAGTATATCCTTGAGCAACGAGACGAGCTTTGTTTCTGACAACTTGACCATGCTCATCTTGCTTGTTGCGGTATATCATTTTGGTGCCTATCATATTGTGCTTCCGAGGATCAGGACGCTTAACCAGTTCCCATACATTATTCAGCTCAAACTGTTGAAGCTCTTCTTGCATAGCTTGGATCCATTCAGGTTCCATAAACGCCTCTTCAACTTTCTTGGGTTCTGTTATTGAGACGAATGCGAAGTGCCCACAGAAATTTGCTAGCTGTGTTACCCTTGAACGAGTGAGCAGACCGGGTGCATTGATGCTATCAATTATTCTCTCTGCACTTCATTGGCAACACGAGGATGTAGAGGGAAAAGATTTTGCTCTTGCTGATCATTGTCATTGTTAGAAGGATTGTCTTCAGGCTGAGCAGGTGCGGAGATGATAAGTTCCTCTTCAGGTTGAGCTTCAGAGGGTATGATTTCTCTAGTTCCCATAAGTTTGATTGATTCACTGGATGGAACTTCATCTAGCACATTTGGTAGGTGCTCTCTTTGTGAACCGTTAGTCTCATCGAACCGCACATCCACTGTTTCAACCACTTTATAATGAAAGAGATTGAAGACTTTGTAGGAGTGCGAATCCTTTCCATATCCAAGCATAAAACCCTCATGTGCTTTTGGTGCAAATTTTGAAGTGTGATGTGGATCCTTGATCCAGCACCTGGCGCCAAATACTCTGAAGTAGCTGACATTTGGCTTCTTGCCAGTAAGGTGCTCATAAGATGTCTTGTTCAGAAGCTTGTGAAGATAAACACGGTTGATTGTATGGCATGCAGTATCAATGGCTTCAGGCCAGAATTTTCTTGGAGTCTTGTATTCATCTAGCATCGTTCGGGCCATCTCAATGAGTGTTCTGTTATTGCGTTCGACGATGCCATTCTGCTGTGGCGTGTACGGAGCTGAGAATTCATGTGTAATGCCCAAAGTATCAAGATATGTATCAAGGCCAGTGTTCTTGAATCCAGTGCCATTGTCACTTCTGATATGCTTTATCTTGGCGCCATAGTTGTTCATTGCTCGATTGGCGAAGCGTCTGAAGACATCCTGCACTTCAGTCTTGTAGAGGATTATGTGCACCCAAGTATATCTAGAATAATCATCAACTATGACAAAGCCATAGAGACAAGCAGTAGTAGTAAGAGTTGAGTAATGAGTGGGACCGAAGAGATCCATGTGGAGCAGTTCGAAGGGTCGAGTTGTTATCATGATTGTCTTCGAGGGATGCTTGGCCCTCGTCATCTTTCCTGCTTCATAGACACCGCATAAGTGATCCTTCTTGAACTTGATGCCCTCGATGCCTATGACATGCTTCTTCTTTGCAAGGATGTGGAGGTTCCTCATGCCAGCATGCCCTAGCCTCCGATGCCAGAGCCAGCATTTTGAAGCTTTTGCTAGAAGACATACGGCAAGCTGTGGTCCTGCTGAGAAATCTACCACGTACAAATCATCTTTCTGATACCCTTCAAACACTAGAGACTTGTCAGATTCCATTAGAACAAGGCAATGATATTTTCCAAACATCACGATCATGTTTAAATCACAAAGCATTGAGACAGACATTAAGTTGAAACCAAGGGATTCAACAAGCATGACTTTATCCATGTGTTGATCCTTTGAGATTGCAACTCTACCTAGACCCAATACCTTACTTTTACCAGTGTCAGCAAATGTGATGTGACTCTTGTCGCATGGACGTAAGGTTGAGTCCATAAGAAGGCTTCTTTTGCCAGTCATGTGATTGGTACACCCACTATCAATAATCCATTCTGAAGAAGATGGTGTCGTACCCTACAGTGCAGTTAGGGGGATAGGCTTCACGAAAAGATTTGTGAAGCAAAAACATTTGACGAACCAGTGGGTTATGAAAGCTTAGATCGAGATTAGGACTGATAGGGTGAGTAGCAAGCAATTCAGGAACGAAGTACATAATAAGACCATTTGGGCATTTGATCTTGCACCCTACAAGATGTTTAAGGTCCCCAACAATAGCGTCAGGATATTTTGGTTTTTTGCTGGAGACCCTTCCCTGCAAAAGAGAGTTAAGCTTTCTTAGCCACCCACATCTTCAAGGGTGGCTTAGAAGCAATAAGTCTAAGTGCAGCATCTGAGAACTTTGGCTTTGGAGCCCTAGCAAAAAGTCTTGCAGGAGGACAATAGTACTCATAAGAATAAGAAGAATAGTTCTTGGTCTTATGAACATGGCGGTTTGATGAACCGCACTCATATTCATAGGCCTGAGTATGGCTTCCCTGCAAAACATTTGCGTTAGTGCGACTCAGGTGAGTCCTCTGTCTGTCTGAAGCCTTTGGACCGTATGAAGACTGTGGTCTGGGGTTTGTCTTCTTCACCTGTGGTGTCATGATGACATTCACAGGAAGATTCTCCAAACACCTTTTCGGCACCCAGATCTTCTTCATAGGCGGTCCATTCCTGCAGTTAATGCCAATATACCTGGCAAACACTTCACCATTCTGATTCTTAAATAGTTTGTAGTTTGCATCAAAGGATTCATCAATAACAATGGGGTTGGCACAAGTAAAGCCAGATAGAGTGGATGGATCTGCTGAAGGTTCCTTTGCAGCAACCCATGTGGTTTTGGGGTACTGCTCAGGTTTCTAGTAAGAGCCATCAGCATTCATTTTCCTTTTGAACCCAACACCCTCTTTCCTAGGGTTTCAGTTCAGGATCTGCCTTTTGAGGACATCACATAGTGTCTGATGCCCTTTGAGACTTTTGTACATCCCTGTTTCAAGCAATGTCTTCAACCTAGCATTCTCATCAGCAATAGTAGTGGTATCCTCAGCAGAGGGGTTAGTTCCCACATCAACAGTTGAAGATATTGCAACAGTAACAGCAGTAGAACATTCAGCAACAGAAGTAGCATTATCACGCTCAATGCATTTAAGACATGGTGGTTCAAATCCTTCCTGAGCTGAACTGATCCGTTTGGCGCGAAGCGACTCGTTTTCTTTTTGAAGATCTTCATGAGCCGCTCTCAATTTCTCAAGATCTTGCTTCCTTTGAAGATAATCATAGGAAAGCCTTTCATGCGCTGTTGAGAGCGTTTCATGACAACTTTCAAGTTCCTCATACTTAACGTGAAGATTTTTTATGTCTTCAATTAAGGACTAAGATCGAGTCATTTCAGCGTCTAACAGATCATCGCTTTTGTCTAACAGTTTTTGAATGTGTTCCATGGTTTTCTGTTGTTCGGTTGCAATTTTAGCGAGTGTTTTGTAGCTAGGTTTGGAACCACAATCAGAGTCATCGTCACTAGGTGTTTGATAGTGAGTAGTGCGTGTGTTTACCTTGGCACCACGTGCCATGAAGCAATAGGTAGGAGCGGAGTAGTCCTTGTCATTTGCATCGGTGTCGGTGATGGAGTCATTGTCTTCAGTGTTGAAGATGGACTTAGCAACGTATGCTGTAGCCAGAGTCGCAATGCCAGAATTGGACTCCTCCTCAGACTCCACCTCCGCCTCCTCAGAAGCGGACTCCTCCTCTGAATCCATTTCCTTGCCAACAAACGCACGTGCCTTGCCAGATGAGCTCTTCTTGTGTGATGAAGACTTGGAGGAAGACTTGGAAGAGGACTTTGAGTATTTCTTCTTCTTCTTGTCGTCGGAGTCATACTCCTTGCTCTTCTTCTTCTTCTTGTTCTAATTGTCCCACTGTGGACACTCAGAGATGTAGTGGCCAGGTTTCTTGCACTTGTGGCATGATCTTTTCTTGTAGTCATGAGCAGAAGTTTCATCATTCCTTGAGCTTGATCGTGAAGACTTTCTGAAGCCTTTCTTCTTGGTGAATTTTTAGAACTTCTTCACAAGCATAGCGAGCTCCTTTCCAATGTCTTCGGGATCATCAGAACTGTTGTCAGATTCTTCTTCAGATGTGGAGACAGCTTTTGCCTTCAAGGCACGAGTTCGCCCATAGTTCGGACCGTAGATGTCTCTTTTCTCAGAAAGCTGAAACTCGTGTGTGTTGAGCCTCTCAAGTATGTCAGACGGATCGAGTGTCTTGAAGTCCGAACGTTCTTGAATCATCAGGTCTAGGGTGTCAAACGAGCTGTCAAGTGATCTCAGGAGTGTCTTGACGACTTCATGCTTGGTGATCTCAGTGGCGCCGAGAGCTTGAAGCTCATTTGTGATGTCAGTGAGTCGATCAAACGTGAGCTGGACATTCTCATTGTCATTTCTCTTGAAGCGGTTGAAGAGGTTGCGAAGGACACTGATTCTCTGATCTCTCTGGGTTGAGAGGCCTTCGTTGACCTTGGAGAGCCAGTCCCAGACTAGCTTAGATGTTTCCAAAGCACTCAGGCGGCCATACTGTCCTTTGGTAAGATGACCACAGATGATATTCTTGGCAGTAGAGTCCAGTTGAACAAACTTCTTGACGTCAGTAGTAGTGACACCTTCTCCAGCCTTGGGAACGCCGTTCTTGACGACATACCATAGGTCGACGTCAATGGCTTGAAGATGCATGCGCATCTTATTCTTCCAGTAGGGATATTCAGTTCCATCTAAGACGGGGCACACAGCGGAGACTTTAATTATCCATGCAGTCGACATAGCTAAAACTCCAGGTGGTTAAACCGAATCACATAGAACAAGGGAGTACCTTGCTCTGATACCAATTGAAAGTGCGTTATATCGACTAGAGGGGGGGTGAATAGGCGATTTTTATGAAAGTCTTCAAAACGTGGAAGTTTCGAAGACAAACGATAGAAATAAACCTATTACCATGCAGCGGAAGGTAGACTACACTAGGCAAACCATAGTCAAGTATTCAATGAAGTGAAAGCACAATGACTAATAGCAGCTAGGTAGTAAGGATCAGGTAGGCAGATATTAAGAAGCCAATCAGAACAAGCAGTCACTCAGTGAAGACAAAAGATAGTGCAATCATACGATGACTTCACAAGGACCAACAGTAAGTAAAGGGAAGGGGAGGATGAAACCGGTGACTCGTTGAAGACAATGATTTGTTAGACCAGTTGCAGTTGTTGTGACAACTGTACGTCTGGTTAGGGCGGCTAGGTATTCAAACCTGAGGACACACAGTCCCGGACACCCAGTCCTGAACACGCAGCTCAGGACACCCAGTCCTCAGCGTATTCCCCTTGAGCTAAGGTCACACAGACCTTGCCCAATCACTCTGGTAAGTCTTCAAGGTAGACTCCCAAACCTTCACAGACTTCGTTCACCGGCGATCCACAATGACTCTTGGATGCTCAGAACGTGATGCCTAACCGGCTGGAGGATTCACAATCCTCAAGTGTAATAAGTCTTCAGATCACACAGATAGGAAGACTTAAGTGACGCCTAACACTCTTTGGCTCTGGGTGGTTAGGGCTTTATCCTCGCAAGGAATTCTCTCTCAAAGGCTTTGAGGTGGGTTGCTCTCAAACGACAAAAGCCGTACTCTAACTCTGAGCAGCCAACCATTTATGGTTGTAGGGGTGGGCTATTTATAGCCACTAGGCAACCCGACCTGATTTGTCCGAAATGACCCTAGGTCACTAAAGAACTGACACGTGTTCCAATGGTCAGATTTCAAACACACACGACAACTTTACTTGGGCTATAAGCAAAGCTGACTTGTCCGACTCTGGACAAGATTCGCTCTCATAGTCTTCACTCGAAGACATAGGTTTTGTTTAAGCATCACTTCAGTCATTCTGACTGGTTCTCTTGGACCCCACTTAACAGTATGGTGGTTCCTATGACTCAACAAAGAAGAAAAAGAACTACGAAAGATCTAAGTCTTCGAGCTCCATAGGCTTCATGCGATGTCTTCTCTTGTCATAGTCTTCAATGTGAATATCTTCACATACCACCTTTGACTTTAATGTCTTCATATATTTTTAGGGGTCATCTCTGGTAGGAAAACCGAATCAATGAGGGACTTCTACCTGTGTTATCCTGCAATTCTCACAAACACATTAGTCCCTCAACTAGGTTTGTCATCAATACTCCAAAACCAACTAGGGGTGGCACTAGATGCACTTACAGAAATACATGGTATTGATAACCCAACACATGTAGTAAAGGTAAATTCTCTTTATAGATACACTAAAGCTAAAATCCCTCCTACTAAGTTTGCTAGCCAATGCTTAGATGAGTTTGATAACTTTATGGTTAAGCAAGAAGATTTTAATGCTTATGTTGGTAGACAATTGAAACATAATGCTTATATCATTGAACACTTGAGTGATTATATGGCTAATGTTAAAGGTGAACTAAAACTTATTAGTAAACATGCTTCTATGGTTACCACTCAAGTAGAACAAGTACTTAAATCTCAGAATGATTTGCTCAATGAATTAAATAGTAAGAAAAATGATAATGTTGTTAAAGTTATGACTAGAGGTGGTAAAATGACTCAGGAACCTTTGTATCCTGAGGGCCGTCCTAAGAGAATTGAACAATATTCTCAGAGAAATAATAGTGATGCACCTAGTCCTTCTAAGAGGAAGAAAAATAAAAATGATAGGACTTTGCATGCTTCTAGTGAACCTGTTGATGACACACCTGATAATCCCAATGATATTTCTATTTCTGATGCTGAAACACAGTCTGGTAATGAGCATGAACCTAGTGATAATGTTAATAATGATGTTCATGTTGATGCTCAACCTAGTAATGACAATGAAGTAGAGATTGAACCTGCCGTTGATATTGATAACCCACGCAATAAAGGGGTTGTCAAGCCCTTCACGGTCACTTACGGGAGTAAGATCTGATAGATATGATAAGATAATATTTTTGGTATTTTTATGATAAATAGAAATAAAGATGCAAAGTAAAATAAACGTCAAAAGAAATAACTAAGTATTGGAAGATTAATATGATGGAAGATAGACCCGGGGGCCATAGGTTTCACTAGTGGCTTCTCTCAAGAGCATAAGTATTACGATGGGTAAACGAATTACTGCCGAGCAATTGATAGAATTGAGCATAGTTATGAGAATATCTAGGTATGATCATGCATATAGGCATCACGTCCGAGACAAGTAGACCGAAACGATTCTGCATGTACTACTATTACTCCACACATCGACCGCTATCCAGCATGCATCTAGAGTATTAAGTTCATAAGAACAGAGTAATGCTTTAAGGAAGATGACATGATGTAGAGGGATAAACTCATGCAATATGATATAAACCCCATCTTTTTATCCTCGATGGCAACAATACAATACGTGTCGGTTCCCTTTCTGTCACTGGGATCGAGCACCGCAAGATTGAACCCAAAGCTAAGCACTTCTCCCATTGCAAGAAAGATCCATCTAGTTGGCCAAACCAAACTGATAATTCGAAGAGACTTGAAAAGATAAACCAATCATACATCAAATATTTCAGAGGAGAATCAAATATCATTCATAGATAATCTGGATCATAAACCCACAATTCATCGGATCTCGACAAACACACCTGACGGTGTCCTGGACTAGGGGGTACTCACCACGTCGTCTCCCGATCTATTAGGTTGGGCCGAGGACCCCCGTGGCCGTATACTCATGGGCCAGTTCGGACGGCTACTGCATACAAGGAAGATTCCACAAAACTTGGCGATCAAGACAAGGACTTCTCCCCACCGGCGTATTCGGCTAGGACTCTTGTTATCCTTGGCCTCCGGTGCATTATATAAACCGAGGCCAGGATAGTCAATAGGGAATCAACTCCATACACAACAATCATACCATAGGCTAGCTTCTAGGGTTTAGCCTCCTTGATCTCGTGGTAGATCTACTCTTGTACTACCCATATCATCAATATTAATCAAGCAGGAGTAGGGTATTACCTCCATCGAGAGGGCCCGAACCTAGGTAAAACAAAGTGTCCCCTGTCTCCTGTTACCATCCGGCCTAGACGCATAGTTCGGGACCCCCTATCCTAGATCCGCCGGTTTTGACACCGACATTGGTGCTTTCATTGAGAGTTCCGCTGTGTGATCGACAAAAGGATCAATGGCTCTCCTGCAGATCAACTGCGACTTCGGCATCTTCGTCACCAGCTCGACTGGTCACCTTGGTTCGACCAAGAATTGCGCCCCGTGTTCGGATCACCATGTCCGGACGAGGTCCTTCATCAAACATCAACTCCAATCTCTATCAAGATCACGGAGGAATCATCTATGGAGCTCGGGGGCTCAACGTCAACATTGCCCTCAAGCGACCGTGCTGTTTTTCTGGACAGCGAACTCGTATCTGCCACCACCACCTCCTCGAGTATCGCTTTGACGATCGCTTAGGTGGAATTGTGCGGAATTGAGTCTACAACAACCCTGAAAATTTTTGTCGAGTTCCGATGGAGGAATCTTTGGCAATCCACGATATACCAGAGCCCTATCAAATCTGGATGGGAATTTGGATGAGTTTAGGGCATGGTGTCCAGCTTCTAGCTCGGACGTCCTTTGGAAGATCCAACCGTTGATCGGCTGCGGAATTCCTATATCTACCACCTCTCAAAATTTCGGCTCGATCCGATCGTCCAAACTTCGGGAACCTTCCGATTAGTGCATCACTTTTCGGATCTGTTTTCTGCGCGAAAACGAATCCGACCCGAGTTCATCTTTTTTATGAACAGGATTTCGGACATTCCTTTTGAAGAAAGTTTTGTATGGGGTATTGTGTTTTGTTCCCGAACACATCCCACTAACTGTAAGATCTTTTGAACATGATCTTCAACATCATGCTGGTGTCAAACCAGTCCGACAATATTACTCCATGGCTGCCGACCTGCGCTAGACACGTCGTCACTTTAGCCGAGCTCAACTTCTTCGAATCATCATCTCGGCAAGCCGAACAAGAGTCCGGCATCGCAAAGGATAAATCATCATCAACATCGCCGCCCCACGGATTACACGGAGCGGGCATATCGGCATCGCCGCACGATTGCTTCATCAAGCCGGCATCGACCACGTCACGACCTGCATCGACAGGGCCGCACTATTGCTTCTTCAAGCTGGTGTCCATCACGCCGACCTACTTCGACTCATCGGCTGACGTCGAGGCTTCGACATCTCGGCTGGACCGGGGGCTTCGCCATCTCTTCATCAACCTACTCCGGACGCTTCGGCGTTACTAGCCGACCAGCTCCGTCACGTTAGCTGGGCCGAGGGCTTTGCCTCGGCGAGTCAACCTTTACCAGCATTGCCATGCTGTCGTTTTAGCGCCCATCAGGCAATGGGTGTGCGGATCGAGTCCCAATTTTGGGAATCACCTTCCTTCGGATTGCTACAACAAATAAACCAGGTGCTATTAATCTCGGTATTTTTTGCTTGTTTGGGTTCATTTTTTCCAAGGAATTATTACTCTGGTTTGTCCATGATATATACATAGGTCTATCAAATGGTGACCGCATTAACGACGATCGCGTGGTGGTTCGATCAGTTTCCGTACATAGTCCGGCGAACGCCGCATCCGGAGCTCGGACCGACCTGTGAATTCAGGCTTTGCCACGCCTCTACTACATCACGCCGACGCCCTGCATCGACATTGACTTCGGCGCCAGGCCATATTTCTTCTATTCCTCACTTTGCATAAATTATTTATTATGCAACATTTTTTTTAATTATCATTATTACTATTATCTCCGGTTTGCACTATTTTTTGTGCACGGGAAAATGATCCGGGGACTTCGGCGTCACTCTGCCGGTCTGCATTGACCGTGCTATGTCACCACTTCGGCGTGTCGAGCTCTCCGCTCCGCCACCTCAGGACCATCTTGGGGGATGGAACCTTGCCCAATATCAAGCTCGGACCGCGTCATCAATACCGAACACATTAACCAGCTAAGTCGCTTTCATGCTCAAAGCTTTAATTTCTAACTTGTGTTCGGTTCGACCAAGCATTATACTTTTTTGGAAAAAAGTTGCTTCTAAATTTTTTTCCTTGTCCAAACTTTGTTTGTGACGCATAAATTCAAATACCCCGTTTACTTGGGGGCTTCCTTTATGAAGCTTTTCCTGTTGCATATGATTATACTTGTACGGCTTCGTTCCTTGTTCGTGTATTACGCCACAATATGCACCACATTGACTTAAGCGATTTGCAAGCTGGGTTGCCTCGCTCCTGTGTTTACCCCTACGTTCTTGATTGTTCGGCTAGGGAGTAAAGGGAGCATCTCTACAATTGTCACGATCGGGTCACCCGAGCCTGACCTCAGACTGGGTGAAGCCGAAAGCTAGCGCTCTTATAGTTATTCAATGATGGTCGGCACACAACGGAACTCATGAGTACAAAAAATCTATTGCACAAGTCTCATAATAACAATGAGCACCAAAGAAAGGTATCGGTGGGGGTACTATTTTCTTCGAAGATGCTTCTTACTCTTCGCAGTAATATAGCATAAGTTCCCTGAGCGCGCTTTGTCTGTTACAGCCTTATGGCCTGATTGCCTGGTTACTGGAAACACCGTCAATATTCTCGACCGATGGAGTACATAACACTTTTCGGTCCTTAACCGAAGAGGGAGAAGCCAACGGTCGGTTAAGACGCGTTTAAAGTTTGGTTGAACATAGATATGATATAAGTACTTCGGTACATGCAATCATTCTTATACCCGAGTCACTTGGGGGCTCTTAAGTTTATTTGAGCCATTTTATAATAAGTGTTCTTCTTCTCAGTCGTTGCAAAGTTCTATTATTATTATTTATCACTCCTTTTTTCGACGCGAGTGTGCGGTCACTAGTTGGGGAGCCTAATTTCTCTCTCAAAGCCGCTAGAGTTTAGTTTGCTAAACTGGCCAGATGAGAAGTACTCCGCCCTCGGGATAGGAGGTTGAAGCCGTAGACTGACCCGCTCGAAGTCTTGAGATAGGATATATCATGGTAAAGCACGACAGAAGCACTTCTTTTTTCTAAGACCAACTTTTGGATTGGCACTGAACACTTGATATTGTTCGGACGTCATGTTTTTACTGACGTTTCTTGGTTTTCCAAGCTTTTTGGCACTTTTAAACTATTTGTGCTTTTCTAGCATTAGTCTCGCAGTGCAACGCCGGACACCTTTAGGGATTCGGCAAAAACATTCTCAGATATTGCTATATATGCATCGGTTTCGAATTGTGTCTTCGGTCAATAGTTGGGTTGCCCGGCTCCTGCACTTGCTTCCTACGTTCTGTTTTGTTCGGCTAGGTGTGCAAAGGGAGAACCACTGCGATTGTGCTTCTAGCTCACATGGTTAAGCACCTTAGTGGAGAAAGCCGAAAACTGACTGACACAATAAGCGTAAACTGGTCAGCGATCCGATGACTATGACGGGCCATTCATAACATTGGCCGAAGTGTTTACGGCTTGACCTCGACTGTCGCCGAACACTACCGGGGGCTATTAACTGGCCTCCCAAACTAAATCCTCGATATTTTGCTCTTACATTCGAGCCGAGGTTTCATGATCATGCTTAGCATGACAACCCAAAGAAAGGAACCAATAGCGGGACTATTTTCTTTGGAATACATTTCTTCTGTTAAACAGTAATATAACATATCTCTCTGCGCGTACCTTTGTTTATAAAACCGTGTGGCCACATTGCCTTGTTGTCGTAAATCTTTGCCCTTATAAAGGCTTTATAAAGTAGGACAAACACTCCTCGACTACTGGCCAAGGAGGTGGAAGCCGACGGTCGGTCAACAAAGTTTTGTACAATGCGGATCCTAGCATTAATGACGTAAAGTACTTGGATACATAGAGTCATTACACATAATTTGTGATTTTACTATGGATATTGATCCTTAATTCGGCCACCCATGCCCTCATTAAGGCTCGGGGGCTACTGGGCTTTGGGCTTATTATTTATAAATATTAAAGGGGCACATCGATCCCCTGATCTGGTGTTGCCACCCGACCAGTGTCTCGGGGGCTACTGCATTGCTTGTCCAATGCAGAAAATTTTATGTGCAATATAGTTTCCGAGGAGATTTTGATCCTCAGGTTGGCCGGCCACACCCAACCTGAGTCTTGAGGACTGAGCACGCCGCTTTTGTGTCCCGAAGTATTCTGCCGAGCTAGGACTTGATCCTCAGGCCGATTTTGCAAATCAACCTGAGTCTCAGCGGCTACTGGGATCAGCGGCCTTATGTCATGCTTCATGTGCATCTCGGGTTTTAGACCGATACACACCTTGAGGGCTACTGGCTATATATCTTGGCAGAGAATAAATTGCACCAATAAAAAATATTGACAAAAAATCGGCCCATAGCCGGGGTGGTGCACCACCTCGGAAGCAGTCTGACATAAATCTCGGGCGCTAGTGGCTGGCTCCATAGAGGGCATTTCCGGCATTAAGCTCGGCTAAACTCCTTCAACTTTTTTGAACCAAGGTGATATGATACCTCGGATATAGTCCGGCATTGGAGCCTGGACATAGTCTGGAGTTGGAGCTCGGATATATTTCGGCGTTGGAGCTTGGATATACAGTCCGGCGTTGGAGCTCAGATACATAAGATACCTCGAATGCAGTCCGGCGTTGGAGCTCGGACGCAAGAGGACCCTGCCTCCCGGGAACAACTTCAAACCCGAGGTGTGGCATAAAAATAAACAAGGCATTGATAAAGGCCGGAAACTTAAAGGGGCTCCTCGGATACCCGACGTGTAAACTCGTCGAATGCATTTCGGCGATCCTCAAGATCGAAGATAAAGAAGATTTGTTGAACCAGTTTTCAAGACCGGCAACTGAAGATGAAGAACAGTTCGGAAGAATCGAGGAGCGTCCCTAACTTGAAGACCGGTTCAGGGGGCTACTGACGGTGTCCTGGACTAGGGGGTACTCACCACGTCGTCTCCCGATCTATTAGATTGGGCCGAGGACCCCCGTGGCCGTATACTCATGGGCCAGTTCGGACGACTACAACATACAAGGAAGATTCCACAAGACTTGGCGATCAAGACAAGGACTTCTCCCCACCGGCGTATTCGGCTAGGACTCTTGTTATCCTAGGCCTCCGGTGCATTATATAAACCGAGGCCAGGCTAGTCGATAGGGAATCAACTCCATACACAACAATCATACCATAGGCTAGCTTCTAGGGTTTAGCCTCCTTGATCTCGTGGTAGATCTACTCTTGTACTACCCATATCATCAATATTAATCAAGCAGGAGTAGGGTATTACCTCCATCGAGAGGGCCCGAACCTGGGTAAAACAAAGTGTCCCCTGTCTCCTGTTACCATCCGGCCTAGACGCACAGTTCGGGACCCCCTACCCGAGATCTACCGGTTTTGACACCGACAACACCGCAAAAGAATATTACATCGAATAGATCTCCAAGAAGATCGAGGATAACTTTGTATTGAGATCCAAAGAGAGAGAAGAAGCCATCTAGCTAATAACTATGGACCCGTAGGTCTGAAGTAAACTACTCACACATCACCGGAGAGGCCACAAAGTTGATGTAGAGGCCCTCCGTGATCAATGCCCCCTCCGGCCGAGCTCCGGAAAAGGCCCCAAGATGGGATCTCTCGGGTACAGAAGGTTGTGGCGGTGGAATTAGGTTTTCATGGTGCTCCTGGATGTTTGGGGGTACGTGGATATATATAGGAGGAAGAAGTACGTCGGTGGAGCAACGGAGGGCCCACGAGGGTGGAGGGCGCGCCCAGGGGGGTAGGCGTGCCCCTGCCTCGTGCCTTCCTTGTTTCTTGACGCCCACTCCAAGTCTCCTGGATCATGTTTGTTGAGAAAATCACGTTCCTGAAGGTTTCATTCCGTTTGTACTCCGTTTGATATTCCTTTTCTTTGAAACCCTAAAATAGGCAAAAAAACAACAATTTGGGATGGGCCTCCGGTTAGTAGGTTAGTCCCAAAAATGATATAAAAGTGTAAAATAAAGCCCATTGACATCCAAAATAGATAATATAATAGCATGGAGCAATAAAAAATTATAGATACGTTGGAGACATATCAAGCATCCCCAAGCTTAATTCCTGCTCGCCCTCGAGTAGGTAAATGATAACTGAAGAATTTTTGATGTGGAATGCTTTCTAACATATTTCTCAATGTAATTTTTCTTTATTGTGGCATGAATGTTCAGATCCGAAAGATTCAAGATAAAAGTTTAATATTGACATAAAAATAATAATACTTCAAGCATACTAACTAAGCAATTATGTCTTCTCAAAATAACATGGTCAAAAAAGTTATCCCTACAAAATCATATAGTCTGGCTATGCTCTATCTTCACCACACAAAATATTTAAATCATGCACAACCCCGATGACAAGCCAAGCAATTGTTTCATACTTTTGATGTTCTCAAACTTTTTCAATCTTCACGCAATATATGAGCGTGAGCCATGGATATAGCACTATGGTGGAATAGAATGGTGGTTGTGGAGAAGACAAAAAGGAGAAGATAGTCTCACATCAACTAGGTGTATCAACGGGCTATGGAGATGCCCATCAATAGATATCAATGTGAGTAAGTAGGGATTGCCATGCAACAGATGCACTAGAGCTATAAGTATATGAAAGCTCAACAAAAGAAACTAAGTGGGTGTGCATCCAACTTGCTTGCTCACGAAGACCTAGGGCATTTTGAGGAATCCCATCATTGGAATATACAAGCCAAGTTCTATAATGGAAAATTCCCACTAGTATATGAAAGTGATATCATAGGAGACTCTATATATGAAGAACTGTTGGAAATATGCCCTAGAGGCAATAATAAAATGGTTATTATTGTATTTCCTTGTTCATGATAATTGTCTATTGTTCGTGCTATAATTGTATTAACTGGAAACCATAATACATGTGTGAATACATAGACCACAACATGTCCCTAGTAAGCCTCTAGTTGACTAGCTCGTTGATCAATAGATGGTTATGGTTTCCTGACCATGGACATTGGATGTCATTGATAACGGGATCACATCATTAGGAGAATGATGTGATGGACAAGACCCAATCCTAAGCATAGCACAAGATCATGTAGTTCGTCTGCTAAAGCTTTTCTAATGTCAAGTATCATTTCCTTAGACCATGAGATTGTGCAACTCCCGGATACCGTAGGAATGCTTTGGGTGTGCCAAATGTCACAACATAACTGGGTGGCTATAAAGACACACTACGGGTATCTCTGAAAGTGTCTGTTGGGTTGGCACGAATTGAGACTGGGATTTGTCACTCCGTGTGACAGAGAGGTATCTCTGGGCCCACTCGGTAGGACATCATCATAATGAGCTCAATGTGACCAAAGAGTTGATCACGGGATGACGTGTTATGGAACGAGTAAAAGTGACTTGCTGGTAACGAGATTGAACGAGGTATTGGGATACTGACGATCGAATCTCGGGCAAGATAACGTACCGATTGACAAAGGGAATTGTATACATGATTGATTGAATCCCCAACATCGTGGTTCATCCGATGAGATCATCGTGGAACATGTGGGAGCCAACATGGGTATCCAGATCCCGCTGTTGGTTATTGGCCAGAGAGCTGTATCGGTCATGTCTGCATGATTCCCGAACCCGTAGGGTCTACACACTTAAGGTTCGGTGACACTAGAGTTGTTATGTGAAATAGTATGTGGTTACCGAAGGTTGTTCGGAGTCCCGGATCAGATCCCGGACATGACGAGGAGTTCCGGAATGGTCTGGAGGTGAAGATCGATATATTGGACGAAGGGTATTGGAGTCCGGAATTGTTTCGAGGGTACCGGGTGATGACCAGCGTGTCCGAAAGGGGTTTCGGAGGCCCCGGCAAGCGTTGGGGGGGGGGGGCTTATGGGCCAAGGGGAGGGGGCACATCAGCCCACTAAGGGGCTGAGCGCCCCTCCCACCCCATCTCACGTAACTTGGAGAGGTGGGGGCGCCTCCCCTAGGGCAGCCACCCCTCCCGGCTTGGGGGGCAAGTTTCCTAGGGGTGGGGGGCGCCCAAACCCATCTAGGGTTTCCCCTGTGGCCGCCGCCCCTCCCCTAGAGAACCCTAGGGCGCCTCCTCCACCCCTTCCCCCTATATATAGTGAGGGAGACAGAGGGCAGCCGCACCCCTTCCCTGGCGCAGCCCCTCCCTCCTCAAACTCTTCCTTCTCCTCCGTAGAGCTTGGCGAAGCCCTGTAGGAATACCACAAGCTCCACCACCACGCCATCGTGCTGCTAGAGTCCTCCCTCAACTCCTTCTCTCCCCTTGCTGGATAAAGAAGGAGGATACGTCCCCGGGCTGTACGTGTGTTGAACGCCGAGACGCCGTTGTTCGACGCTTAGATCTAAATCGACCGCGATCTGAATCGCTGCGTGTACGACTCCACCAACCGCGTTCTTGTAACGCTTCTGCTTAGCGATATTTAAGGGTATGAAGATGCACTCCCTCTCTCTCGTTGCTAGTATCTCCTAGATTGATCTTGGTGACACGTAGGAAAATTTTGAATTATTGCTACGTTCCCCAACAGTGGCATCATGAGCTAGGTATATGCATAGATTCTATGCACGAGTAGAACACAAAGCAGTTGTGGGCGATGATTTGTTCAATTTGCTTACCATTACTAGTCTTATCTTGATCCGGCGGCATTGTGGGATGAAGCGGCCCGGACCGACCTTACACGTACGCTTACGTGAGACTGGTTCCACCGACTGACATGCACTTGATGCATAAGGTGGCTGGCGGGTGTCGGTCTTTCCCACTATAGTCGGATCGGATTCGATGAAAAGGGTCTTTATGAAGGGTAAATAGCAATTGGCATATCACCGTTGTGGTTTTGCCGTAGGTAAGAAACGTTCTTGCTAGAAACCCATAGCAGCCACGTAAAACATGCAACAACAATTAGAGGACGTCTAACTTGTTTTTGCAGGGTATGCTATGTGATGTGATATGGCCAAAAGGATGTGACGTATTATATATATGTGATGTATGAGATTGATCATGTTCTTGTAATAGGAATCACGACTTGCATGTCGATGAGTATGACAAACTGCAGGAGACATAGGAGTTGTCTTAATTTATCGTATGACCTGCGTGTCAATGAAAAACGCCATGTAATTACTTTAATTTATTGCTAACCGTTAGCCATATTAGTAGAAGTAATAGTTGGCGAGACAACTTCATGAAGACACGATGATGGAGATCATGGTGTCATGCTGGTGACGAAGGTGATCATGCCGTGCCTCAAAGATGGAGATCAAAAGGCGCAAGATGATATTGGCCATATCATGTCACTTTATGATTTTCATGTGATGTTTGTCATGTTTACATCTTATTTGCTCAGAACGACGGTAGCATAAATAAGATGATCCCTCGCTAAAATTTCAAGAAAGTGTTCCCCCTAACTGTGCACCGTTGCGAAGGTTCATTGTTTCGAAGCACCACGTGATGATCGGGTGTGATAGATTCTAACCTTCGCATACAACGGGTGTAAGCCAGATTTACACATGCAAAACACTTAGGTTGACTTGACAAGCCTAGCATGTACAGACATGGCCTCGGAACACAAGAGACCGAAAGGTCGAACATGAGTCGTATAGTAGATACGATCAACATGAAGATGTTCACCGATGATGACTAGTACGTCTCACGTGATGATCGTACACGGGCTAGTTGACTCGGATCATGTATCACTTAGATGACTAGAGGGATGTCTATCTAAGTGGGAGTTCATTAAATAATCAGATGAACTTAATTATCATGAACATAGTCAAAAGGTCTTTGCAAATTATGTCGTAGCTTACACTTTAGTTCTACTATTTAAGATATGTTCCTAGAGAAAATTTAGTTGAAAGTTGATAGTAGAAATTATGCGGACTGGGTCCGTCAACTAAGGATTATCCTCATTGCTGCGCAGAAGGCTTATGTCCTTAATGCACCGCTCGGTGTGCTGAACCTCGAGCGTCGTCTGTAGATGTTGGGAAACATCTGACATACACGTTTTGATGACTACATGATAGTTCAGTGCGTAATGCTAACAGTTTAGAATTGAGGCACCAAAGATGTTTTTGAAACATCGCAAAACATATGAGATGTTCCAAGGACTGAAATTGGGATTTCAGGCTAGTGCCCACGTCAAGAGGTATGAGACCTCTAACAAGTTTCTTAAGCCTGCAAACTAAGGAGAAAAGCCCAATCATTGAGCATGTGCTTAGATTGTATGAGTACTACAATCGCTTGAATCGAGTGGGAGTTAATCTTCCAGATGAGACAGTGATGGTTCTCCAAAGTCACTGCCACCAAGCTACTAGAGCTTCGTGATGAACTATAACATATCAGGGATAGATATGATGATCCTTGAGCTATTCGTGACACCACAAAAGTAGAAATCAAATAGGAGCATTAATTGTTGATGGTTAGTAAAACCACTAGTTTCAAGAAGGGCAAGGGCAAGAAAGGGATACTTCATGAAACGGCAAATCAGTTGATGCTCTAGTGAAGAAACCCAAGGTTGAACCCAAACCCGAGACTAAGTGCTTCTAAAATGATTGGAACGGTCACTGAAGCAGAACTACCCTAGATACTTGGTAGATGAGAAGGCTGGCAAGGCTGATAGAAGTATATTCGATATACATTATAATGTGTACTTTACTAGTACTCCTAGTAGCACCAGGGTATTAAATACCGGTTCGGTTGCTAAGTGGTAGTAACTCGAAATAAAAAGCTATGGAATAAACAGAGACTAGCTGAAGGTGAGATGATGATATGTGTTGGAAGTGTTTCCAAGGTTGATGTGATCAAGCATCGCATGCTCCCTCTACCATCGAGATTGGTGTTAAACCTAAATAATTTTTATTTGGTGTTTGCATTGAGCATAGACATGATTGGATTATGTTTATCACAATACGGTTATTCATTTAAGGAGAATAATGGTTACTCTGTTTATTTGAATAATACCTTCAATGGTCTTGCACCTAAAATGAATGGTTCATTGAATCTCGATCGTAGTGATACACATGTTCATGCCAAAAGATATAAGATAGTAATGATAGTACCACATACTTGTGGCACTGCCATTTGAGTCATATTGGTATAAAACGCATGAAGAAGCTCCATGTTGATGGATCTTTGGACTCACTCGTTTTTTGAAAAGTTTGATACATGCGAACCATGTCTATTGGTTTATACGCATGAAGAAACTCCATGCAGATGGATCATTTGGACTCACTTGATTTTGAGACATGCAAATCATACCACATGGGCAAGATGACTAAAAGGCCTCGTTTTCAGTGAGATGAAACAAGATAGCAACTTGTTGGAAGTAATACATTTGATGTGTGCAATTCAGTGAGTGCCGAGGCACGCAGTGAATATCATTATGCTCTTACTTCACAGATGATTTGAGTAGATTCTAAGTACATTTACTTGATGAAACACAAGTCTGAATTATTGAAAGGTTCAAGTAATTTCAGAGTGAAGTTGAAGATCATCGTGACAAGAGGATAAAATGTCTATGATATGATCATAGAGATGAATATCTGAGTTACGTGTTTGGTACACAACTAAGACATTGTGGAAATTGTTTCACAACTAATGCCGCCTAGAACACCATAGTGTGATGGTGTGTCCGAACATCATAGCTACACCCTATTGGGTGTGGTGCAAACCATGATGTCTCTTATCGAAGTACCACTATCGTTTATGGGTTAGGCATTAGAGACAACCACATTCACTTTAAATAGGGCACCACGTAATTCCGTTGAGATGACACCGTATGAACTATGGTTTAGAGAAACCTAAGCTGTCATTTCTTAAAAGTTTGGGGCTGCGACGCTTATGTGAAAAGGGTTTAGCCTGATAAGCTTGAACCCAAAGCGTATAAATGCATCTTCATAGGACACCCAAAACAGTTGGGTATACCTCCTATTTCGGATCCAGAAGCAAAAGTGATTGTTTCTAGAAACGTGTCCTTTCTCGAGGAAAAATTTCTCTCAAAAGAATTGGGTGGGAGGATGGTGGAGACTTGATGAGGTTATTGAACCGTCACTTCAACCAGTGTGTAGCAGGGCACGGGAAGTTGTTCCTGTAGCACCTACATCGATTGAAGTGGAAGCCGATGATAGTGATCATGAAACTTTGGGTCAAGTCACTACCAAACCTCGTAGGTCAACAAGGATGCGTACTATTTCAGAGTGGTACGTAATCCTGTCTTGGAGGTTATGTTGCTAGACAACAATGAGCCTACGAGCTATGGAGAAATGATGGTGGGCCCGGATTCCGACAAATGGCTCGAGGCCATAAAATCCGAGAGGATCCATGTGTGAAAATGAATTATAGACTTTGGAAGAACTACTTGATGGTCGTAAGGCTATTGGGTACAGATGGATTTTAAAAGGAAGATGGACAATGATGGTAAGTATCACCATTAAGAAAGCTCGACTTGTCGTTAAGATGTTTTCCGACAAGTTCAAGGAGTTGACTACGGTGAGACTTTCTCACTCGTAGCGATGCTAAGAGTCTGTTGGAATTGTATTAGCAGTTACTGCATTATTTATGAAATCTTGCAGATAGGATGTCAAAACATTGTTTCCTCGACAATTTTCTTGAGGAAAGGTTGTATGTGATACAACGAGAAGGTTTTTGTCAATCCTAAAAGATGCTAACAAGTATGCAAAGCTCCAGCAATTCTTCTAAGGACCGGAGTAAGGATCTCAGAGTTGGAATATACGCTTTGATGATATGATCAAAGATTTTGGGTTTATACAAAGTTTATGAGAAACTTGTATTTCCAAAGAAGTGAGTGGGAGCACTATAGAATTTCTGATGAGTATATGTTGTTGACATATTGTTGATCAGAAATGATGTAGAATTTCTGGAAAGCATATAGGGTTATTTGAAAAGTGTTTTTCAATGGAAAACCTGGATTAAGCTACTTGAACATTGAGCATCAAGATCTATAAGGATAGATCAAAAAACGCTTAATAGTACTTTCAAATGAATACATACCGTGACAAGATTTTGATGGAGTTCAAATAAGATCAGCAAAGAAGGAGTTCTTGGCTGTGTTATAAGGTGTGAGCATTGAGTGAGACTCAAGATCTGACCACGGTAGAAGAGAGAGAAAGGACGAAGTTCGTCCCCTATGCTTTAGACGTAGGCTCTACAGTATGCTATGTTGTGTACCGCACCTGAAGTGTGCCTTGCCATGAGTCAATGAAGGGGTACAAGAGTGATCCAGGAATGGATCACATGACAGCAGTCAAACTTATCCTTAGTAACCAGTGGACTAAGGAATTTTCTCGATTATGGAGGTGGTAAAAGAGTTCGTCGTAAAGGGTTACATCGATGCAAACTTTGACACTAATCCAGATGACTCTGAGTAGTAAACCGGATTCGTATAGTAGAGCAGTTATTTGGAATAGCTCCAAGTAGTGCGTGGTAGCTGCATCTACAAGATGACATAGAGATTTGTAAAGCACACACGGATCTGAAAGGTTCAGACCCGTTGACTAATAACCTCTCTCACAAGCGAGATATGAACAAACCCCATGGGTGTTGGATTCATTACAATCGCATAGTGATGTGAACTAGATTATTGACTCTAGTACAAGTGGGAGACTGTTGGAAATATGCCCTAGAGGCAATAATAAAATGGTTATTATTGTATTTCCTTGTTCATGATAATTGTCTATTGTTCATGCTATAATTGTATTTTCTAGAAACCGTAATACATGTGTGAATACATAGACCACAACATGTCCCTAGTAAGCCTCTAGTTGACTAGCTCGTTGATCAATAGATGGTTATGGTTTCCTGACCATGGACATTGGATGTCATTGATAACGGGATCACATCCACTACAAAAAAAGACACATCCGTGACATTTTGGGCCGAACGGATTTTTTTTCTGTCATACATATGACACTTCTATGACGATAATTGTGACAAAACCCGGTATCATCATAGATGTGGTGGGCTCCTACTTCTATGACGAAAAATCATGACAGAAAATGGGCTTTTCGTCCTGGGCGGGCCGGAGATGCAGCTGCATGACATTCTTTGGGCCGTCCATGACGGAAAAAAACCGTGGTAGAAGCGAGGGCGAGGAAAATTTTGGGGAGTTCCCGATTACGGTGGGAGGTAGGGGGCTGAGCAATGCGCGTTTCTCTCGTACACATACGCGTGTGTGTGCGAGGCGTTGTCTCTAACTGAACCCGAGTGAGGCGTTGGGCTCTAACTGAACCCGAGCGATTGCACTTCAGACTACGCGTTACTGAACCCGAGCGATCTTTCGATGGCTGTTAACTGAACCCGATCAAGCGATTCCTTCGCTACTACTGCTAACTGAAGCCGATCGATTGGATGAACAGCGAGCGTTGCA
>NC_041392.1:202196038-202210547 GCF_002162155.2 Triticum dicoccoides
GACGAATAGTAGACGGTGGAGGGGTGCCCGTGGAGGGGTGGTTGAACAGGCCCCCGTGGTGTGGAGGGCTGGATGAACAGTAGACGGTGGAGGGGTGGTTGAACAGTAGCCGGTGGAGTAGCGCACGGTGGAGGCTGGATGAACAGGAGCCCGTGGAGGCTGGAGGAGGTCGATGGTAGCCCGTGGAGGCTGCAGGAGGTCGACGGTGGAGATGAACAGTATCCCGTGGAGTCCCATTTTGCGGTACGCCACACCCCTCCCGATGAACAGTACCCCTGTTTCGACCGTAGGAGGTCCGTTTCGTCCGTTTTGCGGTACGCCACACCCCTTCCGATCAACAGGACCCCCGTTTCGACCGTAGGAGGTTCGTTTCCTCTGTTTTGCGGTATATGCCACACACCCCGATCAATAGGACCCCCCGTTTCAACCGTAGTGTTGGAAATATGCCCTAGAGGCAATAATAAAACGATTCTTATTATATTTCCTTGTTCATGATAATTGTCTATTATTCATGCTATAATTGTGTTATCTGGAAATCATAATACATGTGTGAATACATAGACCATAACATGTCCCTAGTGAGCCTCTAGTTGACTAGCTCGTTGATCAACAGATAGTCATGGTTTCCTGACTATGGACATTAGATGTCATTGATAATGGGATCACATCATTAGGAGAATGATGTGATGGACAAGACCCAATCCTAAGCATAGCACAAGATCGTGTAGTTCGTCTGCTAGAGCTTTTCCAATGTCAAGTATCATTTCCTTAGACCATGAGATCGTGTAACTCCCGGATGCTGTAGGAGTGCTTTGGGTGTACCAAACGTCACAACGTAACTGGGTGACTATAAAGGTATACTACAGGTATCCCCGAAAGCATTTGTTGGGTTCACACGGATCGAGACTGGGATTTGTCACTCCGTATGACGGAGAGGTATCTCTGGGCCCACTCGGTAATGCATCATCATAATGAGCTCAATGTGACCAAGTGTTTGGTCATGGGATCATGCATTACGGTACAAGGAAAGTGACTTGCCGGTAACGAGATTGAACGAGGTATTGGGATACCGACGATCGAATCTCGGGCAAGTAACGTACCGATTGACAAAGGGAATTGAATACGGGATTGATTGAATCCTCGACATCGTGGTTCATCCAATGAGATCATCGTGGCACATGTGGGAGCCAACATGGGTATCCAGATCCCGCTGTTGGTTATTGACCGGAGAGTCGTCTCGGTCATGTCTGCATGTTCCCAAACCCGTAGGGTCTACACACTTAAGGTTCGGTGATGCTAGGGTTGTAGAGATATTAGTATGCGGTAAACCGAAAGTTGTTCGGAGTCCCGGATGAGATCCAGGACGTCACGAGGAGTTCCGGGATGGTCTGGAGGTGAAGATTTATATATAGGAAGTCCAGTTTTGGCCATCGGGAAAGTTTCGGGGGTAATCAGTATTGTACCGGGACCACCAGAAGGGTCCTGGGGGTCCACCGGGTGGGGCCACCTATCCCGGAGGGCCCCATGGGCTGAAGTGGGAGGGGAACCAGCCCCTGGTGGGCTGGTGCGCCCCCATGGGCCTCCCCCTGCGCCTAGGGTTGGAAACCCTAGGGGTGGGGGGGGCCCACTTGGCTTGGGGGGCAAGTCACCCTTGGCTGCCGCTAGGGATGGCAATGGGTCGGGTTTGGGGCGGGTGGAGCTGGTCCAAATCCAACCCATGACCCATCTTCCTACCCTCTGCCCATCCACCAAATTATCCATGGGCAAAACTTGTGCCCATGTCCAAACCCACTGGATACCCACATACCCATGGAGCTCCATGGGCATAAAAAAGTCAGCTTGAAGCCTTCCCAAAGAGCAAATTAACTCATCATCATTCACTCACAAATGACAACATAAGCTACATGCATAAGTAGACAACAAGTAATATCATGAGTCCTTAAGTGTGACATACCAGAGGTTGATTCTCCAACATATAGCTCATGGAACAAGTTGCATATTTCCTGCCATTTCCCATTGACTCGCTCTTTCTACTATCACTGGCATATGGCCCCACATGTCATACGGGTATCCATTGGATATCCACGGAGCACAAACTATAACCATGCCCAACTCGGCTGTTCGTGGGTATCCATATCCATGGACCCATGGGCGAAAATGTGCTCCATACCCTTGCCCAACCGGGTCGGGTATCCATGGGTATCAAGATCCGTGGATAAAATTTCCATCCCTAGCCGCCCCCCTTGGAGATCCCATCTCCTAGGCCCGGCACCCCCTAGGGGCCCTATATATAGTGGGGGGGAGGGAGGGCAGCCGTACCCAAGCCTTTGGCGCCTCCCTCTCCCCTCGTAACACCTCTCTCTCTCTCTCTCTCTCTCTCTCTCTCTCTCGTTGGAGCTTGGAGAAGCCCTGCAGAGATCACCACTGCTTCCACCACCACGCCGTCGTGCCACTGGATCTCCATCAACCTCTCCTTCCCCTTGCTGGATCAAGAAGGAGGAGACGTCTTCCCAACCGTACGTGTGTTGAACGCGGAGGTGCCATCCGTTCGGCACTTGGTCATCGGTGATTTGGATCACGACGAGTACGACTCCATCAACCCTGTTCTCTTGAACATTTCCGCTCGCGATCTACAAGGGTATGTAGATGCACTCCCCTTTCCCTCGTTGCTAGATGACTCCATAGATTGATCTTGGTGATGCGTAGAAAATTTTAAAATTCTACTACGTTCCCCAACAGTGGCATCATGAGCTAGGTCTATGCGTAGTTTCTATGCACGAGTAGAACACAAGTTGTTGTGGGCGTCGATTTTGTCAATTTGCTTGTCGTTACTAGTCTTATCTTGATTCGGCGGCATCGTGGGATGAAGCAGCCCGGACAGACCTTACACGTACGCTTACGTGAGACTGGTTCAACCGACTGACATGCACTAGTTGCATAAGGTGGCTAGCGGGTGTCTGTCTCTCCCACTTTAGTCGGATCGGATTCAATGAAAAGGGTCCTTATGAAGGGTAAATAGAAATTGGCATATCACGTTGTGGTTTTGGCGTAGGTAAGAAACGTTCTTGCTAGAAACCTATAGCAGCCGCGTAAAAAACTTGCAACAACAATTAGAGGACGTCTAACTTGTTTTTGCAGCATGTGCCATGTGATGTGATATGGCCAAAAGGATGTGATGAATGATATATGTGATGTATGAGATTGATCATGTTCTTGTAATAGGAATCACGACTTGCATGTCGATGAGTATGACAACCGGCAGGAGCCATAGGAGTTGTCTTAATTTATTTATGACCTGCGTGTCAACATAATCATGTAATTACTTTACTTTATTGCTAAACCGTTAGCCATAGTAGTAGAAGTAATAGATGACGAGACAACTTCATGAAGACACGATGATGGAGATCATGATGATGGAGATCATGGTGTCATGCCGGTGACGATGATGATCATGGCGCCCCGAAGATGGAGATCAAAAGGAGCAAATGATATTGGCCATATCATGTCACTATTTGATTGCATGTGATGTTTATCATGTTTTTTGCTTCTTATTTGCTTAGAACAACGGTAGTAAATAAGATGATCCATCACAATAATTTCAAGAAAGTGTTCCCCCTAACTGTGCGCCGTTGCAAAAGTTCGTTGTCTCGAAGCACCACGTGATGATCGGGTGTGATAGATTCTAACGTTCACATACAACGGGTGTAAGCCAGATTTGCACATGCAAAACACTTAGGTTGACTTGACGAGCCTAGCATGTATAGACATGGCCTTGGAACACGAGAGACCGAAAGGTCTAACATGAGTCGTATGGAAGATATGATCAACATGGAGATGTTCACCGATGATGACTAGTCCGTTTCACGTGATGATCGGACACGGTCTAGTTGAGTCAGATCATGTATCACTTAGATGACTAGAGGGATGTCTAATCTGAGTGGGAGTTCATTAAATAATTTGATTAGATGAACTTAATTATCATGAACTTAGTCTAAAAATCTTTGCAAAATGTCTTGTAGATCAAATGGCCAACGCTCATGTCAACCTCAACTTCAACACATTCCTAGAGAAAACCAAGCTGAAAGATGATGGCAGCAACTATACGGACTGGGTCCAGAACCTAAGGATCATCCTCATAGCTGCCAGGAAAGCATATGTCCTAGAAGCACCGCTAGGTGATGCACCCATCCTAGAGAACCAAGACGTTATGAACGCTTGGCAGTCACGTGCTGATGATTACTCCCTCGTTCAGTGTGGCATGCTTTACAGCTTAGAATCGGGGCTCCAAAAGCGTTTTGAGCGACACAGAGCATATGAGATGTTCGAAGAGCTGAAAACGGTTTTCCAAGCTCATGCCTGGGTCGAGAGATATAAAGTCTCCGACAAGTTCTACAGTTGTAAGATGGAGGAAAATAGTTCTTTTAGTGAGCACATACTCAAAATGTCTGGGTTGCACAATCACTTGTCCTAGCTGGACATTAACCTCCCAGACGAGGCGGTCATTGACAGAATCCTTCAGTCGCTCCCACCTAGCTACAAGAGCTTTGTGATGAACTACGATATGCAGGGGATGGTGAAAACTATTCCTGAAGTATTTTCAATGCTGAAATTAGCGGAGGTGGAAATCAAAAAGGAACATCAAGTGTTGATGGTCAATAAAACCACTAGTTTCAAGAAAGGCAAGGGTAAGAAGAACTTCAAGAAGGAAGGCAAGGGAGTTGCCGCGCCCGGTAAACCAGTTGCCGGGAAGAAGTCAAAGAATGGACCCAAACCTGAGACCGAGTGATTTTATTGCAAGAGAAAGGGACATTGGAAGCGGAACTGCCCCAAATACTTAGCGGACAAGAAGGCCGGCAACACTAAAGGTATATGTGATATACATGTAATTGATGTGTACCTTACCAGTACTCGTAGTAGCTCCTGGGTATTTGATACCGGTGCGGTTGCTCACATTTGTAACTCAAAACAGGAGCTGCGGAATAAGCGGAGACTGGCGAAGGACGAGGTGAGGATGCACGTCGGGAATGGTTCCAAGGTTGATGTGATCGCCCTCGGCACGCTACCTCTACATTTACCTACGGGATTAGTTTTAAACCTCAATAATTGTTATTTAGTGCCAGCTTTGAGCATGAACATTGTATCTAGATATCGTTTAATACGAGATGGCTACTCATTTAAATCTGAGAATAATGGTTGTTCTATTTATATGAGAAATATGTTTTATGGTCGTGCTCTGCTGGTCAATGGTTTATTCTTAATGAATCTCGAACGTGATGTTACACATATTCATAGTGTGAATACCAAAAGATGTAAGATTGATATTGATAGTCCCACATATCTGTGGCACTGCCGCCTTGGTCACATCAGTGTCAAACGCATGAAGAAGCTCCATACAGATGGACTTTTGGAGTCTCTTGATTTCGAATCATTTGACACGTGCGAACCATGCCTCATGGGTAAAATGACCAAGACTCCATTCTCCGGAACAATGGAGCGAGCAACCAACTTATTGGAAATTATACATACTGATGTGTGCGGTCCAATGAGCGTTGAGGCTCGCGGTGGCTATCGTTATGTTCTCACTCTCACTGATGACTTAAGTAGATATGGGTATGTCTATTTGATGAAACACAAGTCTGAGACCTTTGAAAAGTTCAAGGAATTTCAGAATGAGGTAGAGAGTCAACGTGACCGAAAGATAAAATTCTTACAATCAGATCATGGGGGAGAATATTTAAATCACGAATTTGGTACGCACTTAAGGAAATGTGGAATCGTTTCACAACTCACGCCGCCTGGAACACCTCAGCGTAACACTGTGTCCGAACATCGTAATCGCACTCTATTGGATATGGTGCGACCTATGATGTCACTCACTAATTTACCGCTATCATTTTGGGGATACGCTCTAGAGACAACTACATTCACTTTAAATAGGGCACCATCTAAATCAGTTGAGACGACACCGTATGAATTATGGTTTGGGAAGAAACCTAAGCTGTCGTTTCTAAAAGTTTGGGGATGCGATGCTTATGTCAAGAAACTTCAACCTGAAAAGCTCGAACCAAGTCGAAAAAATGCGCCTTCATATGATACCCTAAGGAAACCATTGGGTATACCTTCTACCTCAGATCCGAAGGCAAGATCTTTGTTGCCAAGAACGGGTCCTTTCTGGAGAAAGAGTTTCTCTCGAGAGAAGTAAGTGGGAGGAAAGTAGAACTCGATGAAGTACTGCCTCTTGAACCGGAAAGTAGCACAGCTCAGGAAGATGTTCCTGTGGTGCCTGCACCGACTAGAGAGGAAGTTAATGATGATGATCAAGGTACTTAGGATCAAGTTGCTACTGAACTTCGAAGGTCCACAAGGACACGTTCCACACCAGAATGGTATGGCAACCCTGTCCTAGAAATCATGTTGTTAGACAACGGTGAACCTTCGAACTATGAAGAAGCAATGGCGGGCCCAGATTCCAACAAATGGCTTGAAGCCATGCAATCCGAGATAGGATCCATGTATGAAAACAAAGTATGGACTTTGATAGACTTGCCCGATGATCGGCGAGCGATAGAGAATAAATGGATCTTTAAGAAGAAGACGGACGCGGATGGTAATGTTACCATCTCTAAGGCTCGACTTGTCTCTAAGGGTTATCGATAAGTTCAAGGGGTTGACTACGATGAGACCTTCTCACCCATAGCAAAGCTGAAGTCCGTCCGAATCATGTTAGCAATTGCCGCATACTATGATTATGAGATATGACAAATGGACGTCAAAACAACATTCCTTAACGACTTTCTTAAGGAAGAATTGTATATGATGCAGCCGGAAGGTTTTGTCGTTCCTAAGAATGCTAACAAGGTATGCAAGCTCCAGCGCTCCATCTATGGGTTGGTGCAAGCATCTCGGAGTTGGGACATTCGCTTTGATGAAATGATCAAAGCATTTGGGTTTATGCAGACTTATGGAGAAGCCTGCGTTTACAAGAAAGTGAGTGGGAGCTCTGTAGCATTTCTCATATTATATGTGGATGACATACTTTTGATGGGAAATGACATAGAACTTTTGGACAGTATTAAGGCCTACTTGAATAAGTGTTTTTCAATGAAGGACCTTGGAGAAGCTACTTACATATCAGGCATCAAGATCTATAGAGATAGATCGAGACGCCTCATAGGTCTTTCACAAAGCACATACCTTGATAAGATATTGAAGAAGTTCAATATGGATCAGTCCAAGAAGGGGTTCTTGCCTATGTTGCAAGGTGTGAAATTGAGCTCAGCTCAATGTCCGACCACAGCAGAAGATAGAGAAAAGATGAGTGTCATCCCCTATGCCTCAGCCATAGGGTCTATCATGTATGCCATGCTATGTACCAGACCTGATGTAAACCTTGCCATAAGTTTGGTAGGAAGGTACCAAAGTAATCCCGGCATGGAACACTGGACAGCGGTCAAGAACATCCTGAAGTACCTGAAAAGGACTAAGGATATGTTTGTCGTATATGGAGGTGACGAGGAGCTCGTCGTAAAGGGTTACGTCGACGCTAGCTTCGACACAGATCTGGATGACTCTAAGTCACAAACCGGATACGTGTATATTTTGAATGGTGGGGCAGTAAGCTGATGCAGTTGCAAGCAAAGCGTCGTGGTGGGATCTACATGTGAAGCGGAGTACATGGCAGCCTCGGAGGCAGCACATGAAGCAATCTGGATGAAGGAGTTCATCACCGACCTAGGAGTCATACCCAATGCGTCGGGGCCGATCACCCTCTTCTGTGACAACACTGGAGCTATTGCCCTTGCCAAGGAGCCCAGGTTTCACAAGAAGACCAGGCACATCAAGCGTCGCTTCAACTCCATTCATGAAAATATTCAAGATGGAGACATAGATATTTGCAAAGTACATACGGATCTGAATGTCGCAGATCCATTGACTAGACCTCTTCCGCGAGCAAAACATGATCAACACCAGAACTCTACGGGTGTTCGATTCATCACAATGTAACTAGATTATTGACTCTAGTGGAAGTGGGAGAGTGTTGGAAATATGCCCTAGAGGCAATAATAAAATGATTATTATTATATTTCCTTGTTCATGATAATTGTCTATTATTCATGCTATAATTGTGTTATCCGAAAATCATAATACATGTGTGAATACATAGACCATAACATGTCCCTAGTGAGCCTCTAGTTGACTAGCTCGTCGATCAACAGATAGTCATGGTTTCCTGACTATGGACATTAGATGTCATTGATAACGGGATCACATCATTAGGAGAATGATGTGATGGACAAGACCCAATCCTAAGCATAGCACAAGATCGTGTAGTTCGTCTGCTAGAGCTTTTCCAATGTCAAGTATCTTTCCTTAGACCATGAGATCGTGTAACTCCCGGATGCCGTAGGAGTGCTTTGGGTGTACCAAACGTCACAACATAACTGCGTGACTATAAAGGTATACTACATGTATCCCCGAAAGCATCTGTTGGGTTGACACAGATCGAGACTGGGATTTGTCACTCCGTATGACGGAGAGGTATCTCTGGGCCCACTCGGTAATGCATCATCATAATGAGCTCAATGTGACCAAGTGTTTGGTCACGGGATCATGCATTACGGTACGAGTAAAGTGACTTACCGGTAACGAGATTGAACAAGGTATTGGGACACCGACGATCGAATCTCGGGCAAGTAACGTACCGATTGACAAAGGGAATTGAATACGGGATTGATTGAATCCTCGACATCGTGGTTCACCCGATGAGATCATCGTGGAACATGTGGGAGCCAACATGGGTATCCAGATCCTGCTGTTGGTTATTGACCGGAGAGTCGTCTCGGTCATGTCTGCATGTCTCCCGAACCTGTAGGGTCTACACACTTATGGTTCGGTGATGCTAGGGTTGTAGAGATATTAGTATGCGGTAACCCGAAAGTTTTTCGGAGTCCCGGATGAGATCTCGGACGTCACAAGGAGTTCCGGAATGGTCCGGAGGTGAAGATTTATATATAGGAAGTCCAGTTTCGGCCATTGGGAAAGTTTCGGGGGTAATCTGTATTGTACCGGGACCACCGGAAGGGTACCGGGGGTCCACCGTGTGGGGCCACCTATCCCGGAGGGCCCCATGGGCTGAAGTGGGAGGGGAACCAGCCCCTGGTGGGCTGGTGCGCCCCCCATGGGCCTCCCCCTGTGCCTAGGGTTGGAAACCCTAGGGGTGGGTGGCGCCCCACTTGGCTTGGGGGGCAAGTCCCCCTTGGCCGCCGCCCCCCCTTGGAGATCCCATCTCCTAGGCCCGGTGCCCCCTAGGGGACCTATATATAGTGGGGGGAGGGAGGGCAGCCGTACCCAAGCCTTTGGCGCCTCCCTCTCCCCTCGTAACACCTCTCTCTCTCTCTCGTTGGAGCTTGGCGAAGCCCTGCCGAGATCGCCGCTGCTTCCACCACCACGCCGTTGTGCTGCTGGATCTCCATCAACCTCTCCTTCCCCTTGCTGGATCAAGAAGGAGGAGACGTATTCCCAACCGTACGTGTGTTGAACGCGGAGGTGCCGTCCGTTCGGCACTTGGTCATTGGTGATTTGGATCACGACGAGTACGACTCCATCAACCCTGTTCTCTTGAATGCTTCCGCTCGTGATCTACAAGGGTATGTAGATGCACTCCCCTTTCCCTCATTGCTAGATGACTCCATAGATTGATCTTGGTGATGCGTAGAAAATTTTAAAATTCTGCTACGTTCCCCAACACGTAGGAGGTCCATTTCCTCCGTTCTGCGGTACGCGAGGCCTCGTTTCCATCGCCTATTCCGTCGAAGCCCTCCCGATGAACACGACCACGCATTCCGTTCCGACCCAGCCGGTTGGCTCCCACATGTTCCGTTGCCTCCTGATGAACATGACGCATTCCGTTGCCTCCCCATGAACACGAGCATTCCGTTGCCTTCCCATGAACATGACGCATTCTGTTGCCTCCCCATGAACACGATGACAACGCTGTTTCTCCATTCCGACCCAGCCATGTACACGAGTCCTGGCCGTACGTATGCGCGAGTAGGCGTTCGAGACCCCGCCCGTATGTACACATACATGGCCGTATTTTCTTTCTTGCACCCTGGCCGCTGTACATACGTGTACATGCTACGTGCGCGCCTCTACTACTACACGTGCGCGTCTCTACTACGACATGTGTGTGCCTCTACATCGACCAGTATGTACATACACGTTCGCGACCAGAATGACAACGCTACGTACGCTTCGACCAGGTGGGTCCCGACTGTCAGAAACTTCCTTGCCTGCGAAGATGTAGCTGGTGGGTCCGAGCAGTCAGGGGGGCGCATCGTTTTTTTTGCTCGAACGCACTTCCTTGCGTGCGAAGATGTAGCTGGTGGGTCCCAACAGTCAGGGGGAAACATTTTTTTTCACGAAATACAGTGGCCCATCCGGTGGGTCCCAGCTGTCAGGTGGAGGAATCATTATTTTCCACGTAATAAGGAGGCACTTCCTTGCTGCGGCCGTGGACCCAGCTGTCAGCCTCTCCATGTACAGCTCACGTCCGATGGAAATCGTTCCTTGACCACATTGACCACGCCGCGCCGAGAGCACCAGGGCAGTGGACGACGACGAGGCCTAGGAATGGGACAACGGGGAGCCGGGGAAGACGCGGCAGTGCAAGTCCACGCGGAGAGGAGTACGAGGGTTCACTGGTTCGGCTGCGGTGTGAGGCTGCCGTCGCCATAGGGCCTGGCCAGCGATGGGAATAGTAGGGAGCGGTGAGGCCTCCGCGGCAGCACAACCGGCCACGGGAGGCAGGAGCATGCGACACGACCGGTGCTGCTTTGGGCGGCTGGAGCAAAAGAAGACCAGAGGTTGAAGAAGCATGACGGTCGTTGGATGGACATCGTATGGTCACTGCAGCTAGAATCGTTTATATTGACTAAGTTGACAAAGCCCTTGGTACGTCAACTTAGTAGGCCCACAGGCCAGCTTCCGAAACGGTGCGCCCCAGATGTCAGGGGGAGGAATCATTTTTTGGGCAGGTGAAGCTAGAATATCTGAGATTAAAGAAGAAGCACGACATCCGTTAGATGGACATCCAACGGCCACTGCTACTAGAACCGTGTGTTGACTATAAGTTGACAAAGCCTTGCATACGCGTCAACTCTGTTTTTGAGGGGACGCGTCAACTTAGTAAGGCCAGAAGTGTGTGGCAGAGAACTTATAGCCCATTTGAGATTTGTAAGAATGTGAAGCCCATTTTTGAATTCTAAAGGAATTTACTACAATCCATTTACAGTTTGTTAAAAGTACAACCCATTTCAACCAACCGTGCAAAACAGAATTCAATAAAATTTCCCACATTTTGATGGGATCCGAAATATTTTTATCCCGAAATTTCTAGTCATATTACATACAATTTCAATATAAATTAAATTATGTAAAAATCCAACGAAACATTGCGCTCGCAACAATTAATGAAATTAAAATTTTAAATATCCAAAAATAATATTTTACAAAGTAATCACATGTTTGGTGCATTTTTTTATAGTTATTGCCTAGTTTTTATAATTACATCCCATTTATTATGTCTTAAAGCCCATTTTCTTGTTAAGCCTAATGCATCCCTCCTAGGAAAGATTTGCAGCCCAGTGGAGCGGAGAATAACAACTTGAACTTGCCTGGCTATTCCTAAAAAAAAGTATAGCTGGGCTAGCCATTTTCAACTTGAAAAAAATTAATATCGGGACTGGATATCTGGCCTGGGCTATACGGGCCACAGCCCGCCCTGTTAATACATGCAGCAATGTTTTCGTTGTTGTTCACAGGAGAAAAAAATAATATCTGGGCTAAACATCGAAAAACTCTGCAGTGCTCACACCTCAAAAACACAAATACTGCTCGAGTTGCTTGGTCCCAGCTATCGGCCGCCTCTTGTGCAATTCTCTCGTTTATTGACTACTCCCTCATTTTCGGTTTATAAGGCTCAATTCAAAAATCTCACCAACCAAGGTAGATGATGAGTGGTGGAATATTTTTTGTAGTTTGCAAAAACACCCAATTAATGCTCTTGTTTTTCTCAAAAAATTATGTTTACGAACACATTAATTGCAATGCATGCATGCATAAAGTGCATGCATTGGTCAGTTTTTTCTTAATACTTGCATGCAATGATTTAATGCACCTTGAAGTCTGAACATGTGATGGGGAACAACCAAATTAAGCCTTATAAAATGGAAAAAGTAAAATTTTGAGATAAGCCGTATAAACCAGAAAGGAGGGAGCACTACATAGGTTGACAATAGTGTGGGACCGTGATGTTAGGAAACCAGGAAGAAGCAAAATAAATTATAGTTATATATATATAAATATAAAATAAGGAGGCACTTGCGTATGTGAGGCTATGGACCTGGTGGGTCCCCATTGTCATCCTCTCCAAGTAAATTCATCTCCTCGCCCGCGCGCGCTTTCCGCCTGAAACAGTCAGCGCCGCCCTTCCCGCTTCCTGGTGCAGGTGATTGCTCTGCCTTCAAACGACACAAGTGCCGTCCGTCCGTCCATCTGCCACCCACATTAATGATACGCGGTTGCCGAGGCGGCTACTCGGGCGCCACACATCCGTCCCTCCGCCCGCCCACCATTGCTATATAAACTGTTGCGCCGACCATAGCCGCAGTCATCCGCATCCGTTCCCTTTCTCCTGTCCACACCACTACTGCCCACCATGGCTTTCTCGCGCTCCAGCGCTCTTCGGGACAGGCGGACGACGGACTACAAGGAGATGGCAGCCATTGCTGCCGACCGGCTGGCCGTCATGCAGCCGGAGGACGACAACGTCCCAATGGAAAACATGGTAGTCGACGATCCGGCGCCAACCCCCTCCTCCGCGCCATCCTCGCCGGTACATTGCACCATGACCATCGGCGAGGCCCGTGCCCAATATATGGACAGGGTGAGGCAGATGCGTGAGGAGCAGTTCCGGGAGGCGCAGGCCGACGCCACCTACAACCACCATCTCCTCGAGGAGGACCTGCAGGCGGAGGAGCAGATCGCCACGGAGCGGGCGGAGCAGGAGGCGCTGCTCGACTCGTACCGCTCCGCCCGCAAGGGCCGCCTCGAGCGCTGGCGGTACCGCATGCAGGTGACGGAGGCTGCGGCCGCCTACAAAGAGGCTAGCAAAGAGGGCGATGAAGCGGGTGAGGCGCTGTTTGGCGAGACCGAGGATTAGGCAGAGGACAATGCCGGCTCCGACGAGTCCCCGCTCCCCTGGCGTCGACGAGGCCCTGCTCCGCTGAGGCCCGGCGGCGCCAACAACAAGGCAGAGGACACCGCCGGCTCCGCCGAGGCCCCGCCCCACCAACAACGAGGCAGAGGACACCGCCGGCTCCGCCGAGGCCCTGTCCCACCAACAACGAGGCAGAGGACATCGCCGGCTCCGCCGAGGCCCCGCCCCGCTGCCAACGAGGCCGCGCCACATAGAAAACAAGGAAGAGTAGAACACGGTAGGTCGCCGCCGCTTGGGTCCAAGTAAGTCCACCGCTGCTACCCTCCGGTTGAAGCCAAACTAGGCGGGTTGACCATTGACGGCTGGTTAGCTTCTTGGCGGCGACGTGGAGTCGAGAGCTGCGCTAGAGAAGAACGCTGCTTCTACTTAACTGCTGGTGCAGTTGGCTGACTGACACGTGGGCCCAACAGGCCACATGTCAGTTACGCAACTGCACCTGCAGTTAAGTCACTGAAGCTTCTGTTCGGCTCAGCGGGACACAGGTGGGTTGTAACATCCCAAATTTTCAATTTGGAATGTTATACATAGTCATCCATGCATAACATATTTTATTCGCATTTCGTCTCACGATCCTCAAAATCCTAGGCAACTCAAGGACCTTCGGAGAGAGTTGGGGATTTCCCGGTTTTCAAATTTGATCTTTATCAAATTTTGAAACGAGGATTTTGGTTTTAATTATTTTTCTCTCCAAAAATATTTCATATTAAAATACAAGAGAGGAGATAAGATGACTTCTCTAAAATAAATGAAATGTTGGAGGAAAAATATTAAAATCAAATATTTGTTCCATTTGGATTTTATAGCAATTTGTTGCATTAGAAAAAAATTGCACGTTTTCAAAATTGCATTTTAGGGCCAAGAAAATGTTCATCTCGTTCTAAATATTTTATTTAGACGGTGAAAATTTGTTTTGGCATTTTTAGTTTTTTATTTATTTTTTAGGATTTTATTTCCGCCGGAAAAATGATATATAAAAAAAAGTTCCGGCGCCCGACTGGGCCTAAGGCCCAGCCGAGCCAGACCGGCCCGCCCGTGCCACCGCCTCCCTCGCCCGCGCCGCCGTGCCCGGCACGGACGCCGAGGAGAGTCCGGCTCGGACTCCTCCCCGGGCGCCCCCTCGCCCAACCAAGCCGCCGCCCCCGCCCCCTTTATAAACCGCCACCCCGCCACCCAAACCGCCACCCCACCGCGCCTGCCCCGCCGCCCCAAGCCGCAGCCGACGCTTGCCAC
>NC_041392.1:202210854-202219053 GCF_002162155.2 Triticum dicoccoides
GCCGCCGAGCCGCCGCCGCCCCGCGAGCCACCGCCCCGCCGCCCGCACCCCGCCCCGCCGGAGCCCCTCGCCGGAGGTAGTCGCCGGATCCGCTGCCAGTTTTTCTTTCTAAAACCATTCGTTTTTTTAAAAAAACCCTAGATTTGTTTTTTTTCAGATCGCCGGTTTTTTTGTTGGTTCTTCTAGTTAGCGGACGTTCGTCCAAACGTTCGTTTTAACGAATGGTTCTTCGCCCGTTAGATACAACAAACGAACGCTCGTTTGTTAGTCTGTTCGTCAGTTTTCTTTTATCGGATTTAATCCACGATTTTCTCTGGTCGCGATTTCTGATCCGATCTTAGTTTTTGTTTATCTTTTTGCTCGTTAGTCGGAATCAGGCGATTCAAGCGCCTGGAGTTTCGTCTCGAAACCCTCTTTCCGTTTAACCAACTCAAACAAGTTTTCACTACTGTAAAATTTAACCTAGTATCAGATTAGTAAACGAAGCTTCTCTCTTTCGCCGTTTGAGTTTCGTTGCTCCGTTTGATTTGATTCTTTTTGCAAACCAGAGTTCTTAATTTGAACTTTCTGGTCAACCTCTTTTATTTGAGTTTTGCTTGTGCATTGTTGCTTGTTACTTATGTATGCTATTGTTTGCTTACGATAGAACACCCGGAGTGCGAAGCGTGCTATTACGAGTCCCTAGGTTTCGCAGATCGTCAGCAAGGCAAGTAACACTTTGATCATATCCCTTTATCACCCAGTTTTTACGCATTAGTTCCAATCCTCAAACATTGCATGATTAGGACGTCATTAACTTGTGGGTTGGGAAGTACTTGATGAGGTAGAACCTATTGCCCTGTTACATTCAAACCCCTGGGAGTTACTCTACGTGTTGCTTATATTACTATGCTATGCTATGCTTGTAGACGTGGTTTGGGTTTGAGTGAAATCCATAACAGATGTGAGATTGTTAAATTAATGGTTCAACTTAAGGTGGCAACTTAATCAAACAACTGGGTGGATTGAGGCGCCTGGAGTACCCAGTGTTGCCTGTATTTTTTGGAAATCCCAGAGTACCCGTGTGATCTTCCCATGGACTGCCACCCAGGCTCAAAGGGAACTGAGATGATTCATGCTAGAAACTTCCGTGTGCAGCCACAAGCTATTATGGGCTCTAGCATAGTTGAGTAAGTTACGTGAAGCTCTTGAAGAGGGAGATCAGCAGGTAGTGGGATGTAGGTTTGGTATGGTCTGTCCAGAGTAGAGAGTTAATGTTTCTGAAAGACTGTGTCTCGGTCATCCGTTTCTCAAACACCCTGTAGTGTGAGAAATCCAATGGAGGAGATCGAGTCTTGTGGGGAAAAGTGCGCAAACCTCTTTAGAGTGTACAATCTAATCATGGTTAGCCGTGTCCCCAGTCATGGACAATTCTTGATTATCTAGTACTTGGGTTATCACATGTATCTCATCATGTTTAATTAATATTGTTGGATTGTTAATCACTTCAATTGGGTTTGAGTTGGAGGAACCTTCTCAATGATGTTTCAACTACGTTGATAGTAAAATTAAAATCTATTCCTTTGTTGTAGGAAAAAATTGGCTTTTCGCAAAACTGTAACCATAGAGCTTTTCACCAGCCAAATATGCATGTAGTGATAGCATTATTTTTGTTCTTGCTCTACTGTGTTACTTTGGCAGCATATTCCATGTGCTAACCCGTTTCCGGCTGCAAATTATTATGTTGCAGACTTTTCAGACGAGGAGTAAGGTTCGTTAGGTCGTTGCGTGCAGCTCACTTTATCTTCCAAGCCTTCCGCTGTTATCGTATTAGATGGCCTTAAGCCATATTATTGTAATAAGTTCTCTCTTGAGACTTTCGATGTAATAAGTGTGGGATTGCTACTCTGTTATAAATCCTTTGAGTACTATGTGTGTCAGCATTACCGATCTGGGGATGACACGGAAGCACAGGGACTTGACAATCTGAGGTCGGGTCGCTACAAGATGGTATCAGAGCACACGCTGAGTGTAGGACAAGATCACTAAGATAAACCCTAGGTCACACCTCTTTTCTCATTTCTGACTCCTCTCCATTTTCTACTCTTTAGGATGACGGAGATGAAGAACAAGTTTGCACAACCGGATGAAGACACACCTTTTGGACGTCACTTGAAGGAAGTCACTAGGTACTTGAACATTGGAATACCAAGCTTCATCGGGACGTACAACGCCACTTTACCTGAAGAGGAGCGTTGGATGATTCAAGTACAAGTTCCAGGAAGGACGTTCTCACCAACTTCTAAACCCATAGAGTTTTCTTTCGAAGCACCCACCTGGAGTCTAGGCAAGAGCATGGCAGCCCACATTACCATTGGACGAATTGGAGAAGTTTACAACAGGGAACTTAAGGACACTATTTACCAAATATGTGGGCGCCGAGACGAGCAATGAGAAGTAATCAGCACCAGGAAGGATAGATCCATTGCCGCCTTCATTCAGGAGTTAAACCAACACATTCGACGCCAGGAGAACCAGATGAGCGCGGACATGATGGACTTGAAGAAGGCGAAGACTAGGATCATCGAACTGGAGGAAGAACTCAACTTTACACGTGATGGATATGAGAAGGAAATCAACACACTACTGGAGAAGAATGACGACCTAGTCAAGAAGATCAGAGTAATCATGGGAGGACCAGCACCGGGAGACGAAGACGAAGATCCCACTTGCCCGGAAAACTACATCATCATCGACGACACCGATTCCGATCCTAGTGATGATGACTATCAAGACGAAGCTGGAGCAGACATCATGTAGTCTTCCACCGATCAAAATTTCTAGATGACTACCATATATCACTAGTATTCCCCCATGTATTTAGTAGTAGTTGAGCACTTGTGCGATAGTTCTAGATCGTTTGTATGCCCTTGCTTGATTGATTAAGTGAAATGATTGCGTTTGTCTCATGTGCATATGGGTAGTGTTTTCTCATTAGACCTCTTTTCTATTCTAAATCTCTTCCATCTAAACCCCTCAGATGCCTCCGAGACGTGACACTGGTTTTGCCTTCCCACCGAAGCTCACCCAGTTGATCCAACATCAGAATACGTTGATGCAATTGCTAGTTCAGAACCAGGGCAACAACAACAACAACAACAACAACAACAACAACAACAACAACAACAACAACAACAACAACAACAACAACAACAACCCGCCCGTGGACAACCTAGCCCGTTTTCTAAGGTTAAAGCCGCCGGTGTTTTCCAGTAGCACCGAGCCTATAGTTGCTGATGATTGGCTACGCCGTATTGGAAGGGAGTTGACCACCGCAGGTTGCACGTATGCTGAGAGGGTGCGCTTTGCCGCACATCAATTGGATGGACCAGGAGCCTCATGGTGGGAGAATTACACAGCCACTTTTCGTATAGCCAATATCACTTGGGACCAGTTTCAGCAAGCTTTCCGCACCGCCCATGTCTCAACTGGAGCTATGCAGATGAACAAGGGGGAGTTTCGCAACCTACGCCAGGGGAACCGTACTGTGGCTTAGTACGTGGATGAGTTTAGCAAGTTATCTCGCTACGCCCCTGATGATGTGGCCACAGATGCAGCGAAACAGGAGAAGTTTATGGAAGGGCTGAATGATGAGATGAGTATGCAGTTGATGGTAGCAACCTTCAACAACTACCAGGAGTTGGTAGATAAGGCTCTTATGATTGAAGGGAAGCAACAACAGATTGGGAGCCGCAAGAGGAAGTATGGACAAGGGAAGTATAACTTAGGAGCTCAGCAAAAACCTCGCCTAACCCCGAACTCGGGAGGACTTGTTCATAACCATGGAGGTCACAACCACACTGGAGGAGGATCGCATAACCACAATGGTTCTAAGAATGGGAATGGGAACGGAACCAACAATAATCATAACCGCCCCAACCCAGCCACACCTGCCAAAAGGGACTTAAGTCATGTTACGTGTTTCAAGTGCGGGAAGACTGGACACTACGCCACGGAGTGCCCTGAAGGAAAGAATGGAAATGGAAATGGGAGCGCTGAGAAGAAGCCAAATCCATTCAACAAAGGACAAGTGAACCACGTTAACATGGAGGAGGTTGAAGAGCAGCCGGACGCGGTAATAGGTAAGTTTTTGGTTAAGTCATTTACCGCTCTTGTTCTTTTCGATACTGGTGCATCGCATTCATACATATCAAGGGGATTCGTGGATAAGTTTAAACTACCAACCCAAACCCTTAGGACCCCTCTTTTAGTAAGTTCACCCGGAGCAGAGTATATGGCTAGCCGATGGTGTGACCAGATACCCTTAACCATTGGCACACATGTGTTTCTGTCCGACCTAATTATCTTGGAGTCGCAAGGATTGGATGTGATATTGGGTATGGACTGGATGTCAAAGTATGGAGGAAGCATTGACTGTGCGAGTAAGTCGATTTATCTCACCACCCCGGAGGGAAAAAGGATTAAGTATGTGTCTAGGCATGTGCCTAAAAGGAGCCAAGTGAATGCCCTTACGGGAGTTGTTCAGGAGGAAGTGCCGGTAGTAAAGGATTACCCGGATGTTTTCCCAGAGGAGTTACCAGGCATGCCACCGGAACGAGATATTGAGTTTCTGATATAGCTGTTACCAGGAACAGGACCAATATCCAAAAGACCCTATCGGATGCCCGCAAATGATCTGGAAGAAATTAAGAAACAGATCAAGGAATTATTGGAGAAAGGATACATCTGAAGAAGTTCATCACCTTGGGGAGCCCCAGTACTTCTGGTTGAGAAGAAAGATAAATCCCTAAGGATGGTTGTTGATTATCGAGCATTAAATGAAGTGACGATTAAGAACAAGTACCCACTGCCGATGATTAATGACCTGTTTGATCAGTTGCAAGGAGCTAAAGTGTTTTCGAAGATCGATTTGCGATCGGGGTATCATCAGTTGAAGATACGAGAGAAGGACATACTGAAGACAGCATTCACAACACGATATGGATTATACGAGTACACGGTCATGTCATTTGGACTGACTAACGCCCCTGCCTATTTCATGAGCATGATGAACAAGGTGTTCATGGAGTATTTGGACAAGTTTGTTGTGGTGTTTATTGACGATATTATGGTATACTCGAAGAACGAGGAGGAGCACAAGGAGCATTTGCGATAGTTCTCGAGAAACTCAGGGAACACCAGTTGTATGCTAAGTTTAGCAAATGCAAATTTTGGTTGAAGGAAGTCGGGTTCCTTGGACATGTTATATCGGGAGAAGGTATAGCAGTAGACCCCAGCAAAATTCAGTCAGTCACTGAATGGTTGGCACCCGTTTCAGTTAGCGAGATCCGTAGTTTTCTTGGACTTGCAGGATACTACCGGAGATTTATTGAGAACTTTTCCAAGATTGCAAAACCAATGACTGAACTGTTGAAGAAGGATACTAAGTTTAAATGGACAAAATATTGCGAGGCAAGTTTCCAGGAATTGAAGAAACGTTTGACTACAGCCCCAGTGCTAGTACTGCCAGATATACATAAGGAGTTCCAAGTGTACTGCGATGCCTCACGCTTAGGACTTGGATGTGTGCTTATGCAGGACGGGAGAGTTGTTTCGTATGCCTCACGACAACTAAAACCTCATGAGTTGAACTATGCCACGCATGATTTGGAGTTAGCAGCCGTAGTGCATGCATTGAAGACCTGGAGACATTACCTTATTGGAAACCGTTGTGATGTGTACATGGACCATACGAGTTTGAAGTACATTTTCACCCAGAAGGAACTAAACCTTCGACAGAGGAGATGCTTGGAGCTTATAAAGGATTATGACATGAAACTACACTATCATCCAGGAAAGGCCAATGTCGTAGCAAACGCTTTGAGCCGGAAGAGTTATTCTAATATCCTTGAAAGTAAGGGACTGCGGAAGGAATTAGCAGGGGACATCATGGAACTTCGGTTGGAGATTGTTCCTAGAGGATTTATTGCAACAATGGAGGTCCAGTCGACATTGCTGGACAAGATTCGGGAAGCCCAGAAAGAGGACAAGGAGATTGCTGAGATAAAGGAGAAGATGAGCAAAGGAAAGGCCAAAGGTTTTCGTGAAGATGAGCATGATACCCTATGGTTTGAGGACCGAGTTTATGTGCCCAATAACCAGGAGATCAGGAAGTTAATACTTCAAGAGGCCCATGACTCACCATACTCGATACACCCCGGAAACACCAAGATGTATTTGGATTTGAAGGAATGTTTCTGGTGGACCGGTATGAAGAAGGATATTGCCGAGTTTGTTGCCGTATGTGATGTATGTAAGAAAGTTAAGGCAGAACATCAGAAGCCAGCAGGACTGTTACAGCCTATGCCGATACCCGAATGGAAGTGTGATAAACTGGGCATGGACTTTATCAGAGGATTGCCCAGGACCAAAGCAGGATACGATTCCATATGGGTAGTAGTTGATCGCTTAACCAAAGTAGCTCACTTCATCCCAGTGAAAACCACCTATACAAGTGCAAAGTTGGCCAAGATATATATCCCAGGATCGTATGTCTGCATGGAGGTCCGAGGACCATTGTATCAGATAGAGGGACACCGTTTACTTCAAAGTTCTGGCATCAGTTACATCAGACTTTGGGAACAAGGTTAGAGTTCAGTACAACTTTCCACCCGCAGACAGATGGACAGACCGAGAGAGTGAACCAAATTTTGGAGGACATGTTGAGAGCATGTGCGCTAGATTATGGATCCAGTTGGCATGACAATTTGCCATACGCAGAGTTTTCCTACAATAATAGCTATCAATCCAGTTTGAAGATGGCACCGTTTGAAGCCCTGTATGGACGAAGATGCACAACACCGTTAATGTGGGACAAGGTAGGAGACCGGCAGTTGTTTGGACCAGACTTGATCAAGGAGTCCGAGGAGAAGATAAAATTGATCCGAGACCGATTGAAGATTGCTCAGTCCAGGCAGAAGAGTTATGCAGACTCAAAACGCAAGGAGGTAATCTACGAAATTGGAGATAGAGCATATCTGCGAGTATCGCCCTTGCGAGGAGTGAAACGTTTTGGAGTTAAAGGAAAGTTAGCCCCGAGATTTGTAGGACCGTATCGCATTTTGGAACGGATGGGAGAAGTTGCCTACAAGTTGGAGTTACCTGAGGGATTGTCAGGAGTCCACGATGTGTTCCATGTTTCACAGCTGAAGAAGTGTCATGCCGAGATGGCAGATATACCGCTAAGAGATACAGTACCCCTGGAGGCGATTCAGTTGGACAGTGATTTGACTTATGAGGAGAAACCACTTAAGATTCTAGAGTTTGCCAGCAGAATCACCCGAAGTAAGGTTATCAAGTTTTGTAAAGTTCAGTGGAGCCACCATACCGAGGACGAAGCCACATGGGAACGAGAGGATGATCTTCGCAAAGACCACCCACACCTATTTTCTAGCCAACCCGAATCTCGAGGGCGAGATTCATCTTAAGGGGGGTAGGTTTGTAACATCCCAAATTTTCAATTTGGAATGTTATACATAGTCATCCATGCATAACATATTTTATTCGCATTTTGTCTCGCGATCCTCAAAATCCTAAGCAACTCAAGGACCTTCGGAGAGAGTGGGGAGTTCCCGGTTTTCAAATTTGATCTTTTTCAAATTTTGAAACGAGGATTTTGGTTTTAATTATTTTTCTCTCCGAAAATATTCCATATTAAAATACAAGAGAGGAGATAAGATGACTTCTCCAAAATAAATGAAATGTTGGAGGAAAAATATTAAAATCAAATATTTGTTCCATTTGGATTTCATAGCAATTTGTTGCATTAGAAAAAAATTGCACGTTTTCAAAATTGCATTTTAGGGCCAAGAAAATGTTCATCTCGTTCTAAATATTTTATTTAGACGGTGAAAATTTGTTTTGGCATTTTTAGATTTTTATTTATTTTTCTAGCATTTTATTTCCGTCGGCAAAATTATATATAAAAAAAAGTTCCCGCGCCCGACTGGGCCTATGGCCCAGCCGAGCCAGGCCGGCCCGCCCGTGCCACCGCCTCCCTCGCCCAGGCCGCCGTGCCCGGCACGGACGCCGAGGAGAGTCCGGCTCGGACTCCTCCCCGGGCGCCCCCTCGCCCAAGCAAGCCGCCGCCCCCGCCCCCTTTATAAACCGCCACCCCGCCGCCCAAACCGCCACCCCACCGCGCCTGCCCCGCCGCCCCAA
>NC_041392.1:202219592-202230243 GCF_002162155.2 Triticum dicoccoides
CCGCTTGCTACCGCCGCCGAGCCGCCGCCCCGCCGCCCGCACCCCGCCACGCCGGAGCCCCTCGCCGGAGGTGGTCGCCGGATCCGCCGCCGATTTTTCTTTCTAAAACCGTTCGGTTTTTTTAAAAAAACCTCGATTCGTTTTTTTTGGATCGCCGTTTTTTTCTTGGTTCTTCTAGTTAGTGGACGTTCGTCCAAACGTTCGTTTTAGCGAATGGTTCTTCGCCCGTTAGATACAACTAACGAACGCTCGTTCGTTAGTCTGTTCGTCAGTTTTCTTTTATCGGATTTAATCCGCGATTTTCTCTGATCGCGATTTCTGATCCGATCTTAGTTTCTGTTTATCTTTTTGCTCGTTAGTCAGAATCAGGCGATTCAAGCGCCTGGAGTTTCGTCTCGAAACCCTCTTACCGTTTAACCAACTCAAACAAGTTTTCTCTACTGTAAAATTTGACCTAGTTTTAGATTAGTAAAGGAAGCTTCTCTCTTTCGCCGTTTGAGTTTCGTTGCTCCATTTGATTTGATTCTTTTTGCGAACCAGAGTTCTTAATTTGAACTTTCTGGTCAACCTCTTTTATTTGAGTTTTGCTTGTGCATCATTGCTTGTTACTTATGTATGCTATTGTTTGCTTGCGATAGAACACCCGGAGTGTGAAGCGTGCTATTACGAGTCCCTAGGTTTCGCAGATCGTCAGCAAGGCAAGTAACACTTTGATCATATCCCTTTATCACCTAGTTTGTACGCATTAGTTCCAATCCTCAAACATTGCATGATTAGGACGTCATTAACTTGTGGGTTGGGAAGTACTTGATGAGGTAGAACCTATTGCCCTGTTACATTCAAACCCCTGGGAGTTACTCTACGTGTTGCTTATATTACTATGCTATGCTATGCTCGTAGACGTGGTTTGGGTTTGAGTGAAATCCATGACAGATGTGAGATTGTTAAATTAATGGTTCAACTTAAGGTGGCAACTTAATCAAACAACTGGGTGGATTGAGGCACCTGGAGTACCCAGTGTTGCCTGTATTTTTTGGAAATCCCAGAGTACCCGTGTGATCTTCCTATGGACCGCCACCTAGGCTCAAAGGGAACTGAGATGATTCATGCTAGAAACTTCCGTGTGCAGCCACAAGCTATTATGGGCTCTAGCATAGTTGAGTAAGTTACGTGAAGCTCTTGAAGCGGCAGATCAGCTGGTAGTGGGATGTAGGTTTGGTATGGTCTGCCCGGAGTAGAGAGTTAATGTTTCTGAAAGACTGTGTCTCGGTCATCCGTTTCTCAAACACCCTGTAGTGCGAGAAATCCAACGGAGGAGATCGAGTCTTGTGGGGAAAAGTGCGCAAACCTCTTTAGAGTGTACAATCTAATCATGGTTAGTCGTGTCCCCGGTTATGGACAATTCTTGAGTATCTAGTACTTGGCTTATCACATGTATCTCATCATGTTTAATTAATATTCTTGGGTTGTTAATCACTTTAATTGGGATTGAGTTGGAGGAACCTTCTCAATGATGTTTCAACTACCATGATAGTAAAATTAAAATCTATTCCTTTGTTGTAGGAAAAAATTGGCTTTTCGCAAAACTGTAACCATAGAGCTTTTCACCAGCCAAATATGCATGTAGTGATAGCATTATTTTTGTTCTTGCTCTACTGTGTTACTTTGCCAGCATATTCCATGTGTTGACCCGTTTCAGGCTGCAACGTATTATGTTGCAGACTTTTCAAACGAGGAGTAAGGTTCGTTAGGTCGTTGTCGTGCAGCTCAGTTATGCCGTTGGAGTTGATGGACTCACTTTATCTTCCAAGCCTTCCGCTGTTATCGTATTAGATGGCTTTAAGCCATATTATTGTAATAAGTTCTCTCTTGAGACTTTCGATGTAATAAGTGTGTGATTGCTACTCTATTATAAATCCTTCCAGTACTATGTGTGTCAGCATTACCGATCCAGGGATGACACAGAAGCACAGAGACTTGACCATCTGAGGTCGGGTCGCTACATGGGTAGCTTCAGTTAATTAATTATACCTCCAGCGCACCCCTTTTTAGTTGAAGAATGTATGAAATGTAATGAAATCCAGCATGTTTATATGAAATCTGACCGTGCATGAATGAATTTATTTCGATTAGTTCGAATTCCTGTATCACTGGCATTGGATCAACATGCAAAACAATATGTACTAGCATTATTCCCAGGGTGATCACCTCGTTTGCAGCAGTTTCACATGTACTCCCTCCGGTCCTTTCTAGTCTGCGTACAAGTTTTGCCTGCAGTCAAAGTTTCTCTACTTTGACCAATATTATACAAAAAGTACGCACTTTCACAATGTGCGAAGTAAAAAGGAACAGAAGGAGTACAAAGAGTTTGAGCAGCTTTTTAGCGTTTCTGTACATTGCAATCAAACACACAGGCTGACAATTCATAGAGAACATTCAAAACAATCGATGATTATGCATCTCAGCGACTCACATGTCAGAGGCAATATTTACTTCACAACTAAAGAATAAAGAAAAAATTGATCGACGCTGCTGACAGCAAAGGGCGTCCCATTCGAAAATATCAAACGCATGTCTTGCTAAAATCAATGAGCAAAATTTGACAAGGAATATCAAATGCCTACGATTGTGGAATGGGCAGGGTTTGCCATCCATTCGGACATTGACATGACACCTCGTGCTAAATAAACCAACTGTTCTTTTTGTGCAGTTCCACCAAAATCAACCAAATTCGCGCGTAGCTTGTATGATTTTGCCCTTATATGTTGCAACGCCTTGAACTTATCGGCACCTCCTTTCTTGTGGTGGAAATGAATGATTCGATGTATTCATGAACATTTTGTGCAGTTCCCATTGAAATCAAGCCGAGCACCCCTGTTTGCACAAATACAAAAAAGTGATTAGTATAAAGCAAACTATACTATGAATTGACAGTTTCAACAGGCACATACATGGTCCATGTAGAGCACACTTTTAGAAAAATGGAACTCACCAGAAAGAATCCTAGAACAACATCCTTCAACTGCTCCTTCTGATGAAGATTTGTCAGTCCTTCTGAGCTGAAGTTAGTTTGGTCTTGTGGGGAGTAATGTAACCATCCTTCAACTGCTTCTTCTGATGAGAAGATAGACATGGCTTCTTCATCCTGGCATAATCGGAACTAGTCACTTCACGTACTCCATATTCTTCTTCAGAGGAAGATGATCCTGTTGTGCAAAGACAAGAGGACTACTAAATGCTAGCATCCCTGTTTGCTCGAAAAAAGGAAAGGAAATATTTAAAACAACACATATGAAGCACTTCTCAAGGACAATACCACTTTTTCATGACAGTATCTAAACAGTAGCACAACACCAATAGAGATGAAAAAGCTCAATCATATGGATGAAATCAGTGGGCGAGTACCAACCTTTGTCACGAGGCTTATTTTGTAGAGCATACAGATGAAGCACTTCTCCGGAACCATATGTTGCTATCTACGGTGGTGGCCATGCTTACTATATACTCCTCGATTAGTTTAATATTTCCAACATCTTCTTGTGCAGTTCCACTAAAATATATGGTATCTTCAAAGACAATCCCTGTTTGCACAAGTTGGATAATTACATATTACATTAAGAGTGGCATCAAATCAGTGGCAAAACAATTGCTCGTTCCAGCCATAGCAATAAATTAAGATGCAAAACTATATCATTACTTGTGTCATCACAGTTCCAATGCTTCACTACAACACCGGGAGTTGATTTTTGTTTTTCTTCCGGTTGTTCTTCCCCTTCATCACTTGGTTCAATAACAGACAAGCTTCATCTTCAATGTAAGAATTGGCATGTCAATTAGGGAGCACAACTATAGTACTAAACTTAATTTTCTGATGAAAGTGGCAAAATACAGGCCAGCAGTTGTGAAATATCCTTATCTTACCTCAATGGGATATTACGGTGGACATATAGATTGGAAGTCTTGTCTCCATTTGTGCAGTTCACTAAAATCAAGCAACATTATCGTACAAGTAGCACAACATATGAAAGCACACTGCAGAATCATGTGAAAGAAGGCTAGTACTGACCTCTCATGATGCGGAATTCAAACAACTCACAAGAAGAAGATCTGAACCAAATTCGCCTTAACCGATAGGAAGTAAGATCTCCTCTTGTGCAGTTCCACTAAGATCAAGCAATCAAGCAACGTTGTTGGAGTGACATTTTGGTTGAACTGCACAAAACACTCTTAAAACAAAATTGTTTTGTGAAGTGCAACAAAAGGTCACAATGGCAACGAGGTGAAGTAGATAACCCTGTTTACACAGAGGTGCAAAGGAAACAATTAGTGGTCAATAATGGTGGATGACACAGAAGCCTACAAAAAGAAGCATCTACCTTATCTAAATGGGAAAGAAAGCAAGACAGTAGCATTTCTCAAACGGTGGCATTGATTAATATTAACATAGAGATTATATTAACAATAAAATTCGTTAAACATGTAATTTGCTTTTAACTGTGGAATTGCATCAATTTTCCAGCGGCATTATTAGAGGGTGTTTGTTTACAGGGACAATTTGGTGTAGGGACTAAAAAAACTCCGTGTCAGTCCCATCTAAACCAAACAGGAGGGACTTTTGGGGACTAAAAGTGGGCATTTGGGACTAAAGAAAGAAGACCCCGAGGGAGTCTTTTTGGGACTTTTTCCAACAGTTGCCCCTGCCATGCATCGCACCTTGTCTCTATTAGTTCATTACTAGGGGTAACATGGTCTTTTAGCATGTCATTTAATAACCTCTAGTCCATGTTTAGTCCCTGGAACCAAGCAGGTAGGGACTAGATAGTTTTTAACCAAACAGGGCCTTAGATTAACAACAACTAATGAGTTGCACCGGACAGTGGACGCACCAGCACCATGTGCATCTACCGATGTATTGTGGTCATGCACAGTCTGTTGCAACAAAGAACAAACAACCAAGGAGCATATTTGTGTTGGTCCTAGTTTTGTTATCTTTAGACACCTTTCCCTATGTGAGAGCAGCAAATCTAGTCCTGCTCAAACTCTACAGCCTTGTCCCTTCCTTTCCTTTTTGAACTAGTACTTTCGCCCCTTCCTTTCCTCTTTGAACCACGTCCTAGATTTATGCGATACAACTTTCCCCACTACTTTCCCCCATTCCTTTCCTCTTTGAACCACGTCCTAGATTCATGCTATACAACTTTCCCCCTTCATTTCCTCTTTGAACCACGTCCTCGATTCATGCTATATAGAACTTTTCCCACTACTTTCCCCCACTCCTTTCCTCTTTGAACCACGTCCTAGATTCATGGTATACATGCAGCTAGAGCAATGCATGTGGAGTAAGTAAATTATACCTTAAGGTTCTTGGGGCGTGGTTCGGTGGGCGACGGGACGGCGGCGAAGAATAAGGGGTTGGAGGCCCTCCCGCGCCGCCGCTGGGTGGAATGTGAACAGCTGCGCCGGTAGTCCCTCACCGACGGCGACAGCATTACGCCTCCTTCCCTTCCCGGTGGACGGATCCTGCTGGCTCTTTGAGCAACAGTGAGGGGAGAGAGAGGCCAACGAAGTCTTGTTTAAATCTGGAGAGGGCGAGAGAGTGTGAAGAGAGCAACAACCCCCTCTGTTCCAAATTACTCATCAAAGAAATGGATGTATCTAGAACTAAAATACATCTAGATACATCCATAGCTGCGACAAGTAATTCGGAACGGAGGGAGAGGGTGAGAGAGTGTGAAGAGAGCAACTACATGCGCTGAGGCTCCAGCGTGTATATATATACTGGAGAGAGAGTGTGAAGCGTGCAAACCCTAGAAAACATTTTGACCAGTCCAAGAATCCTCCTGACACAAATTATGCTCAAGTGTAGTTATCGAACCCGAGACCTCAAGTTAGAAGGTAAAGCGGGACCAAGATGTGTGCGTGTGTGCGTGCGTGTGTGTGTGTGTGTTTAACAGCATGTGTGTGTTAGAGAGAGCGACAGATCGACCTACTCCTACAGAGAGATGTTGTGTAGTGTACGATTTTAGCCGCGAGAGTCCGTGCATCCTCTCGTTTTCGGGCGTGTCCGGTAGGGACATGCAGATAGCTGCCATGCCCGCTCCTGACCAGCCTGGCCCACCCAAAGCCCCTCCATCGCTCGCACGCGCTTCCCGCCCGAAACGGTCAGCGCCACTCCAAAGAATCGGTGCCGCATTCATGCCCGGGCAGAGCGGACGCGACCTCTCACTGGCGCAAGAGTGATGGTTACTGCTGGGTCTATGTGATTTGATGGCTCATTGGTCTTTATTACTGAGGTGGTAGGACTGCTGGATGTCCCACGCTTTCGGCGAAAGGAGGTACTACTACTAGATTACAATTTTCTCCATTCTTACAGCGGAGGCGTGCAAGAGCAGTGAAAACATGCAGGCTCAGTGATTACATGGCCCACCTCACACTATCACCGTGCGACACCTAACTCTTTACACAGTACTCCCTCTGTTCCTAAATATTACTAGATGAGTCCCCGTGCGTTGCCGCGGAACAACGGTATATCTCTCTGCGCAAAATTATCGATTTCATAGAACTAAAAGAACTCTATAATCGCATGACAAATGTGGTAGCCAAACTAAATAAACTCCCATCATCATTTAGATCATCTCACGTAAGGAAAAAAGATCAACCAACTCCTACTGCATAATGGGATTATATTTTTCTTTTTGACATGTTAATGGGACTTAAAAGCTCACTTACATGCATGCTACCGGTGCATGCTTGCATGCAGACATGTTGATGTGATTTAAAACCCACTCACATGCATGTGCCACGTTATTTCTGCATGCTTGCATGTGGCTTAGTGCGGAGCCTCTCAACGTCTAGATCAGATGGCTATTATGGACTGATTTACTTCATCTAACGGCTACATCAATTTTGATGATGTGGCTCAAGGAGAGGATAGAGAATTCCTAGTAGTGGGGGCTAGCTATTACTAGTAGATAAGTCTTTGTAGAGATTCCACTACATACGGAACAAAATGAATGAATCTACACTTAAAATGCATCTATATACATCTGCATGTGGTTCATGGTGAAATCTCTACAAAGACTTATATTTAGGAACGGGGGAGATGGCGTACTAAGCAAGCTTCTCCTCATTTTGTGAGTTGACGGGACACGTCAAAAGTACTCCAGTGTATAGAGCCTTGCCTCTAAGGTAGGCCCCACATGGTTTGCCTCTTTTTTTAACATAACATGTCAAGTCGCAATTTGTTTGTTCACCCGTGGTAGATGATCCTCCCTCCACCAAGTGGACAACCAGTACACGTGCCAAATGACCACGTGGGCTGCCTTTTTCGTACAGAAATTAGCTCCACAGTGTACCCGCGCGGGTGTGGTTGGGAAAGAGACGGGAGTACGTGCGCCGTGCATGCACCTCTTCTCTTCGTGCACGTCCCCCACCTACGTGGGTGTGTGAGAGATACAAACCGTGTTCATGATTGTTTTTTGTTCTGGGGTGGGGGTGGGGTGGGGCTTGATTTCGTGAATTATTTGTGGGAATATGTGTCGATGACATCTCAAACAAATTTTTGCATGCAATGTGTGTGAAATGGAGGCCTATCCATATCATACATAGAGGGTAGGGCAATCCACGAGAAGAGAGGGAGGGGTCATAGCTATCGATAGAGTCGAAGAGAGGATCAAGTGGGTGGGTGCGAGATCGATGAAGAGAGCCATCGAAATTGTGTGTGTGTGTGTGTGTGTGTGTGCAAGTCAAAGATATAGGGCGACTGGCCTAACGGAACGTTAGAGGGCACATGTCAAGTTTGTGTGTGGCAAGGAGACATGACTAGAGCGCTCGATGTATCAGTGTGTGTGGGGGAGGGGCAGGCAGAGGCCTAACTATAGAGGTAGAACGACTCGTATATGTGTTGAGAAGGAGAGACCCAGCTATGTCTTGAGGGAGATCGGTCGACATCCATACATAACCGAAGGACGGGGAATATGATGGGACAGAGAGAGAGGAGAGAGAGAGGGATGGAGAGGGAGGGAGAGGGGTAGAGTGCTAGATGGGTGATGGAGTTGCTTCTCGAAGATGGTGGGAGAGGCCTACTAGACAAACTAAGGGTGGAACTGCAATGTTATCGATAAGAGTGGGGATGTGTTTCTGTGTGTGCCTGTGCGTGATAGATCTGTCGGGACGCATCCATGGATGATGAAGGGGAACCATGTGTTTGGTAAGCAAACCTAACTAGATTGGTAGATCAATTTTTGTTTGTCGGAGGAAGGGAGAGACACAACTAATGAGGTAGATCGATTGACGTGTGGGTAAAAACGAGTTATAAGGACCTAGCTAGCTATATGTATAGCGAGAGATCGGTCGATGTATGTCCATTTGTTAGAGGCAAATAAGGCCCAGCGAGACGGATAGATAGAGAGAATGGAGCTAGGAGGTGGTGCGAGAGGCCCAACTACTAGCTAGATACGGGGAGGAGTGTGCGGTTGTGAGATCGATGAAAACAGGGGCGAGAGTTTACACGTGTGTCTGACCATATGAGAGACACGGATCAAGGACACATAAAGGAGGAGATTGAAGGTGTGTGTGTATGTTGTAGGTATGCATCGCTGGAGAGGTTTATCGATCGGTGTGTGTTGGAAAGGAGTTGTGGAGACTCTAGGAGAATGACCTAAAGAAAAAAAACTGAATGTGCCCGGTGTATAGAATGCCGAGGGGGAGGGAGGGCGAGGAGGGCGTTTGCATGCACGAGAGAAAGTTAGTGGTAGCTACAAAGGTTAGAGGATTGTGTGGGTGTAAGAGACTAACAAAGATCATAATTTGATATGAAAGCGGATTCATATATTTCAATAGGAGATCATAGTGTTTTAAACATTGCATGCATGAATATAGCGGTGATACACGTGCTGTGCACATGTTATACCATAATGTGATAATGCATGGCGTTTGCAACTCACAGCTAAATGCCGAACAATCTAAACCATACTATACATCAAACAATCTCACATTTTATTTGAATTTGTGATAATGTGTGGCGTTTGCAGCTTACAACTAAATATCAAACAATTTAAACAGTACTATATATCGAACATTCTCACATTTTATTTGAATTTGTGGTAATGTGTGGTGTTTGCAACTCACATCTAAATACTTGTAGGCGTAGGGGGCGGGGCACCATACATAATGTGATAAACACATTATACATATGAGACATGGCTTAGATTGTGAAGATCTAGCTAGAGCTAGAAATGTAATGTGACTTGAAATCAAAATAAAGTGGATTCCAAAATCTAGTCCGAGTTCATATAGTACACATAGTTCATATGTAACTCGAGACTAATCATGTGGTGTGTTGTGAAGATAATACACAAATGATGGTTTAACTTGACAATAATGATGATTGTAGATCTTATTAAAACAGAGAAACGAATTCAAATGCTTTGACTTCACAACAATCATTACTGTAGATCTTATTCAAATAGAGAAACGAATTCAAATTTAGTTCATATTGAAGCGGTAGTATATACGTTTGGAATGCACTAAAACGTTCATTTGAGTAGTAGGCTGCATGCACTATACACGTAGCGAAATATTTTAATTGAACATAACATGAATTCAAAGTTTTGAATGACATTCGTAGTGCCCATTGATTTGGTACAGTACACATTAGGCTTGTCCGGAAATTTCAACCCGCACCTTGTTAGCCCGAAATATTTAAGATATATATTTGTCTCGTTGTGCTCCGACAACTCCCTCCATCTCAACCCGCGCCTTGCTATTCCGAAATTACAATGCGCGCGAAAACTCCCACCTCCTATGAAATCCCGACACGCGAAATGCCCGTGGTACCCCTGAACCGAAAGAACCGCCTCAAATCGGTGGGGGTACTTTCATAACTTACCCCACATTTCGGACAAGCGCGTCTCTAAGCCATGGTTCCCCACTGCCATCCCATCCGCCCACCCATTCGTGCACCGAGGTCGTGAAAACCCGCGACGTAACCCCACACCCTGCTCTGTCCACCACCCAGCCGGAGCCTCTTCCCCGACGACATCGTCCACAGCAACACCTCGACATCCCTCATCCACCGTACCGAATGAGGATCCGTCGTCAATCTCATTGTCCCGCCGGTTCAGCCACCCTGTCCTCCACCTCCAAGGAGCTGCCCCGATGTTCCCCTCGTCTTTCGCGCCACCTCCATTCCCACACCGCCATCTTCACCTGCACCACTGGAAGAGCATCATCATCACCGTTTCCTCGGATGAAGCTGCGGCCTAATCGGCGCCACCAAACAGGTTGTACACTAATCGCCGCATTTTCTTCTTGATTCGATCTCACGGTGCTGCCGGCGCTCGGTCCCGAGCTGATACGGCACGGCTCCATCCACGGCGGCGTCGCCGGCCACTTCCTCCACGGTGTCGCTCCCTCGACGGTGACGTCCACATCAATAGGAGTTGCTGCTGCTTTAGCTCTCGCTCGCACTGCTGCTCTGCTCTTGCTCTCGGTCCCCTGCCTGGTCTGCTCTTGCTATTGCTCTTGCTCGCGCTGCTGCTCTTGCTCTTGCTTGCGATGCTGCTCCGATTTAGCTACACTTCAGTCGACTGAATCGACTTTTGGGTCAGTCGATTTTTAGGGGGTGGGGGGGGAGCTCGCCGGGGTGGAG
>NC_041392.1:202230547-202262572 GCF_002162155.2 Triticum dicoccoides
CAGGGAGGGGGGCTCGCCGGAGAGGTACCCCGCTATCTATATTAGGGTTCAGGATGGGGGCGGTGGTCGCTGGCGGTGGCGGGGCGTTGGCGGGGCAGTGGCGTGGGGATCACCGGAAAAAAGCTCAGCACGGGGGGGCCTAGAGGGATGGCCGGGGCGGCGGCGGACCAGTGATGGGGAGTGTTTTTGGGGTGGGCAGGGCAGCGCACCGCCGGCCGCGGGAGGCAGGGGGCTGCTGTTTGGCCGGTTATGGCTGGCAGCTCAGGGGGGTGGAGGTTGAAGATGAACCGCATGCCCTTGATTTCGTATCCAATGGCTGCAAAATTGACTAACTAGAGATGAAAAAGTCAGTCGACCGACGTGTAGCCTCACCTTGCTAGTGCGTTCAGTTTCGACAGCAAAATTCAATTTCGACAGTTAAGTTCAGTTTCGACAGTTAAGTTCAGTTTCGACAGTTAAGTTAAGTTTTGACAGTTAAGTTCAGAGATGAGCGGCTGATGTATTTTACATCTAGCACTTTGTGGTCATGTATTTTACGTCATGTATTGGAGATGCTATTAGAATTCCACTCAGGTTAACATTGTTCATTGTCTCTCTTGTCCTGCTTCAGCCTCGGCGTCGTACAACTCACCGAAGCTGCTCCAACGACGAAACCCTCCATCACAGCGGAGCAGTACCTCGGGCTCCATCTCCAGACGCCTAAGATCTTCTTCCCCTCCTCCGACAGCAAAGTCAGCTGGCGCATCCTCACCAGCCAACCCAATCACGCTGAGATCGACATGGCTTCGCCAAAGAGGTTGTACACTTGTTGCATCTCTTTTTTACTCTACATGTTATATATATTTTCCACTGAGCACACAGATTTGTTCATTTAGTGTCTCCTTGAAAGAAAAAAGTAGGAATTTTAATTTTCACTTATCCTCCTTTTCAAATTCCTATTCATGAAGCACAAGACTAAGAGATAGTAGCATAATAGCATTATAACCGTACATTTTCTTGTGGTTTGAATTAATCTCACCATGCTTCTTTGCATCCTGTGATCTTCCAATTGTTGTGAATCAAATACCCAGATTGGCTGAAATCCTGTGTTTTTAAATTCTCTGTTTTGCACGTGCATTCCTATCCTATTCCTATCTATTTCATATCCCTGCATTGTTGGAATCCTCCAATTCAAACGATCCCTTACAGAATTAGTTCTCTTACAGATAGTTGTCAAAGAAAACATTGCGTGGTTTGTCCCGCTCCTGCTGCGCCGTCGTCCACCCTAGCTCAGCTGCTCCAACGACAAAAGGGTCCAGCACAGTAGGGATCCGGCCTCTAGACTGTCTTTCGCTGCCTCAGATCTTCTTCCCCGCCGCTGGCAGCCATGAAAACTGCATTACCATCATCAACCGAGCAGATGACCTCGAGGACTACACGGCTCCGCAAGAGAGGTCGCACTCTTACGTGTCTGCTTACGTTATGCATCGCTTAATATTACATGCTACTTTATCGTCCTGTTCACCGATTAGACTCTGAGTCAGCTCCAAACTAATGGTCAAACTTGAGTTTTTAAATGGTTGTGGGGTACATATCGGGGCCGCTATCAATAGTATCTATCTACTATCTGGTTAATCTCCGGTGTCTACTATGAGTTTCATGTTGGGTGGGAAACAAACAGTAAAGAAGCCATTATCTGTATTTTTTAACTGAAGCCATTATCTGCCTGCTATTATTGGTTTTGGGTCTATCCACAGGTTGCTACCATTACTCTGGATTTCTGCATGCACTCCTTACATAATCTCACGATGTTTTATTCCTATGCATGACAATTATTGTAAACAACAGAACTAAACATGTAGAGCAAAAGAGACGAGCCTTGCGTGGCAATAAAATTTCATGCAGACGTCGCTCCATGGTAGGCGCAAAGGCATCCCCCCTCCATGCATTTCGGATTGTAATCGAGAGGAAGATATCTGTTCTGAGAGGGATTCAGAAGGAGAAGACAACTCCTATTTACCCCCTGAGGTCTTCGCTCTAACTTGGCATGCTGATGTTGGTTATATCATGCATATGGTGTCTTGAATTGCTTACTTTATACATCAAATATGTCATCTGCTTAGTTTAGACATCCTTTGTGCGAATGCCATCTGTTTAGTTTATTCATCGTTTATGTGAATTATGCAACGCCATCTTGTTTAGCCAGGAATCATATATGTGAATTTTGCAATGCCATCCTGCTTAGCACGTCATCTTATATGTAAATTATATCAGGCCATCCTTTTTTCGTTACATATTACATTTGTCAACAATGTTAGTACATTCAACTGCTCTTCGTGTGCATCAGCCATTTGACACGGTGATGGCAAATTCTGGAGTGAAAACAAGGTCTTCAGAGCAGACTATGCTATCTGGTGAAGCGCATATCTCACTGGTTACGAATAGCTCCTCAGAGGAGGATTCAGAGACAGATGACCAGTCCTATTCCCCCCCCCCCGAGGTGTATGCTCTAACTTGGCAGGGTTATGTTGCTCATATCGTGCGTATGGTGTCTCGCATTGCTATGTCATTTGATTAGTTTAGACATGCTTTGTGTGAATGCCACCTGTTCAGTGTCTAATTACCATATATGTGAATTATGCATTGCCATCTTGTTGCAAGACATTATATATGTGAATTATACAATGCTATCTTGTTGCAAAGGCATTATATATGTGAATTATGCAATGCCATGCTGTTTAGCCAATCATCATGTATGTGAATTATATCATGCTATCATTTTTTTATATTACGTGTTCCATTTGTCGACAACGTTTGTATATTCAACTACTCTTCCTATGCATCAGCCATTTGAAGCGGTGATGGAAGTATCTGGAGTGAAAACAAGGTATTCAGAGCAGACAATGCTACCTGCTGAAGCAGACATCTTGCTGGTTACAGAGAGCTCCTCAGAGGAGGATTCAGAGACTGATGACCAGTCCTATTTCCCCCCTAAGGTCTATGCTCAAACTTGGCAGGGTTATATTACCCATGTCATGCATGTTGTCTTGCATTGCTTAGTTTTTACATCATATATGGATTGCCATGTGCTTACTTGCTTACTATATAAATCATATATTTGAATTATATCATGCCATCATGTTTACATGGTACATACACATCATCTATCTGAATTATGGCATGGCAACCCATTTAATAAAGACATCATATAGTTATATCATCTCATCCTGTTTAGTGTTTAAAGTCATCATATTTTGAATTATGGCATTCTATCCGTGAATGTATGTGAATTATGGCATGCCAACCTATTTAATAAACACATTATATAGTTATGTCATGTTATCCTGTTTACATAGTCTCATATTTTGAACTATGCCTTTCCATCTTTTTTAGTTAGCCATCATAATGTGAAATTGTGTCATGCTATCCTGTTTAGTTAGCCATCATATATGTGAAATTGTGTCATGCTATCCTGTTTGGTTAGACAACATAAATATGCATTATTTCATGCCCTCTTTTATTCCCCACTATCCATTTCACCTGTCTATCATACAATGTCTATATGCTACCTCTTGAGCACTGCGTTGGATTTCCCCGAAGAGGAAGGGATGATGCAGCAAAGTAGTGTGAGTATTTCCCTCAGTTTTTGAGAACCAAGGTATCAATCCAGTAGGAGGCTATGCTCGAGTCCCTCGTACCTACACAAAGCAATAGCTCAACGCAACCAACGCGCTTAGGGGTTGTCAATCCCTTCACGGTCACTGACGAAAGTGAGATCAGATAGAGATGATAAATAATATTTTTGGTATTTTTGGTATAGAGATGCAAAGTAAATAAAGTAAAAGCAAAGCAATAATAAAGTAATGGAGATTGATATGATGAGAAAGAGACCCGGGGGCCATAGGTTTCACTAGTGGCTTCTCTCAAGAGCATAAGTATTCTACGGTGGGTTGAAAAAATTACTGTTGAGCAATTGACATAATTGAGCATAGTTATGAGAATATCTAGGTATGATCATGTATATAGGCATCACGTCCGAGACAAGTAGACCGAAACGATTCTGCATCTACTACTATTACTCCACTCATCGACCGCTATTCAGCATGCATCTAGAGTATTAAGTTAAAAACAGAGTAATGCCTTAAGCAAGATGACATGATGTAGAGGGATAATTTCATGCAATATGATAAAAAAAACCCATCTTGTTATCCTCGATGGCAACAATAAAATATGTGCCTTGCTGCCCCTTCTGTCACTGGGAAAGGACACCGCAAGATTGAACCCAAAGCTAAGCACTTCTCCCGTGGCAAGAACAACCAATCTAGTAGGCCAAACCAAACTGATAATTCGAAGAGACTTGCAAAGATAACCAATCATACGTAAAAGAATTCAGAGAAGATTCAAATATTATTTATAGATAGACTGGATCATAAACCCATAATTCATCGGTCTCAACAAACACACCGCAAAAAGAAGATTACATCAAATAGATCTCCACAAGAGAGGGGGAGAACATTGTATTGAGATCCAAAAAGAGAGAAGAAGTCATCTAGCTACTAGCTATGGACCCCTAGGTATGAAGTAAACTACTCACACTTCATAGGAGGGGCTTGGATGATGATGTAGAAGCCCTCCGTGATCGATGCCCCCTCCGGCGGAGCTCCGGAACATGCCCCAAGATGAGATCTCGTGGATACAGAAAGTTGCGGCGGTGGAATTAGGTTTTTGGCTCCGTCCCCGATCGTTTGGAGAGCGTGATGGCAGTATCTAAGGGAGTAACAACACGGTCTTCAGAAAAGATAGTGCTACCAGTTGATGCAGATAGAACCACGTTTGTAATTGCCCAAGGACCAGATCCACCACACATAACCCAGACTCTCGTAGATTGTACCCCTACCCAGTTGGACAGAGAACCAGCTACACCCCTTCTAAACCCAACCCCGACAGATAGTAATCCAGTTCTAGTTGACACAACACCGTCTCCACCATAGAGCACCCAAACACGAGCAGTTAGTAAGGGAATTGCAGTGCCCAAAGCACGAGGACTACCACTTCGAATGCCAACTCAACGCTTAAAGGAGAAGAAGATTTGTTCTCAGGTCAAGTTCTGTAGCTATGGTTCATACTCCTTTGCTCTTGCATTACTGTATTTACTCATACCAACTATTTTCAAATTTGAAGGATGGAATTGAAACTCCAATGGCGCAACAGGTATGTTTTAAACCTGTTTCTTTAACTGGTTTGCTGTTGTAACCTGCTCTATGTTGATTTCAGTTTCAATTGAATAAACAATTATTTCTCATGTCATGCACATTACAAGTGTTGTTATTGCTCTATACTTACCCACGCTTATATTCTGTCTATTCTGCTTTGTCTTGAACAAATATTATTTAAACTGTGTCTCTATCTTGATTTGGCAACAAAAACTAGAATGATATAGACCATAAAGTGACCATGGTACATAGATATATGTTTGTTTCATGCTGTTATCTCGTGCACTTTACTACTAAACTCACTTACCAAAATGAGTTTCATATACAACATGCTAAACATGTGATGTGTCTGCTTGTTTCTCTTTTAGAATGCAGACAAAATATTGGAGAACAGTACCGCGTTATCCAATGGTAAAGGAAGTAATGAAGATAAGGTTCAAGATAGTGAGACATCCCTGTTGGCCTCCAAGAAAGCTGATAAAAACTATCTTGATGACAGTGAGGGAATCCAAAAGTCTTGTCTTGATGTAGTGTTCGAGTTACTGGCCACTACTGCTGGCACAAGCTCTTCGAACTCGCTGCCTGAATCAGTTCGTCTTCTTGAGTCCCAACTTCAAGTTGAAAGACATTGATCAGATGTGCTACGACAGGAAGCTGAAGGACTGAGGAAGTCCCTGCAGAATTCAGATGCATATTTTCTGGTGCAACAACAAGCGCTGGAGGATTTAAGCGCCAAACAAGAGAAAGTTAATAAGCTTGCTAAGCATCTTGCCAGCATTATGGGTACCCAGGATATTGTTTCTTGAGATCTTGTGAAGTGTTTTCAGTTCTGGATTTGTTTTCCTGTGGCATTTATTTGCGCTGGTTGCCAACTTTGATAACCAGTGTATATGATATGCTGCTTTGTTCCCTATATTTGCACTGGTGGCGAACTTTGATGCCCAATGGATGTAATATGTGTAATAGCCGTGATAGCCTAGCGTTAGTTCCTTGCTTATTTATTTCCTTCTTGTCTAGTTTATTTGTTTGCTTGTAGTCATTGCAGTTCTTTTTCCCCGGTTAGCTAGTGGCTGCAATAACCTATTTTTTAAACTAGGCCACGATAACCATGGGCTAATATTTACTGTAGTGACACTGGGCCTCCTATTGGCCGTAGAAACAGTGGGCCTTGATATGTCTCCAACGTATCTATAATTTTTGATTGCTCCATGCTATATTATCTATTGTTTTGGACATTATTGGGCTTTATTATCCACTTTTATATTATTTTTGGGACTAACCTATTAACCGGAGGCCCAACCCAGAATTGCTGTTTTTTTGCCTGTTTTAGGGTTTCGAAGAAAAGGAATATCAAATGGAGTCCAAACGGAATGAAACCTCCGGGAACATGATTTTCTCATCGAATACAACTCAGGAGACTTGGACCCTACGTTAAGGCACGTAACAGGAGGCCACGAGGTAGGGGCGTGCCCTACCCTACCAAGCGCGCCCCCACCCTCGTGGGCCCCCTGTTGCTCCACCGACGTACTTCTTCCTCCTATATATACCCACGTACCCCCAAACGATCAGAAACGGAGCCAAAACCCTAATTCCACTGCCGTAACATTCTGTATCCACGAGACCTTATCTTGGGGCCTGTTTCGGAGCTCCGCCGGAGGGGGCATCGATCATGGAGGGCTTCTACATCAACACCATAGCCCCTCCGATAAAGTGTGAGTAGTTTACCTCAGACCTACGGGTCCATAGTTAGTAGCTAGATGGCTTCTTCTCTCTTTTTGGATCTCAATACAATGTTCTCCCCCTCTCTTGTGGAGATCTACTCGATGTAATCTTCTTTTTGCGGTGTGTTTGTTGAGAGCGATGAATTGTGGGTTTATGATCAAGTCTATCTATGAATAATATTTGAATCTTCTCTGAATTATTTTATGTATGATTGGTTATCTTTGCAAGTCTCTTCAAATTATCAGTTTGGTTTGGCCTACTAGATTGATCTTTCTTGCAATGGGAGAAGTGCTTAGCTTTGGGGTTCAATCTTGCGGTGTCCTTTCCCGGTGATAGTAAGGGCAGCAAGGCACGTATTGTATTGTTGCCATCGAGGATAACAAGATGTGTTTTTCTTCATATTGCATGAGTCTATCCCTCTACATCATGTCATCTTGCTTAAGGCGTTACTCTGTTTTTAACTTAATACTCTAGATGCATGCTGGATAGCGGTCGATGAGTGGAGTAATAGTAGTAGATGCGGGCAGGAGTCGGTCTACTTGTCTCGGACGTGATGCCTATATACATGATCATACCTAGATATTCTCATAACTATGCTCAATTCTGTCAATTGCTCAACAGTAATTTGTTCACCCACCGTAGAATACTTATGCTGTCGAGAGAAGCCACTAGTGAAACCTATGGCCCCCGGGTCTATCTTTATCATATCAATCTCCTACTACTTAGTTATTTACTTTGCCATTTACTTTGCCTTTATTTTACTTTGCATCTTTATCATAAAAATACCAAAAATATTATCTTATCATATCTTTCAAATCTCACTCTCGTAAGTGGCCCTATAGGGACTGACAACCCCTATTTGCGTTGGTTGCGGGGATTTATTTGTTTTGTGCAGGTGCGAGGGACTCGCGCGTAGCCTCCTACTGGATTGATACGTTGGTTCTCAAAAACTTAGGGAAATACTTACTCTACTTTGCTGCATCATCCCTTCCTCTTCGGGGAAAACCAACGCAGTGCTAACACTACAAAAAAATACACTTCCGTGATGATACGTGTTTGTCACAGTAGGTCGCTTTTTTTGTCATGCATGTACATCCATGACAAATTTATGACAGAATCAAGATAGTCATACCTATGCTGTCGTAGAAGTGTTCCATGACATTACCAAAATTATCATCACGGAAGTGTCCACTTCCATGACAATAAAGCGCGTCTCACGGAAGTGCTTTTGTCAAGGGTGACCGACATGCGGCATCCACCGTAACGGAACGCTGTTAAGCTATCGGGTCGGGTTTTGGATCCGATAACCCGTTAACAGCCCCGACCAATGGGGATTTCCCACGTGTAAAATCATCATTGGCTAGAGGAAACACATGTCGGCTCATCGTTGGGACAGATGTCATCCACTCACTGGACAGAAGGCGCCTATGATACGTCGACACGTGGCACGGCCCAACAGTGGCCCATTCCTGTGAAAAGGCCGGCCCATTTGACTTGGTCAAAAGCTGGCGGACCGGCCCATGGAAAGCCTGTTAACGGCCTGTTCGCATATAGCCCATTTACATCCCGCTAATCCAAGGCCCGTTACGCCCTATCCGAATTAGGCCCAGTAGCGTCATCTAGGCCGTCCAATATGATTCCAGCCCGTTTTCACTTCTGGCCCATGTATAGCCCATGACGTCTTTCGGCCCATATGAGGCCCTTTGTAACTCTTGGCCCATTAGCGGCCCGTGCTGAAACTGGCCCGTAATGAACAGTGTACTACTTTACACCCATTAATGGCCCGTGGTGAAACTGGCCCGTAATGAACAGTGTATCACTTTATACCCATTAACGGCCCGTTATTCCTTTGGGCCGTTTCCAGCCCAAGTTAACTTTCGGCCTTCTGAGGGCCCATTTATTCTTGGGCTCATTTGCAGCATTCGGTTACTTACGGCCCGTTACTATCATTTTCTGTTTGTGGGCCAAATTCAGCCCGTCGTTACAGTCGGCCCGTTTGCGGACCGTTAGTCTGTTGGGCCATTTTCATAGCATCACCAAATACGACCTATTAACGGCCCATTATGGTTAGCCCATAAAACGTACAATTTCCATTAAAGGCCCATATACGGCCCATTAAAGGCCCGTACAAGACCCATAAATGAGCCGGCGGCCCATGGATCCTACGAGACGTACAAGGCCCATGGATCCTACGAGACATAGAAGGCCCATAGATCCTACGAGACGTAGAAGGCCCATGGATCCTACGAGACGTAGAAGGCCCATGGATCCGACGGCCCGTGAAGGGCCATGGTCGGGCAAATTGGCCCCCGTTTGAACGATAGCATATTCAAAGAATTATCCTACTCAATACTATCACCTCTAAAAAGCCTACACTATTACAACAAAGAGATCAAGGCATAGAAAGGTAGAATAATCCTACACTATACAATAAAGAAATTACAGCCGATTATACCCACTGGGCATTATGGTTCGGCACAGGTGATAATAAAGCATACACAAACAGCAAATTACATACACTGGGCAAATACAGCTCATACATCATGGACGCGCATCAACTTAACTCCATTTGAACTATAATCTCTTCAGAAAATAGGATTGGCCGGATTCAGATAGCACAAATTTCCAGTCTGCAAAATCTCCAATTCCTTCATGGTTACCTGAGTGTCTTGTTTCATTTTTTTGACTCCTGCATCTAATACCTGCATGTCCAGTCTCAACTTGTTGATTATACGTTGACAATCATGTACATGTTGTGTTGCCACCTCTAGTTGATGCTCGAGAACATCAGCACATTCCAATTCCAATCCATAATCATTTGGTAACGGCCATGCCGCACTGCTCGCAGATCTTTGTGTTGATGTCACTTCATCCTGAAATGTTTCTGTAAGTACACATGACTAGGGCAAAAATATAGTTACAACAGTGAAGCGAACAAGACACTATTTTGTACTACATGGCAAAACAGGACTAACAATAATGTTACACGTCACTTTCAAAAAAAAATGTTACACGTCATGAAGCATAAGCAGTTGATATTTTAAAAATTATAAAAAAGTTAGTCTGTGCAGCCTGCATACAGAAATCCCTCTTAGCTCACCAAAGGAGCATGATGTTGGGGCCCAATCGAAAACACAGACAAGTTACAAATTTAGACAGCACGTTGCGTATAAGTAAGCAAGCGGTTGGCCATTCTGTGCCTCAATTAAAGTCTTAGGGAGCATAATGAACAGCAGAGGGTTTCATACAAACATACTACAACATGCAAAACTATGCAATCATTACCATAGTATAAACTAGATTGTGAGCCTCATGCAATAATAGTTGGTTAATAGACTTCAAAGCTTCAGGCACACTTCGGCAGAGTAATTAAATGGTAAGGCCTTTAATTATGTCAACTAATAGTGATACAAGTACCGAAAATCAGGCATGATTATTTGGGCATCTCATTAACTGAGGACAAATAAAGCAATTGAAAAGAGAAAATTAACTATGCCTGAAACAAACAAGGAATTGAACTGTTGAGTTGCATACAGTGACTTACCTTAGCAGGTTGAAGAGGCTCAACGCTGCTCCTACTTCTCTTGCAAGGCTCCTTCCTAACATCTTGTACTTGGAAATCCTCAATCTTATCTTCATTGCACCCCCTCTGCAAGGTGACACAAACTAGTTACTCGTCTCCTTGGAAGATAAATATGCATACTTTCCAGTCTGTGAACACAAAATAATGAGATTATAACAAAACAACACCACATAATGAAACATGCCGCATCTCTTGCACTTGCACACAATGAAATGAGCATTTACTATGTCTGCACTATGTAAAAACTAGGCATACCTTCGAACTGGATCTCCAGGTACTCTTGGAGAGCCTACTGTTGTGTACAACCAAACCTTTATGTCACCTATGAGTTAGACAAGGCCCCACTACAGCATCCCTTAGTGTTTAAATCGTTGACAAGCTCTGTTAGAGTGTTATGTCAAGAATAGCAAGTAATCAAAGCAAACAGTCCTAGTATGGCTGGTTGATGCAAACAAGCAATTGAACAGATGTGTGAGAAAATCTTACATATCAAGAAAAGAAGCAAAGAAGGAGGCTTAAAGACCATCACTTGACTGACCAGATTTAAGGGGCATTTAAACATCATGTGCAACGTATGAACTAACATAAACATTGCATATTCCAGATTCTACAATGGAATGCACATGTATTAGGTTATGCCATGTATGATGATGCCTAAATGTATAGATAGCAGGCAGGAGTGATTCATCATTGCACGCACAATTGAATTGCAGGTTAAGGGCCTGCTCGATTCCGCCTTTTCAGGGCATATTGTCAAAATAAGCCATAAAAGATGTAAAGAAGTCATTTTTGAGTTATGGGCTTGGGCTTGACTAATTTCGCTTTGGAGGGGGGGGTGTTTCGGGTAGAACCTCACTAAAAATTGAAGGGAAGGGGAATAGTGAAATGACTCTGTTGTCTACCTATATTACACTCAAAATGCAACTGTTGATGCCCATGTCACACCTAACCCTCAAGTAAAAACAAACACGCAAGCATTCATTGCCCTGCCCGCTTGCATCTCCTCTCCCCTTTCCACTATACGATGAATTGCTATGAGCTACTTCTGCTGCTGCTATATGATGCATTGCTATGACCTGCTCCTGCTGCTGCTATATGATGAATTGCTATGAGCTGCTGCTGTATGATGAGTTGCTATGAGCTGCTGCTGCTATATGATGAATTGCTATGAGCTGCTACTGCTATATGATGAGTTACTACAAGCTGCTCCTGCTGCTGCTATATGATGAGTTGCTACAAGCTGCTCCTGCTGCTGCTATATGATGAATTGCTATGAGCTGCTCCTGCTGCTGCTATATGATGAATTGCTATGAGCTGCTCCTGTTGCTGCTATATGATGAATTGCTATGAGCTGCTGCTGGTATATGATGAATTACAGACTGCTGCTGCTGCTGTATGATGAGTTGCTATGAGCTGCTACTGCTGCTATATGATGCTTTCAGGTGGTGCTGCTATATGATAATAACCAGCCACTTGGACCATCGAATTTCAATAAATAATTGTTCTTCATTTAAATGTGGTTCATGCGTTCTTCGTTTAAATTAGGCAATGGGATCTCTATGGAAAACATTGACCAAAGTAGCCAAGTAGATGGTATCTTTGTATTTGCATTTTGAGCAAATAGTGATGGTCTGTTTTCCTATCATATTAATTACTACACTGGGTTCAATTTGTGATGTTTGCAAGTCAAATTAATTTCCATATGGGCAGCAAAATGAAAAAAATATAATGCAATCTAGACTTTCCACTGATCATACCAAAGATAAGCTGAAAACGCAATGAAAAGAACTGGTTGGCTTATTACATGGAGCTTATATTCACATGCGCTTATTTTCTTAGGATAACTCGTAATAACTGTCCCTAAGAAACTTGGCTAATAGAACTGGCATACAAATAACATGTCACGATGATTGCAATGGAGGAGTGATGTACCATAGCACACTGTATAGGCTCACCGCTGCCTCTCCTTTTTTGCGATGTTCGATGAAATTGCCACATACATCTTGTACTTTTTCATTGTGTAACCCTATCTGCAAGTTGACATGGCTAATTTCAGACATCTCTACATGATACTACATTGCATATCCCTTGCGCATATTTAAACCACCAATTAACGATTGTGTGCGTACCATAAACTAGCCATGACTCTGTATGCTGGACTAGCAGGCACTCTAAGGGAGCCTAATGTAGTGCACTAGAATTCCTACATGCCACCTACGATTTTGTGTAATGTACTGCCCCTATTCCTAAATATATGTCTTTGTAGAAATTCCAGTATGGACCACATACAGATGTATATAGATGCATTTTCGAGTGTAGATTCACTCATTTTGCTCCGTATGTAGCCTATAGTGGAATCTCTAGAAAGACTTATATTTAGGAACGGAGGTACGAGGTAGTATCATGTATGACATCTACATATCTAATTTAGCAGCCAGTAGTAGAAATCATTGTCTGCACAAAGGGATTACTGGTCGAAAATCCTAGCAAAGCACGCTGGCAGGCACAGAACAATACAAGAGAGAGAGAGACGTGCTTACAAGATCATAGCAATGCCTCAGTCCAGGATCTTGGTTGGCCAAGCTGTTAGATCTAGAAGAAACATCGTCCTTGTAGTTTTTGCCAGCTGCATAACAGGTAACAGCGACCGGTTAGTATATTTGAAGTACATCGGGCAGGTGATGCTGGACGGGTTTAAAGGTGACAAGTACCTAGGCCGTGGTGGGTGCTTGGCATCTCTCCAGACTGTGGGAATCAGGTTAGAAACGTCGAGGGTGATGACGCTGCGCTGGCTGTCGGGGTCCAGTAAGGAGATCTAGAACCGTCAAGTAGGGTGTTTGTGGAGCGGCTCCGGTAGGGTGGACTACGGTGTGGGCGAAGCGGATCTATGGCCGTGGACGAGGGCGTAGGTGAAGCTGCTCCGGTGGTTGGGTTAAGGATGGTGTCGATGATGCGGATCTGCGGCCGTGGATGGGGCGTCAGAAGCTGCTCCGGTAGGTTGGATGAGGGTGCGAGGAAGCGGATCTGAGGCCGTGGACTTGTGAGTTGGCAAAGCGGCCCCGGTAGGGTTTGAGAATGATATAGGCGAAGCTACTCCGGTAGGGTTGAGGAAGGTATCGGTGAAGCGGCTCCGGTAGGGTTGAGGAAGGTGTCGGCGAAGAGGACCAGAGGCCGTCGACGGGGGCGTTGGTGGGGCGGCTTTGGGGGGTGTGGACGAAGCGTCTCCAGTGGGGAGTAAGAATGAGCCGCTGCAGATGCGCGGCGGTTGACGAGAGTACCGGCGAAGCAGATCCGGCGCCGTGGACAAGGCCATCACTGAATGGGTTGTGGTACAGTGGTAGATGAGCAGTCTACTTGTTTCTAGGGGAGGTGGGAGGGGTAGATGCGGCCGCAGAAGCAGATCCGGCGAGGTGGACGCCGCTGGCAGTGAATGGGCTATGGTACGTCGGTGGATGAGCAGTCTAAGGTTTCGAGAGGGGAGGGGAGAAAGGGCGATGAAGTACGGACGGCGTGATGTAAGATGCTCTGGTGCTGTGGAGTTAGTCATTTTTGCGGGAGGGGGAGAGGAAATGGGGGTGCCGTGTAGTGGGGGAACCGGGAGTTACCAAAGCAGCCCCGACCTATCATGTAGATGAGGGCGGTATTGTAACTGTTGGTCTCTGTGCACCAAGGACAAAAGGGAGATTTCACATGCTAAAGACTAAGGTGGCGGAAATTTTAGAAGGAGGCAGGAGATTTTGCCGCCCGCGGGATCGTTCGTATCCAGTTTCAACTAATTTTGGACCGTGCTAGCGGGAAGGTCATGCTAGACTGTGTACACGGGGCACGCGTCAGCAGTTAATAACTGGTGTGAAGCCCACCCCAGAAAAAAGACAATAACTCGGGATGATGCGCCGATAACTTGGACGTTCAAACGGGCGCGGCCAATCGTACGGGTGTAGTGGCGCGTTCACAAAAAAAGGGATCAAACGCTCAGCCTATGTATTTCTCGTGTAAATAGATAATTTAGTGCCATTGGTTATTTACTTTAAACATAATGCATTGACGTGTTAGTGTAGAGGCGCACAAAAAGAAATGGATATTGTAGTCAACTACTTAAAAGTGTTACCTCATATGATTACATAGCCTCGATTTCATAAATTGCGTACCCGTTGAATTCATATATGAATATTACATATATTACTTCAAAATAGAAACTTAAATCATCCAAGACTAATGAATTTGAATGCAAGAGTAACAATGGTGCATGTTCATGATAGCTACATTGGTTGTTTGAAGAAACATCACTGTAACTTTGGCATGCACAACTAAAAAGGCTTATTTAAATAGAAAAAAATGTGATATGTGAGTGTCCAATCTTTATAGCGTTGAATCGATATTGTACCTTTGGCCACGATACGAAGTAGATATTGACTTATGTTCAAGCGATGCACGTCCACGATCGCTAGATAGTGATACGTGAATGAATTGTGCAATCTCTCTCACATGTATACATATCTCATTTCCCTGTGGGCATCGGAATCACACACGCGCACTTCGTGTATTTCTCTCCCTCCGTCGGGGTTAAATTCGTCTTTCTTCCCCGTCCTACAAGTCTCTCACACAGAAACACACACGCTCTCTATGTCTAACACGCCCACCCCTTTAATTCCGCCCACCCACAGCCACTAATGTCTCTCACACATATGCTATCTACCTATCCCTTAATATAGCTAGATATGTGTCACACAAACTTCTTCTCCCTACTAGCAAGATGCCCATGCGTTGCACGGAACATCAAGATGCATTTGTATGAGAAGTTTATCTTGTGGGAGAAAAGGATGAACGAGGGAATGCCTTATTTGCAAATGCGGAGAGGGGTGTGGGTATCTTTTTGCAAAATTGCCATAGTTTCCTTCCTGTCCGTCGGATATAAACTGGATGGCCTATATTGCAGGATGGCAGGAGCACCATCATCACCAACTCTGTTTTTTTATAAGAGTAGAGATATGTGAGTGTCACTGCCCCCCTCCCCACACACCCACACTTCCCAACACCGAAGGAGTAGGGTGACACCTCGATCTTGATACTAATCTATCGACTGGCTTCTCTCTCAAACATACACACACACACACACACTACCCGGCACCGAAGGAGCTAGTAGGGTGGCACATCGATCTTGATAATAATCTATCTACTCCTCTTTCAAATACACACACACACACACTCGCTAGTTGTGCCTCTATGCCTACCACGCACACTCTCGATACGTCTTTCTCTCCCTTCCCCCCCCCCCAACAATGACAGCAGAAGGGTGACAACTCGATCTGATCATAATCTGTCAATTGGTTTCTCTCTCAAACATTGTGTCTCGATGCCTCGCTTGGTAGCCCCCTCGATACGTAGACTTCTCGCACGCGCACAGCTATAGTGACGATGACGCTGAACCCAGTGTGCCTTGTTTTTACCGGCCTCATGTGATAGTTTTCATCCTGTTTTCTGTTAATTAACAAGGCAACCTTTTCTTTGTTACTACTAGTGAATCTGAAATCATTCGGGGCAGACATAAAATATATCACTTCAACCCAATTATCGCAACAACTATTTTAAAAGAAATAAGCTAGCTGCCTGTGCGTTGCACGGAACATCAAGATGCATTTGTATGAGTAGTTTATCTTGTGAGAGAAAAGGTTGAACGAGGGAAGGCCTTATTTGCGAACGTGGAGAGACGTGTGGGTATATTTTTGCAAAATTGCCATAGTTTCTTTCCTATCCGTTAGATATAAATCCGACGGCCTATATTGCAGGATGGCACGCACACCATCATCACCAACTCTGTTTTCTACTCCCTCCGTCCGAAAATACTTGTCATCAAAATGGATAAAAAGAGATGTATCTAAAACTAAAATACGTCTAGATACATTTCCTTTTATCCATTTTGATGACAAGTATTTCCGGACGGAGGGAGTATTTGTCTTTTTAGAGATTTCAACAAGTGACTATGACCGGACCTTACCAACATACTCAAAAAAGTAGTCCATAATTTTGATGTTACCCTCTTTTCTTGGCGGTGCAGTGCCATCTGGATACCTCATAAATAAATAAAGTACTACATGATACTAATATATGATACATGGCGCAGGAGTACTAAGTATTATTAATACAGTTTTGCTAGAACTCGTCTAGATGAGATATAATTTGGTCTCATTCATCTTTTATAGCCATTGGATGTGATGCTATATAAGATGCGTGTGTGCTGACGTGGGTTGTATTTGTTCTTGTGCAATGAACTAACCACTACATGTCATGTTTGATAGTCTCAAGTCATTAAAAGCATACAAGCCCCACATCTCTTCTTGGTTGATTCCTCTATTTATGTCAAAAAATAAGAAACAACATGAGAGTTAATGCACCATGCCTATGTGTTTACTATTTGGTTTTCGTAAGATGACTTAATACTCACCTAGACGGAGGGAGTATTCGATTTGATAGCGGGCAGCACAGTTCCCGATACGGCTTTAATGTAGACGAGGGAGGGAGTAGCGGTTCCCGATATGTTGAATGACCAATGCATCCTTCTTCAATTAATGCATGAGGGAAGTAATGGGAGGAGGTCCGGGAAAAGAGGCTGCACGATGTGAATGCAACGCAGTTTGCCCTCATTGCCCTCATATAAAGGCGCCCCTCCATTCTAATGCATCTACCACATCGTACGCACCTAAGCATTTGCCTAAGCACCTACACTAAGCGCAAAAGAGCTCACTCCAGACCCATGGCGGCGATGCTCGTGAGCGGCCAGCGGCTGCTCCAGATGGTCCACGACGCCGGCGTGCAGCATGGCGCCGAGGATCGTCTCCAGAGGGTGTTGGAGACCGGCTGGTGGATGGCCGCCTTCGACGCCAACTATGACTCTCAGTTGGACCAGATGATCGCTGCCACCAGCAACAAGTTCACCGTCCTCAAGAAGCTCGCGGACGACATCGCCGTACTCCTCCAGCCCGCGTGCCCGGGCTCCTCATTGCCTGCCACCCTAATCGTCCTCCATGGCCGGAACCTCTTTCAAGCACTGGTGGCCCTGCGACTGCCCGCCGACGCCACGAAGAATGTCCACCTGGAGGTCGCGCTCGCCGCGAGGCGCCTCGCCCTGCAAGAATTCGTCAACCTACACATCCACATGTACGAGGAAATCGTGTACATAGGTATCTACAAGGCCAGTGAGGATGCTACGACGTTGGCCTTCCTCAACCGGCTGGAAGCCTTGGATGCCTTTGCTGAGAAGCACCCCGACCTCGCCACAAAAGCCGTCGCTCCTTAGCCGCCGGTCGGTGGCCTGGTGCACTAAGTTGAGGAGGAGGAGGTCGTACGTTCGTGGATCCATCTTTCTTATTGCCTTCTGTAACCACCACTGCGATCGCATCATCGTGGCCTTAATTCTTATTGTGCTTTTGCATTCTCATTCCAGTGAATACCGATTTGTGCGATCCCTTTGCTTAATTATATGCATCACTGTAACTAGTACTCCATCCATCAATTTATAAGTTGTGCTTACCTTTTCCATCAACTTCATGCAACGGGCGGGCATCTTGCTAGAAACACTAGAATATGTTTATATAATCCGTATGTGATAGTCCATTTGAAATCTCAAAAAAGACAAATATTTAGGTACGGAGGGAGTAATATATTAGGAGTATATCAAAACAATAGTTATTTCTTTCAAATTTGTGAAAAAATACTACTATTCTACTACTTTGGATCCGTCGCAACGCATGAGCACATTGCTGGTAAAAGGAAAAGGCCTGCCGCATTCGCGTCGCACCCCCACACGCCCGGGAATCGGGAGTACAACACGGCCCATCTGGCACGACACATGGCTTAGGGATGGCGTGTTGCCTAGAATTTTCACTTTCATGTGGGACCACCGTTGAGCAAACTGACACCCGCCCGCCGCCGGGTTGGAAAAAAGAAACGAGGGGAAGATCTAGCTGTAGCACGGAAGCCAAGAAATTTGGTGTCAGACGGGGCTCGTTGATAGAGTAGGAGCATTCCGTACTAGTACTACTCCTACTAGTACCAAGTTTGTACTCCTAATACTATATTACTAGTACTACCACTATACAACTAGTAGGTACATGCACAACACAACATCGTTGGAACAAAAAACGGGAAGATCTTGTTTTGGGTGATTTATCTTTTTTTCAATCAACGTAGTATGAATAATATGATGTGGGGGGCCCCCATGAAGCTTATGTGGCTTGGTTGCATGGCTACGGAAGGTTAGAGAAAAATAAATAGATAATGTGTTTAGAGTGCACTACACTAAATAGATATATATACTTTGGATCCATTGCAACGGACCAGCACATCTATATCTATACCCCCTATATAGTGTGTGAAAAACTTTGAAAGTTGGTCGTTGGATGAAGCCAATCCGACGGTACAAAGATGGCAAATCCGAGCACTACTGGCCGTTGGATATCATCCACCAGATTCTGCCACATGTATAATCTAGAAGACTCCATGGTTGAACTTAATTCATGACTAAGGGCCTCTTTGATTCATAGGATTGCAGAAACACAGGAATAGGAAAAAAGTAGGATTGGAATGGCATGTTCATTGGATCCCTATAGGATTTGAGTTTATTTGATTGGGTCACATGAAAAACAAAGGATTTCTTTCAAGAGGTTGGAGTGCATGTTAGAATTCCTGTGAAATGTAGTACAAATGAATCCTTAGGAAACTATTCTACATGATTCAATCCTACGAATCAAACGACCAACGTAGGAAAAATTCCTAAGGATTCTAATCCTTCAAAGATCCTATGAAAATCCTTTGAATCAAACATACCCTAACTTTGCCACAGCTAAGTTTAGGCAAAGTTATTAGTTCTTCAAAACGAGAGAAACAAGTTGGCAAGCCGAAGGGAATCTTGCCACATTTTTTGTGTGTATGTCATGTGGGGCCTTAGTGTGGCTTGCCTAAGGTGTGGCTTGAATCAAACACTCGCCTAAGTTAATCAAACTTGCCTAACCTTACATTCCACCAAATTTTGCCACATGTTAGAATCCAGAAAGCTCCACATGTAGAAGCATAATGCACAAACCACAAAAATCTCATGCGTGCAATGCACGTGTACCTTACTAGTACTAGTTGGTAGTAGTAAGAAACAAATTCCAGTTTTGGCATGAGCTCGTACTGCGGGAGCACCACAAGGCCTGCCGTAGGAGTTACATTTCCCTCTCGGGGCCCACAGGACCGAACTTTAGTGGCTTAGTGGTAGAAACAAGAAACGTGATGGTCGCCGTGGTTCAACTTCCATGGACAAGCTATCATGTGTGCTGACACATGTATATCAAAACTAGAGTGTTTATATTTCAAGCACGTGAACAAGTATTATCCTACTATTATGGATCCATTGCAACGCACGGGCCAGCACATTGGTAGTAGTAGTGTCCATCTCTATCTCTAGAGGCCTTCCCTCGTTCATCCTTTTCTCTCACAAGATAAACTACTCATACAAATGCATCTTGATGTTCCGTGGAGCGCACGAGGATGTTTCCTTGGGGGTCTCTCCAGCGCGGCGTGGCCGTAGTTGCAAGTTGACGCCCCTTGAGATGCCGACGTTGAGGGGCACTCGGATTTCTTCCGATGAGCAGGTAAGATGAGTTTGATCACGTAGTAAATGCATTCTAAAGACTACTTCCATGTCCATTTCCTAATTCTCCCCCTGCCCACTGTTTCTAAGGTTAGGCTCGGTGCGAGTGGAGATTGGCTTGCATATGTACGGGAGGGTACCAACATCAATTTGCACAACATTTACAACGGTGAAACCGTTCCCGTAGAACCTTTGTTTAACATTGGGATCATCCATGCAACGGGCCACCGCATGAATTGGTACGATGGAACCACGGTGAGATTGAATAAGATAGCATGAACCTTGCACATGGCGGTCAAAGGCGGACCATGCTGTCTGCGGCCGATTTGTTGCCGTACGAGTAGGAAGACGTTGTGCTCCTTTCTAACCGCATCTTCGCGGTGACAAACCAGGGGACTTATTTTGTATGGGACACATCCTACGATATAATCCCTCTCTCCCAGTTTATTTGTTTTGAATCTTTTTGTTTTATAAGTTTCAAATTCAAATTTAGAGCTCCCCATCACATGTTGAGATTACAATGTCCATTAAATCGTTGCATGCATGTATAATAAAGAAACAAATCTCGAGTTTGGCACGAGTTCATGCTGCGGGAGCACCACAAGCCCTGGCGCAGGAGTTACATTTCCCTCTCAGGGCCGTCCGGACTAAGCTTCAGCGCCTTACTACACCTACCTTTGAGTCAATAACATGTGGACCCGATAGGTGACTGGTCCACATGTAATGGTCCCGTAGGCAGAGGGGCAGTGGGGCCAAGAGGGGTGAGCCACAGGTCGGGGGACGTGCGGTTTCATGGGTTCGAGCAGCGTCGTGGGAATCGCGGGTGGCTGTGGTAGAAACTTGATGCTCGCCGCATTTTAGGTGGCCCACATGTCATGCACACAAAGGCAGAGGGGCGATGCGGCCGAGAGGGGTGAGGCGCACGTCGGGGGGTGTGGTGCCGTGGGTTGGAGAGGCGTCGTGGGAATCGTGAGATGAAACGTGATGGTCGCCGTAGTTGAACTTCCATGGACAAGTTGTCATGTCTACGGACACATGCACTGCATACCGATCACTGGAAGGAGTAGTAGAGAAAGCTATATATGCGGATAAATAGTTCCTTATAGTCAAGCGGACCCACGCTACTAATCTGTTCCAAAGACATGCACACCATCGAAATAGTCCATCTATATCAATATACACCAAGAGGGAATAATTTTTTTTACAAGAGAGGAAATAGTTCATCCATCCATAACGCCCTCCTGCTGGTGCAGCCTTTTCTTCTTCTTCTTCTTCTTCTTCTTCTTCTTCTTCTTCTGCTTCTTCTTCTTCTTCTCATTCTCTGTGGGAGACGGCTTCACAACAAGCTCTTTGGACCTTGCAGATATCTCAAAACTCACACGGGCATCGAGGGCAGCATATTTTATCCGCTCGTACGTCAAGGGATAATTCTCCCATCCAGACGACCTTAATGCCACCGTCTGGTCACCCTTCTGAAGATTTGTACCGAGCACAAAATTTGCTACGTTGAATAGGGATGGTGTCTGTTTATCACAAACTTCTACATGAATTTTGATTCTGGTTTGTAGGTCAGTGATGCTATTCAAATCAAGGTTGTACGGCTCCAGCTTCTGTTTGTCCCCTTCGATGGCTGCCCCATAGAAGTATGCGTCCTCCCGAGACAAGAAATCATGAAGCTCACCTGGTATGGAGGGCGAGTGTATGATGTGGTACACCAAAACATCATCTTCGAAGCACAGTGAAGGACGGCGGCGCGCTGGATCTTCCCAGGGGCACGCTCCGTGTACTCCGCGTCGAGACCGATGACCCTCATCTCTACCTTTTCGAGGGAGTTGGATACATTGTTGATCCACTGCCGAACAACCCTTGGGTGGACGGTGACGGTGGCAACTATGCGCATCGAGCCTTCGACGAGGACATGTTGGACGCTAAAAATCTGCATCTCGATCTCTATCGCCATTTGGAACCGCTAGAACGGAGGGCTATGGTTTGGAGAATTAGGATTAGATGGCTAGTCTAACTGAAGTAGTAGATGATTATTTAAAGAGGTTAAAACAATGTGAACGCAGTGGGGTTTGGATGCAAATGAAAACGAAGGGGAGGTGAAGAAGCCGAGGAGAATCGGTTCCCGATGGAGAAGTAAATGGGAGAAGTGGCATGCAGGCAGTTGATTAGACGGCTACGTAGACTAAACGAAAAGGCTATGCGGGTAGACTGATAAGTCGTACCTGTTCGTGTACGTGCCCATCCTTCCTGATAGGTGGGACCTATGCAAACAGATAAAAAATGTGTCATGGTTTTTTTTGAGCGCGTGAGTGGGAGACACAACATTCTCTGGTTAAGGAATACTCCCTCCGTTTAGGTGAGTATAAGTCACCTTATGAAAATCAGGTTTTCCCAAAACCTTTAGGCGTGGAGCATTAACTTCTTGCTCGGTCCCCTCCCAGCCTCGTTAGCCAGTGTTCTCTTCCTCTGCTGCCACGTTCTACCTTTCCATTTTTCCTCTTCTCAAGTGTGGAACGATCTACATGTCGTTCTTGATGCACCAGAACGACCACTGCATGCATCGCGGCAGAGCGTTGATTGGGCATGCACGAGAATTTGGTTCTGCTCGCAATATGGATGATACCTGGACGATGAAGTGAACAGGCATGCTAGCACGGGAGACCTATTTACGCTATACAATACTAGAGTACTCATCTACCTACTGGTAGTAGTAGTAGTAGTAGTAGTAGTAGTAGTAGTAGTAGTAGTAGTAGTAGTAGTAGTAGTAGTAGTAGTAGTACAACTGTGGTACACTTGATGGTCAAAATACTATTCATCCGGTCCTCACAGTGAAGTGACAACACCCTGCGCCTGACACTAGTCCAGGAGGCGTGTTCGGGTTACCAAAGTCAGCCTCACCCCGTGCACAGTGCAGTCTGTCACCGCTGCTGTACAACACATTGGCGCCTCACCTCGTCTCCCTCTCCGCTCCCATAGCACCACTCCATCTCCATCTCCTTCTCCGTCTCCATCTCACTATTCCCCCATGTACCGTCGCCTCACTCGCCTCCCCCAGTACCACTATTCCCTCGCTAGCCACTCCATCACCGACATCCTTCTCCCCCGTAAATCAAGCCCCCTTCCAAACTCCACCATGGCCGAACGTGAACTGCGCAGCATCCATATGAGCCGCGATAGGATCAATCTCCCCAGTGAAATCCTCGACCTCTGTTGTTCATGTATGGATATGTTGAGCGCCCTGTGGCTGGCTGCATGCTCGAGGGACATGCACACGGCCATCGTCGAAGCGAGGCCTAAGCTTTTCAAGACACCCTGCTTGCTGCTATCTAGTCTTGCGAGATTGGCTCACCATGATACGGAGGCGTGCATGATGCCCCTCGACTTCAATCCGATCTCCATTAGCCGAAACTTCTTTGCAGGTATGTAGTGGGTCGCCGTACATCATTTCCCTCGACATCGATCCGATCACCATCGCCCGAAACTTCTTGGCAGGTATGTACTGGGTCGGCATGAACTCCCACTAGATGGCTGCCTTCCGAGAAGACGGTAAAAAGTTGGTGCTCGTGAACTTCCAGACCCCCCATGAGATTGTCCTTCCTCCGTTGGATTATATAGAGTATTACCATCACGGTCCAAGTCATCTAGATTACTACGTCAGTTGGACGGACCTTGTTTTGCAGAAGATTGTAATCTGCCAAGTGCCCACACGACATGCGAATTACGCAGACTTCAAGCTAATTGCCTTGTTCGACCGCGGACTCACCTATCTTTACGCCGGCGCCTTGTTTAGCTGGAGACAACTCAGCTCGCAGTGGATCATCGTCAAAGCTGATACACACTTCTGTGATGCTATTGAACACAATGGCATCATCTACGCGATCAACAAAGCAGATGGCACCACGTATTGCTGGGACGGCGCGTGTAAGTTGTTTCCTCTCATGTTAATAATGACGCCATGACAGTGTTTGAACTTTTTGTGATGATTGGCATATCTCTGTTTGAGCAGAATTTGAGTAGAACTATGGCAATGTATTAGAGACGCCATAAATCAGCTATATTTGGAATGAGTTAACTCATGCGATTGTGACCATGTCATTACAGCCAATTTGTACCCTGAATAATCAAACGGTTAGGAATATATGGATATTATCCTTATTTTACAGTAATCTATATACTACTACTAAATATGAGTGTGTATCAATGGCCATGTTAGTTTCCTCATTTTCATTATATAGAAACATGCACCACACTGTTGGTTTCATCTAACCATACATTAGGGAAGTAAATGTGCATATGGAGAACTCTATATTTGGAAGTAGTGAAATCCTGCAATGCTTACCATGTGTACATACCTATATTCGCCCTTCAGCAATCAATGGCTAGAATAATATCCTCACAAAAATTTTGCCCACAGAACACGAGTATATAACAATGCATGGTCTGTTAGTTACCTTGAAGAATTTGTTTGTGAGGACAGAATATGATTACATAACATTCATGACATGGTAGTTTCCTGTGAAGAATCGATTGTGAGATAACATGAGTATAACCATGCATGGCACTTCTATATTTTCGAACCCAGTATACATTTCCCTGTATTTTCCTCCCAGTTCCAACAGGGACATATCAATGATGTTTCTTGCACTATCCTACTCATACTCTGAACAATGTTGATCTTACATTAACAATGCCTGTCCTTTTTGATATGATGCAGTGTCCCTACAGTTACTGCCCTTTGTAATCACACCACCTTTGCCAAAAACTGGGAATCACAACTGGTTCCTCGCTCGATCAGACGACGGCAAAAGACTGATGATCATTCGGACACATGAGCTGGAAAAGTTATATTGCAAAAACCCCACTGTATACAAGCACCGTGTAATACATGAGTATCCAGACAGTGGCTGTTACGTCTATGAGCAGGATACCAGCTTGTTGGGGCCTTTAGGATTTTTTAGTTGGCGGAGGGTAAATAGCCTTGGTTCACACTCTCTGTTTCTCGGACTCAATTATCCGATTAACCAGGAGATCACCGTTGGCAAGGACCTTGATGGCAGAGAGGCTTTGTTTGCTATGGAAACTGTGTCTACACGACGAGCCCTAGGAGTTCGGGAGCAAACTCCCCTGATTGTCAATGATATAGCCTACAGCCAAAAGAAGGTGAGAATGACAAAGGCATCCGGATGAACTTTGATCCTTGGATGTCTCAATTACGACAGGCAGTGATGTAGTTCGAGCCTTCAGGTTGATAGGTAATTGGGCTGTTGCATCGAAAGGGTGGAGTACTGGTGTCTCCGGATCACAGGTCGTTGAAGCGGGGCTGCAAATTATTATGGTGTTGGATCATCTCTTCGAATGAATTTGTTGTCTTTGCTGCTGGTTTTGGATGGGTAGTTCTTTCTTTTGTTATGCATATTCCTTGTCATTTGGTCATCCTCATCTATGTCACTCTTACTATGTAATAGTTGCTTCTGTTTAGAATGTCATTCTCGTTTGGATCACGAGAGTCTGAGCGCTGCAGATGGGTGTGTTTTGGTGGTGTAGCAAGACTTCTTATGAACTATCATGTCTTGCTGTTTATGTTAGTAGTAGTCACTAGTCAGTGTTTGAATGTTGTATATATCATTGTTTCGAACTATTTATTGTCTCGAACTACTGGTGGGCTAAATGAGGGCATCACCATTCTCCAGTGTTCAGAGTATATCTCCTTTTTTCAAGTTATATAATTTGAGCTTAGTGTCTTTTCGATGATGTACACTTGTTTGGGCCAGTGAGGTGTCGTTGAATATGGGCCGAGTAGTAACGCAATGCCAAACAGGTCAATTATGACACTCAGGCCGGGCTCTCAAAAGATCCTGAAAAAAAGGTCGGGCTCTCCAAAAAAGAATGAATGGGCGCCACCGGTGTTTTCGTGCGCTTGCGCGCCGAGAGCATATTGGCGCGTGCTCGAAATTCATGCTACCTTTTCATCCGCAGTCTCCCGCCCCTCTCCCACCTCTGGAATCTCGATTCCTACTCCAGTTCCCCCAAATCCCCCTCCTGTACTCAAGCGCACTATCATGTTTCCGGTCAACGCGGATCTCCGAGCCGGAGATCCTGAGGTCCGTCCTGCCTTCGGTTGCTGCGTGCTGTCGCTCAACAGTGGCATGGCGGCGCTTGACGACCAATTTGCCGGCAAAGTGCTGATGGTAACCATCAACGGCAACCGGCCTCCCGTCTCGCCGGATGACCTTGTCAAAGCTCTCGGCATTGTGCACGGCATCCAAATAAGTGACTTGCTCGACGAAGTCTGTCCGCCACCGGCTGATTTCTTCGTCAGGTTCCGGACAACTTTCGACTGCAGTCATGTGTTCGAATCTTCCCGACATTTGTTCTGCGATGGCACGCTGGTGAGCTTTGATCGGTGGCACCCAGGATGGGGCTCGGTGCCCTCTGAGCTTGAGTATTTAACAAAGCTTACCTTCCACGGCATGCCTCGACGTGCTTCGAACAGCGAGTCCATGAATGAGCTTATCAACGACCTTGGAGGTGAGCTCGTAAGTATGTTTGTTCCTCCAGACAGCTGGGCTCTGACGGTTATGGCATGGATGAAGAAGCCGTCCACCATACCAAAGGTGATTGGTGTTGAGATACCTGTGCACGAACCGGGGTTGTACTATTCGTCGCCACCAAGGCCGCCGCGGACCACGTTAGGGATGTACCTGTATCGAGTGTTCATGCATGTCGAAGAAGTGGTCAATCGATCAATCGAAGTCCTGCTGCCGACGCTGGTGCCAGGGTCCGTCGACGACGTCCATTACAGGAGTCAATGTCAGACTTTCCCTGTGTTGCTCGGAACGATGGATGGCACATGGCCTACTCCATCATGCGGCGGAGGCCACTGCTTCTTTGGGACAGGAGGCAGGGCTGGCTGCCTGGATGTGCTCTAATTTGAGGTAACAACTGAATCTTGTTAGATACTAGTTAAATCCGAGCTATGGGTGTGAAGCACTGATGTGCCAGTACATTTGATTGTGACATGTTCTAATTTTGTACCTCGACTTTTTTAGAAAGGGTTGTACGTCAACTTAATGTGCTAGGAGAACTTATTGTGTTGTCTGTCTGTTTTCTTTGCATAACATTCAAGATATTTCCCCGTCATTGATAAAGACGATGAACCGTTATGTACGACTTCGTTGGTTTCAACATAGCCCTTCCCGTAGCGATCCACTGCTTCCATCCTGATTGTGCCGCCTGCGTGAAATTTTTGTATGCAAGTTCAGTATGCTATGGTGTTCTATATGATTGTGTCAACTATATAAGTTTTTACCGAGTATCAGCAATGCATATGGCTGAAAGATGTATTTACGACCATCGGCCGATGGGTCTCTCTCTATCTCTCTCTCTCTCACACACACACGCGCGCGCGCGCACACGCACAAGTGGGACCCGTTGAATTATTTATTTGCTCGTGACAGCTTTTAATTAGGTTCCACTGTAATCTAACTTTTTCTTAAGTTATTATTGAGCTTAGTGACTTCAAAAAGTTCTACAGAAGCCTTGTTTGGGCCTTTCCAGCGTCGCTGAATGTGGGCTGAGTAACCATGTTAGGTTGTACTGTACTACACAGGCCTTTTTCGCTATTTTTTCTTAAATAATACATTTTTTATTAATTTTCATAAATATTACGCTGGGTAAATTTTTTTCAAAAATAATACACCGTCCGCCCGCTGCAGGCCGACTGGGCCTAGTCGGCCCACAGCAGGCCGGTTGGATTCCAGTCGGCCTACAGCTGGCTGACTGGCCCCTGTCGGCCCACTGTGGGCCGACTGGAGCTAATTGGCTCGCTGTGGGCTAATTGTTTTTGCAAAAGTGTTAATCATGTATTTAAAAAATATGTGTACTGTGACCTCATCCGCTCATCGTGGGCCCACTATTGACTAAAAAATATGTTTTAAAAAGTGTTAATCATGTATTTAGAAATTGTTAAATGTGTGTGTAAAAAATGTTCCTTATCTATACAATTTTTTTAATGTGTGTATAAAAATAGCTTTTTTTCAACATCAGCAATGCAACTGGGCCGACAGTTGTACACAATATCCGGGTCAACTTGTTATTCTCCGCCCCGCTGGGCTGCAAACTTTCATAGGAGGTATGCATTAGGCTTAACAAGAAAATGGATTTTAAGAAATAATAAATGGGATGTAATTGTAATAACTAGACAGTTACTATGCACCAAACACGTAATTAGTTTGAAAATATATTATTTTTGGAAATTTGAAATTTTTAATTTCATTACTTGTTGGGCGTGCAATATTTCGTTGGATTTTAACATAATACAACTTTATTTTGAAATTATATTTAACGTGACTAGAAATTTCAGATACAAATATTTCGGATCCCATCAAAATGTGGGAATTTTTTTTGAATTCTGTTTTGAGCGGTTGTTTGAAATTATTAATTGTTGTCCTAGCTAGAAGTTGGGTTGTACTTTTAACAAACCGTAAATGGGCTGTAGTAAATTCCATTAGAATTAAAAAAATGGGTTGTACATTCTTACAAATCGCAAATGGGCTATATGTTCTCTACCAAATCCGAGTTGTGGGCCTACTAAGTTAACGCGTACCAAGGGCTTTGTCAGCTTAGTCAATATAAACGATTCTAACTGCAGTGATCGTGCGATGTCCATCCAACGGCCATAGTGCTTCTTCAACCTCTGGTCTTCTAACTCCAGCCGCCCAAAGCAGCGCCGGTCGTGTCGCGTGCTCCTGCCTCCCGTGGCCGGCTGTGATGCCGCGGAGGCCTCACCGCCCCGTACTACTCCCACCGCTGGCCAGGCCATCCCTCTACTTACCCACACCCCATGTTATTCTGCGGTGACAGCGGCCTCACACTGCAGCCGAACCGGTGAACCCTCGTACTCCTCTCCACGCGGGCTTCCACTGCTGCGTCTTCCCTGGCTCTGCGTCGTCCCCTTCCTAGGCCTCACCGTCGTCCAGACCACCGCCCTGGTGCTCTCGGCGCGGCGTGGTCAACGTGGTCAACGACCAACTTCCATGGGAAGAGTACTGTACGTGGAGAGGCTGACCGCTGGGTCCACGGCAGCCGCAAGGAAGTGCCTCCTTATTACGCGGAAAATAATTATTCCTCCACCTGACAGCGGGGACCCACCGGATGGGCCACCAGTATTTTGCGAAAAAAATTGTTTCCCCCTGACTGTTGGGACCCACCGGACGGGCCACCGTATTTCGCGAAAAAACGTTCCTCCCGCTGTCAGCTCGGACCCACCAAAAGTGCCTCCTTATTACGCACAAAAAAATGAATACTCCCCCGGCTAGCTGGGACCCACCTTGCTGGGAGGCTGCCTCGTGGGCCTACTAAGTTGACGGGGACGAAGGGCTTTGTCAACTTAGTCAATATGAACGATTCTAGCTCCAGTGACCGTACGATGTCCATCCAACGGTCGTAGTGCTTCTTCAACCTCTGGTCTTCTTGCTCCAGCCGCCCAAAGCAGCGCCGGTCGTGCCGCATGCTCCTGCCTCCCATGGCCGGCTGTGCTACCGCAGAGGCCTCACCGCCCCTACTATTCCCACCGCTGGCCAGGCCATGCAGCGAGGGCAGCCTCACACCGCAGCCGAACCAGTGAACCCTCGTAGTCCTCTCCGCGCTGGCTTCCACTGCCGCGTCGTCCCCTTTCTAGGCCTCGTCGTCATCCACCGCCGTGGTGCTCTCCGCGCGGCATGGTCAACGTGGTCAAGGAACGACTTCCATCGGAAGAGTACTATACGTGGAGAGGCTGACAGCTGGGTCCATGGCCACAGCCCAATTTTTTTATGATTTGCCAAGTAAGTCGCTTTGTCTGGCCTGTTGGGCTGCAAATTTTTCAAGACGAGGAGAGCTTTCATTCGGCTGGCCGAGAAAATGACCATCAGTAATGAGCAATGGGTTGTACATTTTTAAAACACATCAAACCGGCAATTAGTTTCAAATATTTTTTTTATTTCAAGATTTTAAATTACATTAATTTTTATGCGTGAAGAATTTGTTGGATTTTATATTGATATACATTTATTTTTAAAATCAGTTTGAATGTGAGTCGAAATTTCAGGATTAAAAACAATTTGGACCGCGTCGAAATATGCAAAATTTTGTATAATTTTTTAACCGTTGCCACAATATGGGCTGTAATGCTAACAAAAAGAATATGGCCTCCAAAAAAAATTAAGAATTAGCAAATGGCTTGTAAATTATTAGAAATAATGGCAGATGGGCTGTATGCTATTTTCCACAGATTTGAGGCTTTCCTAAAAAAAGGTTGACGCACAAGCACTGACCGTTGGATGTGCATCGAACGGCTGTCGTGCTTCTTCAATCTCTGCTCTTCCTGCTCCAGCCGTTCAAACAAGCGCCGGCGGGACTGCCTGCTCCCTCCTCCTCGCGGTCGGCTGTGCTGCCGCGCAGGCCTCACCGCCCGACCGTACTCCCATCACTGGCCTAGCCATCCCTCTACTCACCCACACCTGCTGTTATTCTCCGGCGACGGCAGACAAACCAGTAAACCCTCGTACAGTCGTACTCCCCTCCACGTGGGAAACAACTGCCGAGTCTTCCCTGCCTCCGTGTCGTCCCCTTCCTAGGCCTCGCCGTCGTCCACCGCCCTGGTGCTCTCGGCGCGGCGTGGTCAACGTGGTCAAGGAACAACTTCCATCGGACGTGGACTGTACATGGAGAGTCTGACAGCCGGGTCCACGGCCGCAGCAAGGAAGTGCCTCCTTATTACGTGGAAAATAATGATTCATCCACCTGACAGCTGGGACCCACCAGATGGGCCACTGTATTTCATGAAAAAAAAACATTTTCCCTTGATTGCCGGGACCCACCAGCTACATCTTCGCACGCAAGGAAGTGTGTCCGGGAAAAAAAACAAAACGATTCGCCCCCTGACTGCTGGGACCCACCAGCTACATTTTCGCAGGCAACGAAGTGCATGACAGTCGGGACCCACTAGGTCTAAGCGTACGTAGCATTGTCATTCTGGTCGCGAACGTGTACGTACATACTGGTCGATGTAGAGGCGCGCACGTGTCGTAGTAGAGGCGCGCACGTAGCATTTACACGTACGTACATCGGCCAGGGTGCAAGAAAGAAAATACAGCCACGTATGTGTACATACGGGCGGGGTCTCGAACGCCTACTCACACATACGTACGGCGAGGGCTCGTGTACATGGCTGGGTCGGAACGGAGAAACAGCATCGTCGTCGTGTTCATGAGGAGGCAACGAAATATGTCGTGCTCATGGGGAGGCAACGAAATGCGTCGTGTTCAATGGGAGGGCTTGGACGAAACAGGCGATGGAAACGAGGCCTGGCGTACCGCAGAACGGAGGAAACGGCCTTGTGTTCGACCGGCCACGTTTGAAACAGGATACTGTTCATCGGGAGGGGTCTGGCGTACCGCAAAACAGAGGAAACAGACCTCCTACGGTCGAAACGGGGGTCCTGTTGATCGGGAGGGGTGTGGCGTACCGCAAAACGGACAAAACGGACTTGTGTTGGAGCGCTACGGTCGAAACGGGGGTCCTGTTCATCGGGAGGGGTGTGGCATACCGCAAAACGGGACTCCACGGGATACTGTTCATCTCCACCGTCGACCCCCTCCAGCCTCCACGAGCTACTGTTCATCCAGCCTCCACGGGCTCCTGTTCATCCAACCTCCACAGCGCGCTACTCCACCGGCTACTGTTCAACCACCCCTCACCGTCCACTGTTCATCCAGCCCTCCACACCACGGGGTCATGTTCAACCACCCCTTCACGGGCACCCCTCCACCGTCTACTGTTCATCCAGCCCTCCACACCATGGGGTCCTGTTCAACCACCCCTCCACCGTCTACTGTTCATCCAGCCCTCCA